>NW_027183497.1:0-300000 GCF_041296385.1 Aphelocoma coerulescens | reverse complement strand
AGCCCTGACAAAACTCTTCCTCTTTCTTCCCCTGAAATGGGAGGCAGGGCTGCGCCTTTGACCAGCTGGGTCTGCAGCCTCGTAAGCCATGGGCATGGAGCCCACAGGAAATGTTGAGATGCTGGAGTTGCTCCCATGGTGCTGGGCCCATTGCAGCCCTCAAAATACCTTTCTCTACCCTCAAAACAACTGGTAGAGATGGAAAGTGCAGTAACCAGTCTAGCCACAGGAAAGCACCCAGGTGCCTTCCCTGGCCCTGTGGGCAGGTGCCAGCTGCAAACCTGTGCCACCTTCTGTCTACTGCCCTGACCTACCACTACAGGCTTTGGGAAAAAAACATACTTCTTCAGAAATGAGGAAGGGGCAGTCAATAGCTAACTCATGGAAGCACGAGTTAACTATTGGGAGACAGCAAACGTTAGTTCAGACAGCAGACTGTAATTACAAAACCTAAGAAACCAAATTTGCCCTACTCTTGTCAAGATAGAGGGCACAAGGATCATCTCAGAGACCGCTGAAACATTCCTCAAAGGACTACGCATGCCCAGGGAGAAAGGTGAAAAAGTTCACTGAGAGGAAGACTACTGGCCTTCATCAGAAAAGACCCCCGAGGAAGAGGAGAGGCCTTCCTCAGCGCGGCCACCAGGACACACAGCGCATGCGTGGCCCATATGCTAATGACTTCCGAGAAATAATTTGTATAACCACACCTGTCCCAAGGAATGTGATGAATATTCCTAATTTAACCCATAATACTTGTGTTGTAGAGAGCACCAGGTGTGTGTTTGGAGGAGCGATCCCCACACACCCGGCGCGCCGAATAAAGCAAATACCCGCTTCTCTGACTCTGTCTCTGAAGTGTCTCCTGGCCCGGTTGCGGCATGATTCAATTCCAATTAAAAGAATCCTCTAAAAAAATGGGACATTTCAGTGCCCCACTTCAGTTTAAACACTTTAAACATGGCATGCCTGCATGTTTCTTCTTTTTTCTTTCCCCTGGATCCTGCATTAGCCTTAAAATCTGCCGGGTAGAGCCGGTAGGGCACTGCAGCAGTGTAGTGCTTCCAGTCCTTCCCATCTTTGCTGCAACAACCGTGCTCGTCCCGAATGCAGCGCTGGGTGAGCAGAGTGGTCATGTAAACGATGTAGAAGTAAGGCAGGATGTGCTCAAAGCCACAAGCCAGGCAATAGGCCAGCGAGCCCATCAGGTCTCCCGTGCAGTTGAAATGACGTGCCCAGCCCCAAAAGCCAGAGGTCATCAGCTTGCTGTAGTGCTTGGGCCCATCCACGGACACGTAGGAGCACTCGATGGACTCCGGCTTCTTCCCCCAGATCCTGCACTTGCCATTGGTACGACGGAAGAGGTCCTTCTGGTGGTTGGTCATTCTGAAGATGGAATAGCCCAGCAAGCCCAGCATCAAGACCCCTACGGCATGGGCTGTGCACAGCTGGACAGGCTGGTAAACCAAATACAGACCCTGGGGAGCACAAAAACAATCAGACATTTACTTCCAACAGAGGCTCAGCATGCCAGACCAATTCCTTGACTACAGTGGCCCACAACAGACCAGAAGAAAGAGTAGAAAAATCTACTGCAACAGTAAAACTGCAGAAAACTTTCAAAAAACTCTGCATCCAACAGTTTCCTTCTCTCTTTCTCTCTCCAAAATTGCACTTCTTCCTGAAACAAGAAGAGAGAAGTTGCAAGGATGCAAACCGGACAGAAGGAAAAAGCAAGGAACAAAACACAAACAAACCACCGCTAACCAAAAGACCCTCAACAAGCAGGAGTAAAAAAAAAAAGGAAACGGAAAGGATTTAGAAAAAAAGGAAACCAAAAGGATTCAGAAAAGTATACAGACACAACAGACAGTGACAGAAAGAGGCACAAAAGAAGGGCAGGAGAGGAAAAGATGTCCAATCTGGGCACGGACAGGAAGCCTTCCTACCCAGGAATTGTTACAAAGAATGTTGCAAGGATTTCTCAACAGTCAAACCGCCTAGAAACATTTAAGGTGCACATTAACCTGCTGAGAAGAATGTTTCTGCAAAGTTTCCTTCCTCTTAGCCCAAATCCACAGTGTCCACATTTTTACCTGCAAAGTAGAGAGGGAAGGCAACCAAACACAGTCTCCCCAGCCCAAATACCATCCCAAATGATCATGGCAGATAGCAATGGTTTTCAAGTACCAGGCTTCATTCCAAAAGAAGTCCAGAACAAAAATACCCTGCAACAGAATAATTTCACAGTAATAACAGAGCACTGTCACCAGTTACCCTGTTTAACAGCATCAGCCTAATGTCTGTGCTGCCTTGTGATGTGATCTCACAACTCATTGGTGTTTTTATGTTAGCACTTCAAAACCAGACGTTTCTGAACACAGTTAGGAAGAACTAGCACATAAATACAAGCTATGTGGATACACAATATCTACCTACCTATCTATCTATCTACACAGATAAAGCAACAGTAGGATGACTAAGGCAAGTGTACAACTCAAGGACGAACGCTTGGGAAGTGAACTCACAGTTGATCAGCCCAATCTCTCTTCAGCTTAGAGTCACAGCGTTACAAAGAGGGCCGATAGAGCTCCTATTGAGCAGGCTTCCATTTCCACAGATCAGGCAATAAATCCAAAGAAGTCCCAGCACACCATCACTGAATGAGCTTGTTTCAGGCCAGGAAAAAACACTTCATTTTCATTTCCATAGAAGGACTTCTTTTCCTACTTTAATATTAGTTTACTTCCTAGCTGGTTTCCTAATTTCCTCCTTGGAATTTACCTGAAGGACATTGACAAGGATCATGGAGTTTGTCGCTTCGCCATACAGCTCCTCTTGTTTGGCAGCAAAGGAAAGGTTGATCAGAGTCCAGGCCACAATCCCAGGGTGCCCACTGAAGAAAGAGCTTGAAATCAAACCACTTCCCTATTCGAGGGTTAAATTCAATCCCCATCATGTAGTCGTAAAAGAAGTTTCCAGTGAATTTGCTGTAAAACATAAAAAAATTGGAAATGTACAGAGTTCTACACAAATACAGGTAATTACTGCTCTGACTACACAATTCAGATTAATTTGATGTAGTGATAATAAAAATCATCAAAGCATGTAACGCTGTGCAAGGTAACAGAAGCTGACCCAGCTGAAGTATTACATTAATAGACATAAGTTGTAGAGTTTCAGAAGTGCCCGAGTTTACTCTTGCTAACACTTCTGAACAGTCTCACTATTTCTAGGATGGGTGTATCTGTGACACTGAGGCTGCCAGTCCCATGGTGTGCAGCATGAAACACGGGGGATGGTGCTAGTGAAGCAAAGAACCACTGTCATACACTGGCTCAGCTCTCTCTGCCAGTGAAATATATTCTGTCATTCAATTGATAGACCCGGTTTTTATTTAACAGTTTTAATCTCGGATTACCTCGTCTTCTCTCATTACTAAAATTCACATACCACTCTTTGGCATTGGGAGGGAAAAAGTAGCCTTTAATCATTGCAAACGTGGACACTGCATATCCCAAGCTATTGGCACACCACAGGAGAGGAATCCACTTGTCAAAAATGATGGTAGGTGAGAAGAAGTGGAAGCAAGAAGCATTTGCAAACCAAAGCACATGGGTCATGATCCAGGCCTGAAGTCCATTGATTTTCATATTTATTCACGACACCTAAAAGATGAAGAAAAAAAATCGAGTGTTACTGACCCCGCATTACTGCAGCTTTTAATTCACATGGCTATGCACAGAATACACAGAAGCTCAATCAAGCGCTCATGAAACAACTTCTCTCTCCTCGTCCTCCCAATTCAATACCTTAAAGCACTTTTCTGAGTGTTCCATTAAACTCTGCTGTACCCATTAGGCTTTGTTAGTGTCTCGGTTTGAAAGACAGGTGTCTGCTAAGGAAGGCAGAAGCCTCCCTTGGAGTGGCAGATGTAACCCCTTTCCCTCTGAGTTATTATAATTTTGAAATCAAGGGTCTTTAGGCAAAGATGTCGGAAAATAGGAATAACAGTTCTTTACTATACATATATATATATATATATATATATAGATATAGATATATATAGATATATATATATATAACTAGTCAAACAAAACAACAACAACTATGACAGTAACAGCAAACACAAACCCAGTCCCAGCCTTCTCGGCTGTCAGGCTATTTCCCCTCGGGTGCAGTTCCGCTCGCAGCCGGCAGGGATCGCTGGCGGCTCCCGGTGAGCAGGGCAGGTGCGATGGTTCCCCCGCGGCTGCAGGGGGCGCTCCGGAGCGAGCTCGGGGAAGCACGCGGCTGCTCTGATGCCCTGGGATCCCGGGGAAGGATGGAACAAAGGAGCTTCACAAACCGGTGGGCAGCTGGTCCCGGAGTCTCGGAAACAGCAGGCTGGACTGGTAGGCTGGAGCGGCAGGCACAAACACAAATCCCGGGTGGCAGACGAGATGTATCCAAAAGGGGAACCCCCCGGGGCTCCAGGCAGGCAGGGTAAGCACGGCTACAGCGTAGCGAAGGCTCGAAACAGCAGCGGGGCGGGCGGCCACAGCCCAGCCTCCAGCAGGGCAGGGAGAAGCAGCTTTGGGATCCCCGGTGTTGTTCCCAGCAGAAGGAAAGACGCCGAAAACGGGAACCAGCAGCTCCTTTCTCTGCACCTTCTCTCTCCAGACGCTGAGAGCGAACTGAACTGCCCGCCAGGTGAGAACAAAAGCCTGGCCGGGCCCTTTTGTCTTTCTTAAGTATGGCTATTTATCTCCTAGCAACATGCTATGGGAAAAAATTCCTTTAACAGAAAAAATACTAGGACTAAACTGAAACCCCAACATTATCCACCCCGAATTTTTTTCCATACTAACATGTTACATGAAACTTAACTTTTTAACCATATAAATACAAGCATCACCTAAATTATATACATATGTACATGCTGATACTGATACAAGTACAGAGCCATGGGTAGTTCACCCTAAAACAAGGTCCCCTTGCGGTATGCATCGGGTCTCTCCATCCCTTTGCATCACCCACCAGGTACAACCTGGTCCCTGAGCAAAAACAACCCCACGGATGGGTTTGTCTTTGCTCAAGGCAGACTTTACCCAAACAGTTTTTCCAAGCATACCTCTCATGTGCACCACTGGAACCTTATCCCCATCTGTTGTTTGTAGGGGTTCGGATTGGGCAGGGCCGGCTCGGCTGGTGGAGCCTCGGGTGTTAACTAACCAGGTGGCCTTTGCTAAATGCACCTCCCAGTTTTTGAAACTCCCCCCACCCAGTGCCTTCAAGGTGGTTTTAAGCAGTCCATTACACCGCTCAACCTTCCCAGCTGCTGGTGCATGGTAAGGGATGTGGTACACCCACTCAATGCCATGTTCTCTAGCCCAGGTGTTTATAAGGCTGTTCTTGAAGTGAGTCCCATTGTCAGATTCAATCCTCTCAGGGGTACCATGCCTCCAAAGGACTTGCTTTTCAAGGCCCAGGATGGTGTTCCGGGCAGTAGCGTGAGGCACAGGGTAGGTCTCCAGCCATCCTGTGGTGGCTTCTACCATTGTGAGCACATGGCGCTTGCCTTGGCGGGTTTGAGGCAGTGTGATGTAATCAACCTGCCAGGCCTCCCCATACTTGTATTTGGACCACCGCCCACCATACCACAGGGGCTTCACCCGCTTGGCCTGCTTGATCGCAGCGCATGTCTCACAGTCATGGATGACCTGGGAGATACTGTCCATGGTCAGATCCACCCCTCGGTCTCGTGCCCACTTATAGGTGGCATCTCTGCCCTGATGGCCTGAGGCATCATGGGCCCATCGAGCTAGGAACAACTCTCCTTTATGTTGCCAATCCAGGTCTATCTGGGACACCTCTATTTTCGCAGCCTGATCTACCTGCTTGTTATTACGATGTTCTTCATTAGCCCGGCTCTTGGGAATGTGAGCATCTACATGACGGACCTTCACAGATAGCTTCTCTACTCGAGCGGCAATGTCTTTCCACTCCTCAGCAGCCCAGATTGGTTTTCCTCTGCGCTGCCATTTTGCCTTATTCCACCTTTCCAGCCAACCCCACAGAGCATTGGCTACCATCCATGAATCAGTGTAAAGGTAGAGCTTTGGCCACTTCTCTCTTTCAGCAATGTCCAGAGCTAATTGAATGGCTTTGAGTTCAGCAAATTGGCTCGATCCACCTTCTCCTTCCGTAGCCTGTGCAACTTGTCGTGTGGGGCTCCATACAGCGGCTTTCCATTTCCGGCTAGCGCCTACAATTCGGCAGGAACCATCAGTGAAGAGGGCATATTGTTTTTCACTCTCTGGTAGCTCGTTATACGGTGGGGCTTCTTCGGCACGCGTCACCTGCTCCTCTTCTTCTTCAGAAGATAACCCAAAAGTCTCACCTTCTGGCCAGTTCGTAATTATTTCCAAGATCCCAGGGCGACTTGGGTTTCCAATTCGGGCGCGCTGCGTGATGAGGGCGATCCATTTGCTCCAAGTAGCATCGGTGGCGTGATGCGTGGAGGGAACCTTTCCTTTGAACATCCACCCCAGCACCGGTAGTCGGGGTGCCAGGAGGAGTTGTGCCTCAGTTCCAATTACCTCTGAGGCAGCTTGGACTCCTTCATAAGCTGCCAAGATTTCTTTCTCTGTGGGAGTGTAGTTGGCTTCGGACCCTCTGTAGCTTCGGCTCCAGAATCCCAGCGGTCGGCCCCGAGTCTCACCAGGCACCTTCTGCCAGAGGCTCCAGGACAGACCATTGTTCCCGGCTGCAGAGTAGAGCACGTTCTTCACCTCTGGTCCTGTCCTGACTGGGCCAAGGGCTACGGCGTGAGCGATTTCCTGCTTGATCTGGGCAAAGGCTTGCTGCTGTTCAGGGCCCCAGTGGAAATCGTTCTTCTTTCGGGTAACCAGGTAGAGAGGGCTCACAATCTGGCTGTACTCAGGAATGTGCATCCTCCAGAAACCTATGGCGCCTAGGAAAGCTTGTGTTTCCTTCTTGTTGGTTGGTGGAGACATCGCAGTGATCTTATTGATGACCTCAGTGGGAATCTGACGCCGTCCATCTTGCCACTTCACTCCCAGGAACTGGATCTCTCGGGCAGGCCCCTTGACTTTGCTCTTCTTGATGGCGAAACCAGCTTTTAGGAGAATTTGGATTATCCTCTCTCCTTTCTCAAACACTTCTGTTGCGGTGTTCCCCCACACAATGATGTCATCAATGTACTGCAGATGTTCTGGGGCCTCACCCTTTTCCAGTGCAGCCTGGATCAGTCCATGGCAGATGGTGGGACTGTGCTTCCACCCCTGGGGCAGTCGGTTCCAGGTGTACTGCACACCCCTCCAGGTGAAAGCAAACTGGGGCCTGCACTCTGCTGCCAGAGGAATGGAGAAAAATGCATTGGCAATGTCAATGGTGGCATACCACTTTGCTGCTTTGGACTCCAGCTCATACTGGAGCTCCAACATGTCGGGCACAGCAGCGCTCAGCGGTGGAGTCACTTCATTCAAGCCACGATAGTCCACAGTCAATCTCCATTCCCCATCAGACTTGCGCACAGGCCAAATGGGGCTGTTGAAGGGTGAGTGGGTCTTGCTGACCACCCGTTGGCTCTCCAGCTCACGAATCATCTTGTGGATGGGAATCACAGCATCTCGATTTGTCCGATACTGCCGGCGGTGCACTGTCGAGGTGGCAATTGGCACTCGTTGCTCTTCCACTTTCAGGAGCCCAACTGCAGAAGGATTCTCAGACAGTCCGGACAGGGTGTTCAACTGCCTAATGCCCTCTGCCTCCACAGCAGCAATCCCAAACGCCCACCTGAGTCCCTTTGGGTCTTTGTAATAGCCATTCCGGAGGAAGTCTATGCCCAGAATACACGGGGCCTCTGGGCCGGTCACAATCGGATGCTTTTGCCACTCCTTCCCAGTCAGGCTCACCTCAGCTTCCAAAAGGGTCAACTGCTGTGATCCCCCAGTCACCCCAGCAATGGATACAGGTTCTGCCCCCACATGTCCCGATGGCATTAAAGTACACTGTGCCCCAGTATCAACCAATGCATCATATTTTTGTGGCTCTGATGTGCCAGGCCATCGGATCCACACTGTCCAGAAAACCCGGTTCTCCCGTGCCTCTTCCTGGCTAGAGGCAGGGCCCCTCTAGCCCTGGTTATCATTCTTTCCCTGGGCATACATACTAGAGGTACCTTCGAGGGGATCTGACATATCATCCTCCTGTCTGTAATACCTGGCAGCTCGGTCACGGGAGGCTGAGGCTACTTTCACCTTAGCGGAACCCCCTCGGTTAGTGCCTCCCTCCTTGAGTTCACGCACCCGCGCTGCCAGGACAGAAGTGGGTTTCCCATCCCACCTTCTCATGTCTTCCCCATGCTCACACAGGAAAAACCAGAGCTCAGCTCGTGGGGTGTACCCTCTCTCTCTCGCAGGGGGACGACGGGCTCTGACCTGGGGGCCTGTGACTCGCACTGGTGCCACACTGACCTTCCTCATCTCCTCCATCTCCTCCCTCATTTCCTTCCTCATCTCCTTCATCTCCTCTTTGAGGTCCTGGACCACAGCAGAGACATGAGCTTTCAGTGGACCATTGACCATGCTGTCATAATTCCTGAGCTTGTTGGCAACAGAGCCCACTGTTTCTCGGTTATTGTCAGCATCAATGGTTGCAATGAAGGTGGTGTATTGCGATGGCCCTAGTCTTGCCAGGTTCCACATCATCTGTCCTGTGCACCTGACCTTATCGGGGTCATTACCGTGCTGTCCATCCCTCCCAAAGAGTACCTCTAATACTGCCACCTCTCTTAGCTGTTGGATCCCTTCCTCAAGTGTCTTCCACTGCATTCTATGATGGTACTCCTGCATTCTCTCTTTGTGAATGAACCTTTCTCTCACACTCATTAAGAGCCGGTCCCAGAGAGAAAGGGGTCCTGGCTCCCTCACAAATATCTGGTTCACACCTGGGTCCTGGGTCAACGATCCCAGATACCTTGCCTCACCACTATCCAGTTGCACACTTGTGCCCATGAGGTCCCAAACCCGAAGCAGCCAGGTGGTATAAGGCTCACGCCCCCTTCGCACAATGTCGTCTCGCATACCACGGAGACTGTCGTACGACAGGGACTCAATGATGATTTCTGGCTCTGGCTCCCCTGCTGGTTGTGAGGGCCCTGGTTCCCCATCATCATTAACTGGTCGTACTGATTTGGTCTTACACTTCCTCCTTTGCACAGGGGCGACTGCTGCTGGCTGTACTTGTCCTTGGGGTTCAGCTGAAACCTGGGCGGTTGTAACATCCGTGGGTTCCGCTGCTGCACCGTCGGACTCACCCTCTTTGGGGCAGGGAGAGGTTTTTTCACTAGCTGAGGAGGTGTATTCCCTTAGCAATTGGCATATCTCCTGGCGCACCTGACCCATCTCCTGGCACATCTCCTTGCGCACCTGGCCCATCTCCTGGCATATCTCCTTGCGCACCTGGCCCATCTCCTGGCACATCTCCTGCATCCCTTTCGCCAGTACCCCCACCCATTTCGGGTAGTCCATTTCTGAGGTGGGCTGTTGGGTGGTATCAGGCTGTGGGGCAGGGTCTCTAGTGTCTGGGGCTGTGTCAGGCTCTGGGGCTGAATCAGGCTCTGGGGTAGGATCTCTAGTGTCTGGGGCCGTGTCAGGTTCCGGGGCAGGATCAGGCTCTGGGGTAGGAACTCTACTCTCTGGGGCCATGTCAGGTTCTGGGGCAGGGTCAGGCTCTGGGGCAGGATCTCTAGTCTCTGGGGCTGGTGTCTGGGTAGTTATCCAAGCCAGTCTCAACTTATCCTTGAATGCTAAATAGAGTAGGCCTACCAGCAGCAGGTGGTTAGTATTCAGAAGGAATCTAAACCCTTCAAAAATTGATGGGGTGGGTCCAAAGAACTGGTTGAGGGGTTGGGGGAAAACTTCCCCTGGTGTCATTTCCTCACAGAAGGTACCATTGTTAACATAACCCCAAAAACATGCGCTCAGTGTGTGATAGCCATTTATCCACGTGCCCACATTCCGGAGGAAGTTAAAAACCCATGAATTCCTCACCTTCTCGACCCACAGCACGAGCTGGATAACAGCAATGGTAGCCTTAGTGAGAGGACCCATATTCAAGTAGGGAGCTGCAAAGGGGAAGAATATAGCCACGGCCACATGCCACCCGAACCAGGGCAAAGTAGACCACATAGTGCTGCCTACCAAGGTTCCTATATCCAACACACCAAATTAAGTTATCCAGGAACTGTTATTCCTTTTTCACCTCTCTCTCTTAATGCCCTCAGGCCCCACGGTTGGGCGCCAAGATCTGTCTCGGTTTGAAAGACAGGTGTCTGCTAAAGAAGGCAGAAGCCTCCCTTGGAGTGGCAGATGTAACCCCTTTCCCTCTGAGTTATTATAATTTTGAAATCAAGGGTCTTTAGGCAAAGATGTGGGAAAATAGGAATAACAGTTCTTTACTATACATATATATATATATATATAGATATATATATATATATATATATATATATAACTAGTCAAACAAAACAACAACAACTATGACAGTAACAGCAAACACAAACCCAGTCCCAGCCTTCTCGGCTGTCAGGCTATTTCCCCTCGGGTGCAGTTCCACTCGCAGCTGGCAGGGATCGCTGGCGGCTCCCGGTGAGCAGGGCAGGTGCGATGGTTCCCCCGCGGCTGCAGGGGGCGCTCAGGAGCGAGCTCGGGGAAGCACGCGGCTGCTCTGATGCCCTGGGATCCCGGGGAAGGATGGAACAAAGGAGCTTCACAAACCGGTGGGCAGCTGGTCCCGGAGTCTCGGAAACAGCAGGCTGGACTGGTAGGCTGGAGCGGCAGGCACAAACACAAATCCCGGGTGGCAGACGAGATGTATCCAAAAGGGGAACCCCCCGGGGCTCCAGGCAGGCAGGGTAAGCACGGCTACAGCGTAGCGAAGGCTCGAAACAGCAGCGGGGCGGGCGGCCACAGCCCAGCCTCCAGCAGGGCAGGGAGAAGCAGCTTTGGGATCCCCGGTGTTGTTCCCAGCAGAAGGAAAGACGCCGAAAACGGGAACCAGCAGCTCCTTTCTCTGCACCTTCTCTCTCCAGACGCTGAGAGCGAACTGAACTGCCCGCCAGGTGAGAACAAAAGCCTGGCCGGGCCCTTTTGTCTTTCTTAAGTATGGCTATTTATCTCCTAGCAACATGCTATGGGAAAAAATTCCTTTAACAGAAAAAATACTAGGACTAAACTGAAACCCCAACAGTTAGGCTGAGTTTTTCTCCTCACAAAACTGAATTTAGGCTTTCCCCCAAAACTGACCAGAGTAACAAACCACTTCTCCTAACAGTTCACATCCCACATTTTGTTCAAGTCCCTTGGCTTCATGGAGCTTGAGCAGGTAAAACTATCTTGTCGAATACCAGCAATAGTCCTGGACAGCTACAGTCAACTGACAATTTCAAGTGCCAAAGTCATCAACCAGTACTTTTTCACTGCTGGTATGGTGCCTACCAGATCAACAGTTATACTAATTCTAAGAGATAGAAATGCTATCACTTCTTCTAAAAGATGACATCGATTGCTTTCTATTTTTGTTTGAACTGAACACGGGAGGAAGGTGAGAGCACTTCTGCCCACGTTTCCTCTGGCTACACATGGGCTATTAAACACTCTAGGTACAGAAATACTATCATTTCAGAAGATTGCACGGTGTCCGTGTATTCCAAGGAATACCTTACCAGCAGGGGTGACAGCACCTTCTTGTACACCTCCCACATATCCAGGGAGAACTTTATGGCAGAAGTCAGGGATGGACATGTACAAAACCACCTAGAAGAGAGAGGATGTATTCACAGTAAATACAGACGAGACAAAATCCCTCAAAACACTATTCCTTACATACACATACCAAATAGAATGTTTCTATTAAGTTTCTATTAAGTATTGGGTAAGCAAATATGGCAATATTTAGCTGTTGGGATTTTAGACTAGTAATACATCTAAGCTTTGAGACAGCTCAAAGATGTACTTCATGTAAGGCTGCCATCCTTTTTTGGTGGGGAGGCAGGACAGTTGGTAACTAGATTCAGGTCCTCGTCGTTTTATTTTTATCCATTTCTTGTGTATGAATTTAAAACCAACGGATACTGCTATAAAGTTGCTTTTTCTTCAAAACCTCATTAAGGCATATGTCACACAAGGAATATTTGCGTATATTCCCTACATGCTTCTTTTCCAAGTACATAAGCTTCCTTTGGATTCCAAAAAGCCCTGGAAAGTGGGAAACACCAAAGAGTAAATGCCAGTTCAACATTCCACTATCCTTTGTGCAAAAGGATTCATCCAACAGCCGTGTGAGAAACCAGACCCGGCATCCAGATCATAACTCAAGAATGTACCTGGAAAGTGACCCAAAGGGAATAGATGCCAGCAGCCCTATAGGTCAGTGTGGGAGTCCTGTTCCAGATGTCAGACAGATGTTTATTCCCTGTCAGCAAGTCCAGCAGTGGGTCAGTCAGAGAGCACTGGTACTGGTCACAGGACATGATGAAGTAATACACGATCGGCGGTGCAAACACGAGCAGGAAAAGGATGCTTGCCAAGGAAAACCAGTCCACCTCCCTGTAATCCAAAACAGAGCATTTTGTTTGCCCAGGTTTCAGAGAGATGAGTTACATCAAATAACTTTTTCAGTGGACCTTCTAGACTAACTGGATGAAAACTGAAAATGTCTTCAGGGCACAGACATGTCTGGTGGTCAAACAGCCATTAAAAAATCAGCACAGAACAGACTTTACCACAAACTCCTCTAAAACTACACTAGCTGATCAGAGCAAGAGATGAGAGAAAATCTCCCCTCCAAAAACCAGATTATTATTACAGACTTCACCTTTTTGATGGCAATCATGGCTCTAACTGGTAGAGTATTCGGTTGAAAGTGATAATGGAATCCCAAGAACATGATGCAAAGCTTGGAAACTTGCAAAAGACAGACCTTGGACAGCCATACATTGAACTTGCTGTGCCAGCCACTTTTGCTGTTCCCAGCTGCAGTCCAATGCCCTACTAATACCTACTCAGCTCTTGGAGAACTGGGAGATGCATCCTCAATCTTGCTACAGCGGGACTGATCAGCTGGGAATGCCACAGATGCTGGGATGCTTGTTTTCCAGATCTCATGAAATATTTCTTTCCTAGGAACTAGAAATGTTACCAATTTTTACTTCCCGGCCTTTCCTGGCCATCTGCATCCTCAGCCACAAGCAGGCTCTGCAGATCGACGTGGCTCTGGGGAAGCAGGGACTCCTGTCTGTGGGCAAAGAAAACAAAGACAACTTGTAAGAAGAGAACCTGGAGCTTCTAGTTAGAAGAGAAAGGACTGTTCAATCAAGGCAGGGGCGACGAAGGAAACTTTCTAAAATGGAACAAGCAGCAGAAGCACAGTAGTTTTGCAGAAGAAATTCTCCTTCCAGCACTTGGCTTAGGGAAAAAGCCTGATGTTGCTACGAGAGACACGAGTTCATGTCTAGTATTGGGTAGCAGACATCGGAGCATTTCGACTATTGGCTTTCCAGGCTCACGCTATTCGAACCTGAGAGTGAAACTCTTCTAAAAGCCAGAGGTGCTTGGAAGAAATGTTTCTGCTCACACCACGACTGGGGACCGTGCATCATTCATACCTTGCACCTGTCCAAAGGCCTTCCTCCGTCTGCGCTCCGGCAGCTCTCACCGAGGCTCTGGCAGGGACGGAGGCTCTTGCCAGAAGTATCGCAAGCGTGGAGATCTTCCTCATCCTGCTCCTCCACTGCTGACATCAGGGAATTCCCTGGAGCTGGGAACGTCTGCCTTTCCTGCTGGAGGATCTTGTTTGGCAGTTCTCTGACGTTCTTCACCTTTGGCAGTGCCGCAGCCATGGAGGTGTAGGACAGATGTTTCCCTCTCCCACTCCCCACTGCCACCAGCTCCCCCTGGGCAATGAGGGGGCTGCCGGCTGAGCGAGGGCAGCGCCAACGTGCAGCAGCTCAAGGATCCGCTCCCTGCGCGCTTCCCGGGATAGGGCTGCCCTGGGCCTTGGCATGGACAGAGGGTCCCCCTTCTCTGCTGGCCGTGACCCTCCTGCCCCAGCCTCGCTCAGGTCGATTCATGTGCCTCCCGTGAGGGACGCCCTCCACACAGATCCTGCTTCTGATTCCTTGGATCCACAGCACTGTTTCTCCTGGATTTTAGCCACGCCTTCCCCTCTGTAAAGCATAGGGATACATAGGAGGAGTGTGTTGGGCTCCCCTCCACCACTGTTAGTGGTTTCAGGCCCCCAGGAGCTCTTGTGTCTCCCTTTTTCCCAACGATATCCCCTCCGTCCCCTCCTTCCCGACGCTTCCCCTCAGCAGCACCGAGCCTTTTCCCGCCCTTTGCTCCCCTCAGCGCTGGCCCCGGCCCCGCTCAGACCACGCCCCCTCGCCGCCGCTGAGGCCCTGCCCACGCCCATCGTCCTGGCCACGCCCCCTCGGCTGGGAACGGCTCCCCGCCCTCCCCTCCCTAATTAGCGCCCTTCCTTCCTCCCTCCTTAATGCCTCACTAATTCGGCCCCCTGCGGCCAAGGGCAGGGCTTTGGAGGAGCTCTGTGCGGCAGCCTGGCTGCGTGCGGCAGGCCAGAGACGCCCAGTGTTGTCCCTCCGCTCAGGGCAGGGATCCGGGGCACCGCGGCCACCCGGGGAAGATGCTCCGTTGCCAGCCCACACCTCCACCAAAGGGAGAGGAGGAAAGCAGGCTGCCAGAGCCACAGAAGCCCTCAAGACTTCCCCAGCTGGCTCTTCTCCGCCCTGCCCCGCCCCGCCCCGCCCCTTCCAAGGCCGTTTTTACAGGAGCTCCGAAAGAGGCAAAAAAAGACAAACGAGCTCCACAGCGAATTCCTGAAAGAAAAATCCAGCAATGGCCAGGAGGCTCCTGTGGCTCCTTCCTGAAAATCAGGGCTATGGGGAACAGGGTGCAGGGTGTCCCAGGACACAGAGCTGGACACTGATCCCTCCTGGATCTCCTTGGCACCCCTGTCCCAGGCAAGGATGGTCCTGAATATCCTCCTGGAGCTGTCCCAGGAAAGTCCCTGCTCCCTGGTGCGGGATGGGAGGGGTAGAGGTGGTCCTCTCACACTCATCCCACTCATCCTCCCCTGCGCTGGCTTTGCCCCTGGGGTGTTGACCCCCCTTTTTAGGGTGTCCAGCCCTGTTCCCATGGGGAACCTTGGCAGCACCCATGGGCATAACCAACCTTTGTGGGAGGCTGGGAGCACTGGTGAGGGCGGGGGCTGTTCCTGGTGACCTGGAACTTGGCTCCTGCTGTGAGCCAGGGGCTTTCTGCCTGCTGGGCTGGGGGAACACCCTCACTGAGCTCTGGGACACCCCCAGCCCCACACCCACTCCTTGCCACAGCTCCTCCCAGACAGCATCCGCTACGCACACGTCCCCCGCTACCGTCCCTCGGCCAGGGGCCTTGTGGCTCATGCCAGACCCTTCTTCCTCCCCAGGGAGTCTCCTCCCAGGAAAGCGGGAAGCCCCCCGCAGCCCAGGACTCTCCAGCTCAGCCCCCCTGGAGCCAGGCCGCCCTCTGAGTCCCACGTGCCCTGAGCCAGGTGGGGACTGGCGGCCGTCTTGGCCACAGCGACCACAAATCAATCGAGTTTCAAACCTCTGACAAGAGGAAAAGGGCCAGCAAAACCTCAGCTCGGGCCATGAGGAGAGCAGACTTCAGACTGCTCAGGGAACTGCTAAGCAGGGTCTCCAGGGACAATGTTTTTGCAGGTGCTGGGGTCCATCCGTGCTGGTCAATTTTGAAACATCACCTCCTAAGGGCACAGCAGCAGGAGATTCCCAAATGTCGAAAGCCAAGCAGGCGAGGCAGAAGGCTTCTTCTCTGGCAAAGAGGATGGAAAAGGAAGCTGTGTGCCCAGTGGAAGCAAGGTCACAAGAAGAATACGGATGTCAGGAAAATTAGTCCTCAAACACCACAGCTGTACGTCCAAACAAGAGACAGAGCAGTCCTGTTACTTTGATCGAATAAAGGGAGAGGTCATGGGCATTTCCCACGGGATCTCTCAAGTTGATAGAGGACGCAGCTTCCTTTATCTCCTAATTTCCCAGCTGCATTTCCCTCTCTCTTTCCCCACTGGCTGAGCTACTTGAGAGGTACAGACTTCCCAAATGGCTTAATACAAACCCCCTTTCTAATGTCTACCCCCCTCCCCCCCCCCATTCTTTTGCTCCTGTCTCTGTTCTTTTTCTCTAAATCCAGGGATTAGCAGAGTCTTGAGTGAGTAACAGTCTGTGTCAATTAGTGGAATTCCTATGGAATTTAGGGTTCCTCCCTTTGCTGCTTCTTTCACCTATCAGTATCTGGCTTTATCTACCATCAGGCCCACAGATAGTTTGTAAAGACACCTCCTTCTCATTCCTTCCCCAGAGATGTTTCTCGCCACTGTAGGGAGAACTTTGGTGCACTGAAAGCTCAGCTGGAGAGGAAGGTGGCCAGAAATGTGGGGCCCAATAAAAAGAGTGGTTTTAAATATATGCATGGAAAGAAACATTGTAGAAGTAACATTGTCCCCTTCCAGGATGTGGATGGTCACCTGACAAACAGGGCCAGGGACACAGCACAGGTGTTTAATGCATTCTTTGCCTCTGTCTTCAACACTCTTCCCTCCCTTCGCCGTGGAAAACGTGCACTGTACCAAGGGACACTGCAAAGTCCCTGAAGAGGGCAAGCCCTGCTCAGCAGAAAGCAAACCACCCCTGTTTGATCCACAGCATTCCCATGGTGCATCTGAACCCAGTGTGTGCCAGCAACTGGGAAAAAAGGAACCCTATGCCCGTCAAAACCAGAGCAGTGAGAGCACCATGAGCGCTCCTTGGGAAATCCTGACTTGTTTAGAACAGAGGCAACGCAGAAGTCGGTGAGCTGTTACAGAAAACTCTTCCTGCCCTCGACAGCCAGTTCAGGAGAGCTCCCCAGAGACACAGGAACTTCAACTCCCTTTGTCTCTGGAAGATCTTCGCAGGCACAGAGTAGTGGCTGTTGCCAGTTGGTACCGCTGCAGTGTCCTGGGAGCCATGGGCTTGACACTGGTGGCAGCAGCACTCTTCCTGATGTGCCACTTGCTGCAGGGAATGATTCACTGCAGCAGGCTGAGCTCCTGTTCTTGCTGCCAGGCTTTTTCTGGCCATGTGCATCCTTAGGCATGAGCTGGTTCTGCTGATCCCTGAGGTGGGCCCAGGGCTATGACGGCACAAAGGGGCTGAGCGCTGGCGAGAGGCGGGGCTGGGATGTCACCCGGCTGTCCTGGCCCACAGCACTGTGACATCACCGCGCAGTCGCTATGTAACACGGGCCAGCACCTGCAGCTGCCAGTGCAGTCGCGATGGGACGTGCCGGAGCCATGTGTGACGGTGTTGTCCCAGTGATTGTGCTTGTCCTGCTGTTGGCCGCTGTGGCTGTCTGGTGGGCCGTTGGCCACTGGCAACCACGGAGGCGGCAGACAAGGACAGCGAAGAGGCGCAAGCGCCCCGGGGTGCAGCCCAGAGGCTCACGGAGGAAGCGAGGAGCCTCTGCGGCTCCCAGGTCCTCCAGGCCTCGGGCCACCCCTCGCAAGCGGCCACGTGCTCCCGCGAGCCCCCTGGACAGCCCCTGCAGCTGCGGCCCCTGCGTGGCAGTGGCCCAGGAGCTGCAGGAACTGATGCTGCTGCTCTGGGCTCGCAATGGGACATGGGTGCCGCTCTACTCTGGGATGTGGCAGGCCTTGTGGAAAGAACTGGAGGAGCTGCTGAAGCGAGGCCACCTGCCCTGCTGTGGCTCGGCCAGCTCCTCCAGGAGCCTCCATCCCTTCAAGAGGCTGCTCCCAGCAAGATTCTCCATCCCTGGGAGAGCCTCAAGCCTTGCAAGGATGGCACACCATCAGAGAGCCGCCATCCAGGCAAGAAGCTCAGGCTGTCAGAGATCCTCCATCCCGCCAGGAGCGTCCGCTATCTCTGACAGCCTCCATCGCCCGCAGACGCTCCGTGAGACCTGCAGTCAGCCTGCAGAAAGTGCAGAGCCTGTGCACAGGTCTCCCAGCTCCCTTGGACTCATGGACTTCAACAACACGGGCACAACCCTGACAACTGACGTTGCCAGGGAAAGCCCAGAAGTCCAAGTGGGAGCCCAGCCCGATCCAGGGGAGCCTTGTCAGGAGCAGGTGCTGGAGCAGCGAGTGAGCTGGAGCCAGCAGTTGCCGGCCCACAGCTCCCAGGACGCTGTGCCGGCTGCGCCAGCTGGCAACAGCTCTTGCCTGGTGGCGGAGACGAGCCTCAAGACACCCAGGAGGTTCCTCCATCTCCAGGAAGCTGCTCCGAGACGGCCACCGACTACCAGGAAGGCCTTGCTGGTAGCAGGTGAGATCTGAGGAGCTCTCTGAGGCTCCCTTGGGGCTCTTGAGGGGCATCCCCAGGCCAGGCCAGGGCCCTTGAGAGCAGCCGAGTCCCTGGCTGTTTCCAGTGCTTCTGATGCCACAGCTTCAAAAAACCCCTCTCTGGTTTGCAGCTGCTCCTGACACCCCCCTGTGCGAGTCCTCGGGCTGTAGCCCCGGCAGTCCTCAAGAGCAGAGTCCAGCCCACGACGCCGGGGACAGCGACGGTGCCGCCCTGCCCCGCTGCCCTCCGGCTCCTGCAGCCGCCTCTGCGCGCTCCCCTGCCCCAGCTCTGGCGCTCGCCAGCCCGACGGCTGCAAGGCGGTGGCCGCTGCCCGGCGCGCAGCAGGAAGCAGGTCAGAGCAAGGTGGCCCGCGGTGGCTCGGCCCGCTTCACTCGCGGGCACTTGGCCGGGGGGGCCCTGGGCGCAAGGCTGATGGCTCGGTCTCGGTCGCAGGGCAAAAGAAGAAGCTGCAGGAGCTGTACCAGCTGGGCCCGCAGCTGGGCAGCGGTGGCTTCGGCACCGTTTTCTCGGGCATCCGCCTCTCGGACGGGAGCCCGGTAAGTGGCCGGGACGGCGGGGCGCGGGACGAGGGCCAGGGGCGGGGCAGGGCTTGAGCTCAGCCCCGTCTCTCGTGGGCTTGCAGGTGGCCATCAAACGCGTGGCCCGGGAGAGCGTGGTGCAGTGGTACGAGCTGGTGAGTGAGTGAGCGGGGCCACGGCGCCAGAGCGCCAGAGCGGGGCGTGGCGGGCAGGGATAAGGCCGGGCCCCGAGGGCGGGAGGCGGCGCAGGGCGGGGGGAGCGGGCGTGGGCTCAGCGTGCGAGCCGGAGCAGGGCGGGCCCGGGGATGCCAAACACCGGTGGTGGGGCCGGGCAGGGGGGCACCCCCCAAGCATCCCCTGGGCGGGAGGAAGCCCAAGCACCAGGGAGGCTGCCCAAGGGGGCACTGGGGCATCCCAGGCACGGGGCAGCACAGCAGCCCCAGGGCAGCATCAGGCCTGCTGGAGGCACTGTCTCCTCCCCACAGCCCGACGGCACCCGCGTTCCCATGGAGATTGTGCTCATGGAGAAGGTGGGCTCTGGCTGCCACAACATCATCCAGCTCCTCGACTGGTTTGAGCTGCCTGACAGCTTCCTGCTGGTCATGGAGCGTCCGGAGTCATCGCAGGATCTCCTGGACTTCCTGCTGGAGCAGGGCTTCCTGTGCGAGGAGATGGCGCGCTGGCTTTTCTGCCAGGTGCTGGAGGCCGTGCGGCACTGCACCGCCTGCGGCGTCCTGCACCGGGACATCAAGCCGGAGAACCTCCTCGTGGACCCGGAGAGTGGCGACCTGAAGCTCATCGACTTCGGTTGCGGCACCTTCCTCCAGGAGCAGGCCTTCACGCAATTTGCCGGTGAGCCCACAGGCCGGGCCCCGCTCCCAGTGCCAGGCACTGCACGGCCCCGTTCCCTCCTGGGCTGCGGGCTGCGGCATTCAGCCGGCTGCCGGCTGCCCTTTGGCACGGGCCAGATGCTGTGCCCCAGGAGCCGGCTGCCGGCCCTGCCCACAGAGGGGGGCTGCCAAAGCCAGGCCCCGGCCGCTCGGCTTGGCAGGCCCGCAAGGGCTTGGGCTGCTCCGCTGGCCTTGTCTGCCTTGCAGAACGGTTTCCTGGCTTTGGCCAATTGGCTGGGGGACGGCGGCTGGCCCCGGGGGGGAAGTTGTGGCCACTGGTGCAGCCCCTGCTTCTGCCAGGAGGCTGGCACCAGGCTCTGGAAGGCAGCAGCCTGCGCCTGGACAGCGCCGCCTGTGTCCCCTAGGAACACACCTGTACAGCCCACCCGAGTGGATCTGCCTTGGCTGCTACCACGGCCATTCGGCGACCATCTGGTCCCTGGGCGTGCTGCTGTACGTCATGGTCTGCGGGAACGAGCCCTTCCAGGACGACCGTGGCATCGTGTCGGGGCAGCTCTTCTTCTGGCAGCAGGTCTCTCCAGGTTGGTGTCCGGCCTCAAGAAGGCAGGCTTTGGCAGATGGCACCGCGCAGCCCAGCGTGGCCCTCACGCAGCTCCGCGGGAGGTCGATCTGCCCTCAAGGGCTGGCCGCAGGCGGCGGCCCGTGACCACGGTGGGGTCGGTGTGGCCCGCTTGGCTGCAGGAGGTGGCGCGTGTCCTGCCGTGCCGCTGTCCCGCAAAGGGCAGAGTCAGCCGGGAGGCCGGCACAGCTCTGAGCACACGCAGCACGGCCCGGGCCCTGCGGGCGCCGGGAGCAGCTGGGCAGGAGCCTTCTGCAAGTGACCGGCGCTTTCTGGCTTCTCTCCCCAGAGTGCCAACATCTGATCCGCTGGTGTTTGTCCAAGCACCCCGCGGACAGGCCAGCGCTGGAGGAGATCTTGCGCCACCCTTGGCTGCGGGGCGGGCGTCTTTGATGCCTTGCCGGAGCCTCTGCAGCACCCGGTTGCCGAGTCCCACGCAGGAGTGAGGACTCGAGAAATAAAAGAACCACAAACCCATGCCGGGGTGTCAAGTCTGCTCCTGGTTAGCAACTTCAGCTAAAGAACCCTCTTGGGAAAAGGGGTGATCAGAGTGTTCCCTTCAGCCTTTGTCAAGCTTTTGATGCCTTTCCTCCAGGCATCATGGCACTTTTGTGTCTTCAAGCACAGGCTGTAGTCCAGGCAGGAGGGGCTGTAACAAGCCAAGAAATGCAACAGTGAAACAACAGCCGCCCTTTCAAACTGAGGCGGCCACTTGGCTTCACCTGAAGTGATACGTGGGCTCATGTGTGCATTCCAAGGGCCAGCGGGTGGCAGGGACAGAGATGCTGCTCCTCTCCAATGCTGGGAGAAGAATCAGAAATGGCAAAAGGTCATTTCAGGTTGAGCCCTGACAAAACTCTTCCTCTTTCTTCCCCTGAAATGGGAGGCAGGGCTGCGCCTTTGACCAGCTGGGTCTGCAGCCTCGTAAGCCATGGGCATGGAGCCCACAGGAAATGTTGAGATGCTGGAGTTGCTCCCATGGTGCTGGGCCCATTGCAGCCCTCAAAATACCTTTCTCTACCCTCAAAACAACTGGTAGAGATGGAAAGTGCAGTAACCAGTCTAGCCACAGGAAAGCACCCAGGTGCCTTCCCTGGCCCTGTGGGCAGGTGCCAGCTGCAAACCTGTGCCACCTTCTGTCTACTGCCCTGACCTACCACTACAGGCTTTGGGAAAAAAACATACTTCTTCAGAAATGAGGAAGGGGCAGTCAATAGCTAACTCATGGAAGCACGAGTTAACTATTGGGAGACAGCAAACGTTAGTTCAGACAGCAGACTGTAATTACAAAACCTAAGAAACCAAATTTGCCCTACTCTTGTCAAGATAGAGGGCACAAGGATCATCTCAGAGACCGCTGAAACATTCCTCAAAGGACTACGCATGCCCAGGGAGAAAGGTGAAAAAGTTCACTGAGAGGAAGACTACTGGCCTTCATCAGAAAAGACCCCCGAGGAAGAGGAGAGGCCTTCCTCAGCGCGGCCACCAGGACACACAGCGCATGCGTGGCCCATATGCTAATGACTTCCGAGAAATAATTTGTATAACCACACCTGTCCCAAGGAATGTGATGAATATTCCTAATTTAACCCATAATACTTGTGTTGTAGAGAGCACCAGGTGTGTGTTTGGAGGAGCGATCCCCACACACCCGGCGCGCCGAATAAAGCAAATACCCGCTTCTCTGACTCTGTCTCTGAAGTGTCTCCTGGCCCGGTTGCGGCATGATTCAATTCCAATTAAAAGAATCCTCTAAAAAAATGGGACATTTCAGTGCCCCACTTCAGTTTAAACACTTTAAACATGGCATGCCTGCATGTTTCTTCTTTTTTCTTTCCCCTGGATCCTGCATTAGCCTTAAAATCTGCCGGGTAGAGCCGGTAGGGCACTGCAGCAGTGTAGTGCTTCCAGTCCTTCCCATCTTTGCTGCAACAACCGTGCTCGTCCCGAATGCAGCGCTGGGTGAGCAGAGTGGTCATGTAAACGATGTAGAAGTAAGGCAGGATGTGCTCAAAGCCACAAGCCAGGCAATAGGCCAGCGAGCCCATCAGGTCTCCCGTGCAGTTGAAATGACGTGCCCAGCCCCAAAAGCCAGAGGTCATCAGCTTGCTGTAGTGCTTGGGCCCATCCACGGACACGTAGGAGCACTCGATGGACTCCGGCTTCTTCCCCCAGATCCTGCACTTGCCATTGGTACGACGGAAGAGGTCCTTCTGGTGGTTGGTCATTCTGAAGATGGAATAGCCCAGCAAGCCCAGCATCAAGACCCCTACGGCATGGGCTGTGCACAGCTGGACAGGCTGGTAAACCAAATACAGACCCTGGGGAGCACAAAAACAATCAGACATTTACTTCCAACAGAGGCTCAGCATGCCAGACCAATTCCTTGACTACAGTGGCCCACAACAGACCAGAAGAAAGAGTAGAAAAATCTACTGCAACAGTAAAACTGCAGAAAACTTTCAAAAAACTCTGCATCCAACAGTTTCCTTCTCTCTTTCTCTCTCCAAAATTGCACTTCTTCCTGAAACAAGAAGAGAGAAGTTGCAAGGATGCAAACCGGACAGAAGGAAAAAGCAAGGAACAAAACACAAACAAACCACTGCTAACCAAAAGACCCTCAACAAGCAGGAGTAAAAAAAAAAGGAAACGGAAAGGATTTAGAAAAAAAGGAAACCAAAAGGATTCAGAAAAGTATACAGACACAACAGACAGTGACAGAAAGAGGCACAAAAGAAGGGCAGGAGAGGAAAAGATGTCCAATCTGGGCACGGACAGGAAGCCTTCCTACCCAGGAATTGTTACAAAGAATGTTGCAAGGATTTCTCAACAGTCAAACCGCCTAGAAACATTTAAGGTGCACATTAACCTGCTGAGAAGAATGTTTCTGCAAAGTTTCCTTCCTCTTAGCCCAAATCCACAGTGTCCACATTTTTACCTGCAAAGTAGAGAGGGAAGGCAACCAAACACAGTCTCCCCAGCCCAAATACCATCCCAAATGATCATGGCAGATAGCAATGGTTTTCAAGTACCAGGCTTCATTCCAAAAGAAGTCCAGAACAAAAATACCCTGCAACAGAATAATTTCACAGTAATAACAGAGCACTGTCACCAGTTACCCTGTTTAACAGCATCAGCCTAATGTCTGTGCTGCCTTGTGATGTGATCTCACAACTCATTGGTGTTTTTATGTTAGCACTTCAAAACCAGACGTTTCTGAACACAGTTAGGAAGAACTAGCACATAAATACAAGCTATGTGGATACACAATATCTACCTACCTATCTGTCTATCTACACAGATAAAGCAACAGTAGGATGACTAAGGCAAGTGTACAACTCAAGGACGAACGCTTGGGAAGTGAACTCACAGTTGATCAGCCCAATCTCTCTTCAGCTTAGAGTCACAGCGTTACAAAGAGGGCCGATAGAGCTCCTATTGAGCAGGCTTCCATTTCCACAGATCAGGCAATAAATCCAAAGAAGTCCCAGCACACCATCACTGAATGAGCTTGTTTCAGGCCAGGAAAAAACACTTCATTTTCATTTCCATAGAAGGACTTCTTTTCCTACTTTAATATTAGTTTACTTCCTAGCTGGTTTCCTAATTTCCTCCTTGGAATTTACCTGAAGGACATTGACAAGGATCATGGAGTTTGTCGCTTCGCCATACAGCTCCTCTTGTTTGGCAGCAAAGGAAAGGTTGATCAGAGTCCAGGCCACAATCCCAGGGCGCCCACTGAAGAAAGAGCTTGAAATCAAACCACTTCCCTATTCGAGGGTTAAATTCAATCCCCATCATGTAGTCGTAAAAGAAGTTTCCAGTGAATTTGCTGTAAAACATAAAAAAATTGGAAATGTACAGAGTTCTACACAAATACAGGTAATTACTGCTCTGACTACACAATTCAGATTAATTTGATGTAGTGATAATAAAAATCATCAAAGCATGTAACGCTGTGCAAGGTAACAGAAGCTGACCCAGCTGAAGTATTACATTAATAGACATAAGTTGTAGAGTTTCAGAAGTGCCCGAGTTTACTCTTGCTAACACTTCTGAACAGTCTCACTATTTCTAGGATGGGTGTATCTGTGACACTGAGGCTGCCAGTCCCATGGTGTGCAGCATGAAACACGGGGGATGGTGCTAGTGAAGCAAAGAACCACTGTCATACACTGGCTCAGCTCTCTCTGCCAGTGAAATATATTCTGTCATTCAATTGATAGACCCGGTTTTTATTTAACAGTTTTAATCTCGGATTACCTCGTCTTCTCTC
Organism: Aphelocoma coerulescens; assembly: GCF_041296385.1. Taxonomy (NCBI): domain Eukaryota; kingdom Metazoa; phylum Chordata; class Aves; order Passeriformes; family Corvidae; genus Aphelocoma; species Aphelocoma coerulescens. The sequence goes on along the minus strand of NW_027183497.1, from coordinate 275,288 downwards.
ATTACTAAAATTCACATACCACTCTTTGGCATTGGGAGGGAAAAAGTAGCCTTTAATCATTGCAAACGTGGACACTGCATATCCCAAGCTATTGGCACACCACAGGAGAGGAATCCACTTGTCAAAAATGATGGTAGGTGAGAAGAAGTGGAAGCAAGAAGCATTTGCAAACCAAAGCACATGGGTCATGATCCAGGCCTGAAGTCCATTGATTTTCATATTTATTCACGACACCTAAAAGATGAAGAAAAAAAATCGAGTGTTACTGACCCCGCATTACTGCAGCTTTTAATTCACATGGCTATGCACAGAATACACAGAAGCTCAATCAAGCGCTCATGAAACAACTTCTCTCTCCTCGTCCTCCCAATTCAATACCTTAAAGCACTTTTCTGAGTGTTCCATTAAACTCTGCTGTACCCATTAGGCTTTGTTAGGCTGAGTTTTTCTCCTCACAAAACTGAATTTAGGCTTTCCCCCAAAACTGACCAGAGTAACAAACCACTTCTCCTAACAGTTCACATCCCACATTTTGTTCAAGTCCCTTGGCTTCATGGAGCTTGAGCAGGTAAAACTATCTTGTCGAATACCAGCAATAGTCCTGGACAGCTACAGTCAACTGACAATTTCAAGTGCCAAAGTCATCAACCAGTACTTTTTCACTGCTGGTATGGTGCCTACCAGATCAACAGTTATACTAATTCTAAGAGATAGAAATGCTATCACTTCTTCTAAAAGATGACATCGATTGCTTTCTATTTTTGTTTGAACTGAACACGGGAGGAAGGTGAGAGCACTTCTGCCCACGTTTCCTCTGGCTACACATGGGCTATTAAACACTCTAGGTACAGAAATACTATCATTTCAGAAGATTGCACGGTGTCCGTGTATTCCAAGGAATACCTTACCAGCAGGGGTGACAGCACCTTCTTGTACACCTCCCACATATCCAGGGAGAACTTTATGGCAGAAGTCAGGGATGGACATGTACAAAACCACCTAGAAGAGAGAGGATGTATTCACAGTAAATACAGACGAGACAAAATCCCTCAAAACACTATTCCTTACATACACATACCAAATAGAATGTTTCTATTAAGTTTCTATTAAGTATTGGGTAAGCAAATATGGCAATATTTAGCTGTTGGGATTTTAGACTAGTAATACATCTAAGCTTTGAGACAGCTCAAAGATGTACTTCATGTAAGGCTGCCATCCTTTTTTGGTGGGGAGGCAGGACAGTTGGTAACTAGATTCAGGTCCTCGTCGTTTTATTTTTATCTATTTCTTGTGTATGAATTTAAAACCAACGGATACTGCTATAAAGTTGCTTTTTCTTCAAAACCTCATTAAGGCATATGTCACACAAGGAATATTTGCGTATATTCCCTACATGCTTCTTTTCCAAGTACATAAGCTTCCTTTGGATTCCAAAAAGCCCTGGAAAGTGGGAAACACCAAAGAGTAAATGCCAGTTCAACATTCCACTATCCTTTGTGCAAAAGGATTCATCCAACAGCCGTGTGAGAAACCAGACCCGGCATCCAGATCATAACTCAAGAATGTACCTGGAAAGTGACCCAAAGGGAATAGATGCCAGCAGCCCTATAGGTCAGTGTGGGAGTCCTGTTCCAGATGTCAGACAGATGTTTATTCCCTGTCAGCAAGTCCAGCAGTGGGTCAGTCAGAGAGCACTGGTACTGGTCACAGGACATGATGAAGTAATACACGATCGGCGGTGCAAACACGAGCAGGAAAAGGATGCTTGCCAAGGAAAACCAGTCCACCTCCCTGTAATCCAAAACAGAGCATTTTGTTTGCCCAGGTTTCAGAGAGATGAGTTACATCAAATAACTTTTTCAGTGGACCTTCTAGACTAACTGGATGAAAACTGAAAATGTCTTCAGGGCACAGACATGTCTGGTGGTCAAACAGCCATTAAAAAATCAGCACAGAACAGACTTTACCACAAACTCCTCTAAAACTACACTAGCTGATCAGAGCAAGAGATGAGAGAAAATCTCCCCTCCAAAAACCAGATTATTATTACAGACTTCACCTTTTTGATGGCAATCATGGCTCTAACTGGTAGAGTATTCGGTTGAAAGTGATAATGGAATCCCAAGAACATGATGCAAAGCTTGGAAACTTGCAAAAGACAGACCTTGGACAGCCATACATTGAACTTGCTGTGCCAGCCACTTTTGCTGTTCCCAGCTGCAGTCCAATGCCCTACTAATACCTACTCAGCTCTTGGAGAACTGGGAGATGCATCCTCAATCTTGCTACAGCGGGACTGATCAGCTGGGAATGCCACAGATGCTGGGATGCTTGTTTTCCAGATCTCATGAAATATTTCTTTCCTAGGAACTAGAAATGTTACCAATTTTTACTTCCCGGCCTTTCCTGGCCATCTGCATCCTCAGCCACAAGCAGGCTCTGCAGATCGACGTGGCTCTGGGGAAGCAGGGACTCCTGTCTGTGGGCAAAGAAAACAAAGACAACTTGTAAGAAGAGAACCTGGAGCTTCTAGTTAGAAGAGAAAGGACTGTTCAATCAAGGCAGGGGCGACGAAGGAAACTTTCTAAAATGGAACAAGCAGCAGAAGCACAGTAGTTTTGCAGAAGAAATTCTCCTTCCAGCACTTGGCTTAGGGAAAAAGCCTGATGTTGCTACGAGAGACACGAGTTCATGTCTAGTATTGGGTAGCAGACATCGGAGCATTTCGACTATTGGCTTTCCAGGCTCACGCTATTCGAACCTGAGAGTGAAACTCTTCTAAAAGCCAGAGGTGCTTGGAAGAAATGTTTCTGCTCACACCACGACTGGGGACCGTGCATCATTCATACCTTGCACCTGTCCAAAGGCCTTCCTCCGTCTGCGCTCCGGCAGCTCTCACCGAGGCTCTGGCAGGGACGGAGGCTCTTGCCAGAAGTATCGCAAGCGTGGAGATCTTCCTCATCCTGCTCCTCCACTGCTGACATCAGGGAATTCCCTGGAGCTGGGAACGTCTGCCTTTCCTGCTGGAGGATCTTGTTTGGCAGTTCTCTGACGTTCTTCACCTTTGGCAGTGCCGCAGCCATGGAGGTGTAGGACAGATGTTTCCCTCTCCCACTCCCCACTGCCACCAGCTCCCCCTGGGCAATGAGGGGGCTGCCGGCTGAGCGAGGGCAGCGCCAACGTGCAGCAGCTCAAGGATCCGCTCCCTGCGCGCTTCCCGGGATAGGGCTGCCCTGGGCCTTGGCATGGACAGAGGGTCCCCCTTCTCTGCTGGCCGTGACCCTCCTGCCCCAGCCTCGCTCAGGTCGATTCATGTGCCTCCCGTGAGGGACGCCCTCCACACAGATCCTGCTTCTGATTCCTTGGATCCACAGCACTGTTTCTCCTGGATTTTAGCCACGCCTTCCCCTCTGTAAAGCATAGGGATACATAGGAGGAGTGTGTTGGGCTCCCCTCCACCACTGTTAGTGGTTTCAGGCCCCCAGGAGCTCTTGTGTCTCCCTTTTTCCCAACGATATCCCCTCCGTCCCCTCCTTCCCGACGCTTCCCCTCAGCAGCACCGAGCCTTTTCCCGCCCTTTGCTCCCCTCAGCGCTGGCCCCGGCCCCGCTCAGACCACGGCCCCTCGCCGCCGCTGAGGCCCTGCCCACGCCCATCGTCCTGGCCACGCCCCCTCGGCTGGGAACGGCTCCCCGCCCTCCCCTCCCTAATTAGCGCCCTTCCTTCCTCCCTCCTTAATGCCTCACTAATTCGGCCCCCTGCGGCCAAGGGCAGGGCTTTGGAGGAGCTCTGTGCGGCAGCCTGGCTGCGTGCGGCAGGCCAGAGACGCCCAGTGTTGTCCCTCCGCTCAGGGCAGGGATCCGGGGCACCGCGGCCACCCGGGGAAGATGCTCCGTTGCCAGCCCACACCTCCACCAAAGGGAGAGGAGGAAAGCAGGCTGCCAGAGCCACAGAAGCCCTCAAGACTTCCCCAGCTGGCTCTTCTCCGCCCTGCCCCGCCCCGCCCCGCCCCGCCCCTTCCAGCTCCAAGGCCGTTTTTACAGGAGCTCCGAAAGAGGCAAAAAAAGACAAACGAGCTCCACAGCGAATTCCTGAAAGAAAAATCCAGCAATGGCCAGGAGGCTCCTGTGGCTCCTTCCTGAAAATCAGGGCTATGGGGAACAGGGTGCAGGGTGTCCCAGGACACAGAGCTGGACACTGATCCCTCCTGGATCTCCTTGGCACCCCTGTCCCAGGCAAGGATGGTCCTGAATATCCTCCTGGAGCTGTCCCAGGAAAGTCCCTGCTCCCTGGTGCGGGATGGGAGGGGTAGAGGTGGTCCTCTCACACTCATCCCACTCATTCTCCCCTGCGCTGGCTTTGCCCCTGGGGTGTTGACCCCCCTTTTTAGGGTGTCCAGCCCTGTTCCCATGGGGAACCTTGGCAGCACCCATGGGCATAACCAACCTTTGTGGGAGGCTGGGAGCACTGGTGAGGGCGGGGGCTGTTCCTGGTGACCTGGAACTTGGCTCCTGCTGTGAGCCAGGGGCTTTCTGCCTGCTGGGCTGGGGGAACACCCTCACTGAGCTCTGGGACACCCCCAGCCCCACACCCACTCCTTGCCACAGCTCCTCCCAGACAGCATCCGCTACGCACACGTCCCCCGCTACCGTCCCTCGGCCAGGGGCCTTGTGGCTCATGCCAGACCCTTCTTCCTCCCCAGGGAGTCTCCTCCCAGGAAAGCGGGAAGCCCCCCGCAGCCCAGGACTCTCCAGCTCAGCCCCCCTGGAGCCAGGCCGCCCTCTGAGTCCCACGTGCCCTGAGCCAGGTGGGGACTGGCGGCCGTCTTGGCCACAGCGACCACAAATCAATCGAGTTTCAAACCTCTGACAAGAGGAAAAGGGCCAGCAAAACCTCAGCTCGGGCCATGAGGAGAGCAGACTTCAGACTGCTCAGGGAACTGCTAAGCAGGGTCTCCAGGGACAATGTTTTTGCAGGTGCTGGGGTCCATCCGTGCTGGTCAATTTTGAAACATCACCTCCTAAGGGCACAGCAGCAGGAGATTCCCAAATGTCGAAAGCCAAGCAGGCGAGGCAGAAGGCTTCTTCTCTGGCAAAGAGGATGGAAAAGGAAGCTGTGTGCCCAGTGGAAGCAAGGTCACAAGAAGAATACGGATGTCAGGAAAATTAGTCCTCAAACACCACAGCTGTACGTCCAAACAAGAGACAGAGCAGTCCTGTTACTTTGATCGAATAAAGGGAGAGGTCATGGGCATTTCCCACGGGATCTCTCAAGTTGATAGAGGACGCAGCTTCCTTTATCTCCTAATTTCCCAGCTGCATTTCCCTCTCTCTTTCCCCACTGGCTGAGCTACTTGAGAGGTACAGACTTCCCAAATGGCTTAATACAAACCCCCTTTCTAATGTCTACCCCCCTCCCCCCCCCCATTCTTTTGCTCCTGTCTCTGTTCTTTTTCTCTAAATCCAGGGATTAGCAGAGTCTTGAGTGAGTAACAGTCTGTGTCAATTAGTGGAATTCCTATGGAATTTAGGGTTCCTCCCTTTGCTGCTTCTTTCACCTATCAGTATCTGGCTTTATCTACCATCAGGCCCACAGATAGTTTGTAAAGACACCTCCTTCTCATTCCTTCCCCAGAGATGTTTCTCGCCACTGTACGGAGAACTTTGGTGCACTGAAAGCTCAGCTGGAGAGGAAGGTGGCCAGAAATGTGGGGCCCAATAAAAAGAGTGGTTTTAAATATATGCATGGAAAGAAACATTGTAGAAGTAACATTGTCCCCTTCCAGGATGTGGATGGTCACCTGACAAACAGGGCCAGGGACACAGCACAGGTGTTTAATGCATTCTTTGCCTCTGTCTTCAACACTCCTCCCTCCCTTCGCCGTGGAAAACGTGCACTGTACCAAGGGACACTGCAAAGTCCCTGAAGAGGGCAAGCCCTGCTCAGCAGAAAGCAAACCACCCCTGTTTGATCCACAGCATTCCCATGGTGCATCTGAACCCAGTGTGTGCCAGCAACTGGGAAAAAAGGAACCCTATGCCCGTCAAAACCAGAGCAGTGAGAGCACCATGAGCGCTCCTTGGGAAATCCTGACTTGTTTAGAACAGAGGCAACGCAGAAGTCGGTGAGCTGTTACAGAAAACTCTTCCTGCCCTCGACAGCCAGTTCAGGAGAGCTCCCCAGAGACACAGGAACTTCAACTCCCTTTGTCTCTGGAAGATCTTCGCAGGCACAGAGTAGTGGCTGTTGCCAGTTGGTACCGCTGCAGTGTCCTGGGAGCCATGGGCTTGACACTGGTGGCAGCAGCACTCTTCCTGATGTGCCACTTGCTGCAGGGAATGATTCACTGCAGCAGGCTGAGCTCCTGTTCTTGCTGCCAGGCTTTTTCTGGCCATGTGCATCCTTAGGCATGAGCTGGTTCTGCTGATCCCTGAGGTGGGCCCAGGGCTATGACGGCACAAAGGGGCTGAGCGCTGGCGAGAGGCGGGGCTGGGATGTCACCCGGCTGTCCTGGCCCACAGCACTGTGACATCACCGCGCAGTCGCTATGTAACACGGGCCAGCACCTGCAGCTGCCAGTGCAGTCGCGATGGGACGTGCCGGAGCCATGTGTGACGGTGTTGTCCCAGTGATTGTGCTTGTCCTGCTGCTGGCCGCTGTGGCTGTCTGGTGGGCCGTTGGCCACTGGCAACCACGGAGGCGGCAGACAAGGACAGCGAAGAGGCGCAAGCGCCCCGGGGTGCAGCCCAGAGGCTCACGGAGGAAGCGAGGAGCCCCTGCGGCTCCCAGGTCCTCCAGGCCTCGGGCCACCCCTCGCAAGCGGCCACGTGCTCCCGCGAGCCCCCTGGACAGCCCCTGCAGCTGCGGCCCCTGCGTGGCAGTGGCCCAGGAGCTGCAGGAACTGATGCTGCTGCTCTGGGCTCGCAATGGGACATGGGTGCCGCTCTACTCTGGGATGTGGCAGGCCTTGTGGAAAGAACTGGAGGAGCTGCTGAAGCGAGGCCACCTGCCCTGCTGTGGCTCGGCCAGCTCCTCCAGGAGCCTCCATCCCTTCAAGAGGCTGCTCCCAGCAAGATTCTCCATCCCTGGGAGAGCCTCAAGCCTTGCAAGGATGGCACACCATCAGAGAGCCGCCATCCAGGCAAGAAGCTCAGGCTGTCAGAGATCCTCCATCCCGCCAGGAGCGTCCGCTATCTCTGACAGCCTCCATCGCCCGCAGACGCTCCGTGAGACCTGCAGTCAGCCTGCAGAAAGTGCAGAGCCTGTGCACAGGTCTCCCAGCTCCCTTGGACTCATGGACTTCAACAACACGGGCACAACCCTGACAACTGACGTTGCCAGGGAAAGCCCAGAAGTCCAAGTGGGAGCCCAGCCCGATCCAGGGGAGCCTTGTCAGGAGCAGGTGCTGGAGCAGCGAGTGAGCTGGAGCCAGCAGTTGCCGGCCCACAGCTCCCAGGACGCTGTGCCGGCTGCGCCAGCTGGCAACAGCTCTTGCCTGGTGGCGGAGACGAGCCTCAAGACACCCAGGAGGTTCCTCCATCTCCAGGAAGCTGCTCCGAGACGGCCACCGACTACCAGGAAGGCCTTGCTGGTAGCAGGTGAGATCTGAGGAGCTCTCTGAGGCTCCCTTGGGGCTCTTGAGGGGCATCCCCAGGCCAGGCCAGGGCCCTTGAGAGCAGCCGAGTCCCTGGCTGTTTCCAGTGCTTCTGATGCCACAGCTTCAAAAAACCCCTCTCTGGTTTGCAGCTGCTCCTGACACCCCCCTGTGCGAGTCCTCGGGCTGTAGCCCCGGCAGTCCTCAAGAGCAGAGTCCAGCCCACGACGCCGGGGACAGCGACGGTGCCGCCCTGCCCCGCTGCCCTCCGGCTCCTGCAGCCGCCTCTGCGCGCTCCCCTGCCCCAGCTCTGGCGCTCGCCAGCCCGACGGCTGCAAGGCGGTGGCCGCTGCCCGGCGCGCAGCAGGAAGCAGGTCAGAGCAAGGTGGCCCGCGGTGGCTCGGCCCGCTTCACTCGCGGGCACTTGGCCGGGGGGGCCCTGGGCGCAAGGCTGATGGCTCGGTCTCGGTCGCAGGGCAAAAGAAGAAGCTGCAGGAGCTGTACCAGCTGGGCCCGCAGCTGGGCAGCGGTGGCTTCGGCACCGTTTTCTCGGGCATCCGCCTCTCGGACGGGAGCCCGGTAAGTGGCCGGGACGGCGGGGCGCGGGACGAGGGCCAGGGGCGGGGCAGGGCTTGAGCTCAGCCCCGTCTCTCGTGGGCTTGCAGGTGGCCATCAAACGCGTGGCCCGGGAGAGCGTGGTGCAGTGGTACGAGCTGGTGAGTGAGCGAGCGGGGCCACGGCGCCAGAGCGCCAGAGCGGGGCGTGGCGGGCAGGGATAAGGCCGGGCCCCGAGGGCGGGAGGCGGCGCAGGGCGGGGGGAGCGGGCGTGGGCTCAGCGCGCGAGCCGGAGCAGGGCGGGCCCGGGGATGCCAAACACCGGTGGTGGGGCCGGGCAGGGGGGCACCCCCCAAGCATCCCCTGGGCGGGAGGAAGCCCAAGCACCAGGGAGGCTGCCCAAGGGGGCACTGGGGCATCCCAGGCACGGGGCAGCACAGCAGCCCCAGGGCAGCATCAGGCCTGCTGGAGGCACTGTCTCCTCCCCACAGCCCGACGGCACCCGCGTTCCCATGGAGATTGTGCTCATGGAGAAGGTGGGCTCTGGCTGCCACAACATCATCCAGCTCCTCGACTGGTTTGAGCTGCCTGACAGCTTCCTGCTGGTCATGGAGCGTCCGGAGTCATCGCAGGATCTCCTGGACTTCCTGCTGGAGCAGGGCTTCCTGTGCGAGGAGATGGCGCGCTGGCTTTTCTGCCAGGTGCTGGAGGCCGTGCGGCACTGCACCGCCTGCGGCGTCCTGCACCGGGACATCAAGCCGGAGAACCTCCTCGTGGACCCGGAGAGTGGCGACCTGAAGCTCATCGACTTCGGTTGCGGCACCTTCCTCCAGGAGCAGGCCTTCACGCAATTTGCCGGTGAGCCCACAGGCCGGGCCCCGCTCCCAGTGCCAGGCACTGCACGGCCCCGTTCCCTCCTGGGCTGCGGGCTGCGGCATTCAGCCGGCTGCCGGCTGCCCTTTGGCACGGGCCAGATGCTGTGCCCCAGGAGCCGGCTGCCGGCCCTGCCCACAGAGGGGGGCTGCCAAAGCCAGGCCCCGGCCGCTCGGCTTGGCAGGCCCGCAAGGGCTTGGGCTGCTCCGCTGGCCTTGTCTGCCTTGCAGAACGGTTTCCTGGCTTTGGCCAATTGGCTGGGGGACGGCGGCTGGCCCCGGGGGGAAGTTGTGGCCACTGGTGCAGCCCCTGCTTCTGCCAGGAGGCTGGCACCAGGCTCTGGAAGGCAGCAGCCTGCGCCTGGACAGCGCCGCCTGTGTCCCCTAGGAACACACCTGTACAGCCCACCCGAGTGGATCTGCCTTGGCTGCTACCACGGCCATTCGGCGACCATCTGGTCCCTGGGCGTGCTGCTGTACGTCATGGTCTGCGGGAACGAGCCCTTCCAGGACGACCGTGGCATCGTGTCGGGGCAGCTCTTCTTCTGGCAGCAGGTCTCTCCAGGTTGGTGTCCGGCCTCAAGAAGGCAGGCTTTGGCAGATGGCACCGCGCAGCCCAGCGTGGCCCTCACGCAGCTCCGCGGGAGGTCGATCTGCCCTCAAGGGCTGGCCGCAGGCGGCGGCCCGTGACCACGGTGGGGTCGGTGTGGCCCGCTTGGCTGCAGGAGGTGGCGCGTGTCCTGCCGTGCCGCTGTCCCGCAAAGGGCAGAGTCAGCCGGGAGGCCGGCACAGCTCTGAGCACACGCAGCACGGCCCGGGCCCTGCGGGCGCCGGGAGCAGCTGGGCAGGAGCCTTCTGCAAGTGACCGGCGCTTTCTGGCTTCTCTCCCCAGAGTGCCAACATCTGATCCGCTGGTGTTTGTCCAAGCACCCCGCGGACAGGCCAGCGCTGGAGGAGATCTTGCGCCACCCTTGGCTGCGGGGCGGGCGTCTTTGATGCCTTGCCGGAGCCTCTGCAGCACCCGGTTGCCGAGTCCCACGCAGGAGTGAGGACTCGAGAAATAAAAGAACCACAAACCCATGCCGGGGTGTCAAGTCTGCTCCTGGTTAGCAACTTCAGCTAAAGAACCCTCTTGGGAAAAGGGGTGATCAGAGTGTTCCCTTCAGCCTTTGTCAAGCTTTTGATGCCTTTCCTCCAGGCATCATGGCACTTTTGTGTCTTCAAGCACAGGCTGTAGTCCAGGCAGGAGGGGCTGTAACAAGCCAAGAAATGCAACAGTGAAACAACAGCCGCCCTTTCAAACTGAGGCGGCCACTTGGCTTCACCTGAAGTGATACGTGGGCTCATGTGTGCATTCCAAGGGCCAGCGGGTGGCAGGGACAGAGATGCTGCTCCTCTCCAATGCTGGGAGAAGAATCAGAAATGGCAAAAGGTCATTTCAGGTTGAGCCCTGACAAAACTCTTCCTCTTTCTTCCCCTGAAATGGGAGGCAGGGCTGCGCCTTTGACCAGCTGGGTCTGCAGCCTCGTAAGCCATGGGCATGGAGCCCACAGGAAATGTTGAGATGCTGGAGTTGCTCCCATGGTGCTGGGCCCATTGCAGCCCTCAAAATACCTTTCTCTACCCTCAAAACAACTGGTAGAGATGGAAAGTGCAGTAACCAGTCTAGCCACAGGAAAGCACCCAGGTGCCTTCCCTGGCCCTGTGGGCAGGTGCCAGCTGCAAACCTGTGCCACCTTCTGTCTACTGCCCTGACCTACCACTACAGGCTTTGGGAAAAAAACATACTTCTTCAGAAATGAGGAAGGGGCAGTCAATAGCTAACTCATGGAAGCACGAGTTAACTATTGGGAGACAGCAAACGTTAGTTCAGACAGCAGACTGTAATTACAAAACCTAAGAAACCAAATTTGCCCTACTCTTGTCAAGATAGAGGGCACAAGGATCATCTCAGAGACCGCTGAAACATTCCTCAAAGGACTACGCATGCCCAGGGAGAAAGGTGAAAAAGTTCACTGAGAGGAAGACTACTGGCCTTCATCAGAAAAGACCCCCGAGGAAGAGGAGAGGCCTTCCTCAGCGCGGCCACCAGGACACACAGCGCATGCGTGGCCCATATGCTAATGACTTCCGAGAAATAATTTGTATAACCACACCTGTCCCAAGGAATGTGATGAATATTCCTAATTTAACCCATAATACTTGTGTTGTAGAGAGCACCAGGTGTGTGTTTGGAGGAGCGATCCCCACACACCCGGCGCGCCGAATAAAGCAAATACCCGCTTCTCTGACTCTGTCTCTGAAGTGTCTCCTGGCCCGGTTGCGGCATGATTCAATTCCAATTAAAAGAATCCTCTAAAAAAATGGGACATTTCAGTGCCCCACTTCAGTTTAAACACTTTAAACATGGCATGCCTGCATGTTTCTTCTTTTTTCTTTCCCCTGGATCCTGCATTAGCCTTAAAATCTGCCGGGTAGAGCCGGTAGGGCACTGCAGCAGTGTAGTGCTTCCAGTCCTTCCCATCTTTGCTGCAACAACCGTGCTCGTCCCGAATGCAGCGCTGGGTGAGCAGAGTGGTCATGTAAACGATGTAGAAGTAAGGCAGGATGTGCTCAAAGCCACAAGCCAGGCAATAGGCCAGCGAGCCCATCAGGTCTCCCGTGCAGTTGAAATGACGTGCCCAGCCCCAAAAGCCAGAGGTCATCAGCTTGCTGTAGTGCTTGGGCCCATCCACGGACACGTAGGAGCACTCGATGGACTCCGGCTTCTTCCCCCAGATCCTGCACTTGCCATTGGTACGACGGAAGAGGTCCTTCTGGTGGTTGGTCATTCTGAAGATGGAATAGCCCAGCAAGCCCAGCATCAAGACCCCTACGGCATGGGCTGTGCACAGCTGGACAGGCTGGTAAACCAAATACAGACCCTGGGGAGCACAAAAACAATCAGACATTTACTTCCAACAGAGGCTCAGCATGCCAGACCAATTCCTCGACTACAGTGGCCCACAACAGACCAGAAGAAAGAGTAGAAAAATCTACTGCAACAGTAAAACTGCAGAAAACTTTCAAAAAACTCTGCATCCAACAGTTTCCTTCTCTCTTTCTCTCTCCAAAATTGCACTTCTTCCTGAAACAAGAAGAGAGAAGTTGCAAGGATGCAAACCGGACAGAAGGAAAAAGCAAGGAACAAAACACAAACAAACCACCGCTAACCAAAAGACCCTCAACAAGCAGGAGTAAAAAAAAAAGGAAACGGAAAGGATTTAGAAAAAAAGGAAACCAAAAGGATTCAGAAAAGTATACAGACACAACAGACAGTGACAGAAAGAGGCACAAAAGAAGGGCAGGAGAGGAAAAGATGTCCAATCTGGGCACGGACAGGAAGCCTGCCTACCCAGGAATTGTTACAAAGAATGTTGCAAGGATTTCTCAACAGTCAAACCGCCTAGAAACATTTAAGGTGCACATTAACCTGCTGAGAAGAATGTTTCTGCAAAGTTTCCTTCCTCTTAGCCCAAATCCACAGTGTCCACATTTTTACCTGCAAAGTAGAGAGGGAAGGCAACCAAACACAGTCTCCCCAGCCCAAATACCATCCCAAATGATCATGGCAGATAGCAATGGTTTTCAAGTACCAGGCTTCATTCCAAAAGAAGTCCAGAACAAAAATACCCTGCAACAGAATAATTTCACAGTAATAACAGAGCACTGTCACCAGTTACCCTGTTTAACAGCATCAGCCTAATGTCTGTGCTGCCTTGTGATGTGATCTCACAACTCATTGGTGTTTTTATGTTAGCACTTCAAAACCAGACGTTTCTGAACACAGTTTGGAAGAACTAGCACATAAATACAAGCTATGTGGATACACAATATCTACCTACCTATCTATCTATCTACACAGATAAAGCAACAGTAGGATGACTAAGGCAAGTGTACAACTCAAGGACGAACGCTTGGGAAGTGAACTCACAGTTGATCAGCCCAATCTCTCTTCAGCTTAGAGTCACAGCGTTACAAAGAGGGCCGATAGAGCTCCTATTGAGCAGGCTTCCATTTCCACAGATCAGGCAATAAATCCAAAGAAGTCCCAGCACACCATCACTGAATGAGCTTGTTTCAGGCCAGGAAAAAACACTTCATTTTCATTTCCATAGAAGGACTTCTTTTCCTACTTTAATATTAGTTTACTTCCTAGCTGGTTTCCTAATTTCCTCCTTGGAATTTACCTGAAGGACATTGACAAGGATCATGGAGTTTGTCGCTTCGCCATACAGCTCCTCTGGTTTGGCAGCAAAGGAAAGGTTGATCAGAGTCCAGGCCACAATCCCAGGGCGCCCACTGAAGAAAGAGCTTGAAATCAAACCACTTCCCTATTCGAGGGTTAAATTCAATCCCCATCATGTAGTCGTAAAAGAAGTTTCCAGTGAATTTGCTGTAAAACATAAAAAAATTGGAAATGTACAGAGTTCTACACAAATACAGGTAATTACTGCTCTGACTACACAATTCAGATTAATTTGATGTAGTGATAATAAAAATCATCAAAGCATGTAACGCTGTGCAAGGTAACAGAAGCTGACCCAGCTGAAGTATTACATTAATAGACATAAGTTGTAGAGTTTCAGAAGTGCCCGAGTTTACTCTTGCTAACACTTCTGAACAGTCTCACTATTTCTAGGATGGGTGTATCTGTGACACTGAGGCTGCCAGTCCCATGGTGTGCAGCATGAAACACGGGGGATGGTGCTAGTGAAGCAAAGAACCACTGTCATACACTGGCTCAGCTCTCTCTGCCAGTGAAATATATTCTGTCATTCAATTGATAGACCCGGTTTTTATTTAACAGTTTTAATCTCGGATTACCTCGTCTTCTCTCATTACTAAAATTCACATACCACTCTTTGGCATTGGGAGGGAAAAAGTAGCCTTTAATCATTGCAAACGTGGACACTGCATATCCCAAGCTATTGGCACACCACAGGAGAGGAATCCACTTGTCAAAAATGATGGTAGGTGAGAAGAAGTGGAAGCAAGAAGCATTTGCAAACCAAAGCACATGGGTCATGATCCAGGCCTGAAGTCCATTGATTTTCATATTTATTCACGACACCTAAAAGATGAAGAAAAAAAATCGAGTGTTACTGACCCCGCATTACTGCAGCTTTTAATTCACATGGCTATGCACAGAATACACAGAAGCTCAATCAAGCGCTCATGAAACAACTTCTCTCTCCTCGTCCTCCCAATTCAATACCTTAAAGCACTTTTCTGAGTGTTCCATTAAACTCTGCTGTACCCATTAGGCTTTGTTAGGCTGAGTTTTTCTCCTCACAAAACTGAATTTAGGCTTTCCCCCAAAACTGACCAGAGTAACAAACCACTTCTCCTAACAGTTCACATCCCACATTTTGTTCAAGTCCCTTGGCTTCATGGAGCTTGAGCAGGTAAAACTATCTTGTCGAATACCAGCAATAGTCCTGGACAGCTACAGTCAACTGACAATTTCAAGTGCCAAAGTCATCAACCAGTACTTTTTCACTGCTGGTATGGTGCCTACCAGATCAACAGTTATACTAATTCTAAGAGATAGAAATGCTATCACTTCTTCTAAAAGATGACATCGATTGCTTTCTATTTTTGTTTGAACTGAACACGGGAGGAAGGTGAGAGCACTTCTGCCCACGTTTCCTCTGGCTACACATGGGCTATTAAACACTCTAGGTACAGAAATACTATCATTTCAGAAGATTGCACGGTGTCCGTGTATTCCAAGGAATACCTTACCAGCAGGGGTGACAGCACCTTCTTGTACACCTCCCACATATCCAGGGAGAACTTTATGGCAGAAGTCAGGGATGGACATGTACAAAACCACCTAGAAGAGAGAGGATGTATTCACAGTAAATACAGACGAGACAAAATCCCTCAAAACACTATTCCTTACATACACATACCAAATAGAATGTTTCTATTAAGTTTCTATTAAGTATTGGGTAAGCAAATATGGCAATATTTAGCTGTTGGGATTTTAGACTAGTAATACATCTAAGCTTTGAGACAGCTCAAAGATGTACTTCATGTAAGGCTGCCATCCTTTTTTGGTGGGGAGGCAGGACAGTTGGTAACTAGATTCAGGTCCTCGTCGTTTTATTTTTATCTATTTCTTGTGTATGAATTTAAAACCAACGGATACTGCTATAAAGTTGCTTTTTCTTCAAAACCTCATTAAGGCATATGTCACACAAGGAATATTTGCGTATATTCCCTACATGCTTCTTTTCCAAGTACATAAGCTTCCTTTGGATTCCAAAAAGCCCTGGAAAGTGGGAAACACCAAAGAGTAAATGCCAGTTCAACATTCCACTATCCTTTGTGCAAAAGGATTCATCCAACAGCCGTGTGAGAAACCAGACCCGGCATCCAGATCATAACTCAAGAATGTACCTGGAAAGTGACCCAAAGGGAATAGATGCCAGCAGCCCTATAGGTCAGTGTGGGAGTCC
Source organism: Aphelocoma coerulescens (assembly GCF_041296385.1). Classification (NCBI taxonomy): domain Eukaryota; kingdom Metazoa; phylum Chordata; class Aves; order Passeriformes; family Corvidae; genus Aphelocoma; species Aphelocoma coerulescens. Next base: position 259,762 of record NW_027183497.1, on the reverse strand, counting down.
TGTTCCAGATGTCAGACAGATGTTTATTCCCTGTCAGCAAGTCCAGCAGTGGGTCAGTCAGAGAGCACTGGTACTGGTCACAGGACATGATGAAGTAATACACGATCGGCGGTGCAAACACGAGCAGGAAAAGGATGCTTGCCAAGGAAAACCAGTCCACCTCCCTGTAATCCAAAACAGAGCATTTTGTTTGCCCAGGTTTCAGAGAGATGAGTTACATCAAATAACTTTTTCAGTGGACCTTCTAGACTAACTGGATGAAAACTGAAAATGTCTTCAGGGCACAGACATGTCTGGTGGTCAAACAGCCATTAAAAAATCAGCACAGAACAGACTTTACCACAAACTCCTCTAAAACTACACTAGCTGATCAGAGCAAGAGATGAGAGAAAATCTCCCCTCCAAAAACCAGATTATTATTACAGACTTCACCTTTTTGATGGCAATCATGGCTCTAACTGGTAGAGTATTCGGTTGAAAGTGATAATGGAATCCCAAGAACATGATGCAAAGCTTGGAAACTTGCAAAAGACAGACCTTGGACAGCCATACATTGAACTTGCTGTGCCAGCCACTTTTGCTGTTCCCAGCTGCAGTCCAATGCCCTACTAATACCTACTCAGCTCTTGGAGAACTGGGAGATGCATCCTCAATCTTGCTACAGCGGGACTGATCAGCTGGGAATGCCACAGATGCTGGGATGCTTGTTTTCCAGATCTCATGAAATATTTCTTTCCTAGGAACTAGAAATGTTACCAATTTTTACTTCCCGGCCTTTCCTGGCCATCTGCATCCTCAGCCACAAGCAGGCTCTGCAGATCGACGTGGCTCTGGGGAAGCAGGGACTCCTGTCTGTGGGCAAAGAAAACAAAGACAACTTGTAAGAAGAGAACCTGGAGCTTCTAGTTAGAAGAGAAAGGACTGTTCAATCAAGGCAGGGGCGACGAAGGAAACTTTCTAAAATGGAACAAGCAGCAGAAGCACAGTAGTTTTGCAGAAGAAATTCTCCTTCCAGCACTTGGCTTAGGGAAAAAGCCTGATGTTGCTACGAGAGACACGAGTTCATGTCTAGTATTGGGTAGCAGACATCGGAGCATTTCGACTATTGGCTTTCCAGGCTCACGCTATTCGAACCTGAGAGTGAAACTCTTCTAAAAGCCAGAGGTGCTTGGAAGAAATGTTTCTGCTCACACCACGACTGGGGACCGTGCATCATTCATACCTTGCACCTGTCCAAAGGCCTTCCTCCGTCTGCGCTCCGGCAGCTCTCACCGAGGCTCTGGCAGGGACGGAGGCTCTTGCCAGAAGTATCGCAAGCGTGGAGATCTTCCTCATCCTGCTCCTCCACTGCTGACATCAGGGAATTCCCTGGAGCTGGGAACGTCTGCCTTTCCTGCTGGAGGATCTTGTTTGGCAGTTCTCTGACGTTCTTCACCTTTGGCAGTGCCGCAGCCATGGAGGTGTAGGACAGATGTTTCCCTCTCCCACTCCCCACTGCCACCAGCTCCCCCTGGGCAATGAGGGGGCTGCCGGCTGAGCGAGGGCAGCGCCAACGTGCAGCAGCTCAAGGATCCGCTCCCTGCGCGCTTCCCGGGATAGGGCTGCCCTGGGCCTTGGCATGGACAGAGGGTCCCCCTTCTCTGCTGGCCGTGACCCTCCTGCCCCAGCCTCGCTCAGGTCGATTCATGTGCCTCCCGTGAGGGACGCCCTCCACACAGATCCTGCTTCTGATTCCTTGGATCCACAGCACTGTTTCTCCTGGATTTTAGCCACGCCTTCCCCTCTGTAAAGCATAGGGATACATAGGAGGAGTGTGTTGGGCTCCCCTCCACCACTGTTAGTGGTTTCAGGCCCCCAGGAGCTCTTGTGTCTCCCTTTTTCCCAACGATATCCCCTCCGTCCCCTCCTTCCCGACGCTTCCCCTCAGCAGCACCGAGCCTTTTCCCGCCCTTTGCTCCCCTCAGCGCTGGCCCCGGCCCCGCTCAGACCACGGCCCCTCGCCGCCGCTGAGGCCCTGCCCACGCCCATCGTCCTGGCCACGCCCCCTCGGCTGGGAACGGCTCCCCGCCCTCCCCTCCCTAATTAGCGCCCTTCCTTCCTCCCTCCTTAATGCCTCGCTAATTCGGCCCCCTGCGGCCAAGGGCAGGGCTTTGGAGGAGCTCTGTGCGGCAGCCTGGCTGCGTGCGGCAGGCCAGAGACGCCCAGTGTTGTCCCTCCGCTCAGGGCAGGGATCCGGGGCACCGCGGCCACCCGGGGAAGATGCTCCGTTGCCAGCCCACACCTCCACCAAAGGGAGAGGAGGAAAGCAGGCTGCCAGAGCCACAGAAGCCCTCAAGACTTCCCCAGCTGGCTCTTCTCCGCCCTGCCCCGCCCCGCCCCGCCCCTTCCAAGGCCGTTTTTACAGGAGCTCCGAAAGAGGCAAAAAAAGACAAACGAGCTCCACAGCGAATTCCTGAAAGAAAAATCCAGCAATGGCCAGGAGGCTCCTGTGGCTCCTTCCTGAAAATCAGGGCTATGGGGAACAGGGTGCAGGGTGTCCCAGGACACAGAGCTGGACACTGATCCCTCCTGGATCTCCTTGGCACCCCTGTCCCAGGCAAGGATGGTCCTGAATATCCTCCTGGAGCTGTCCCAGGAAAGTCCCTGCTCCCTGGTGCGGGATGGGAGGGGTAGAGGTGGTCCTCTCACACTCATCCCACTCATTCTCCCCTGCGCTGGCTTTGCCCCTGGGGTGTTGACCCCCCTTTTTAGGGTGTCCAGCCCTGTTCCCATGGGGAACCTTGGCAGCACCCATGGGCATAACCAACCTTTGTGGGAGGCTGGGAGCACTGGTGAGGGCGGGGGCTGTTCCTGGTGACCTGGAACTTGGCTCCTGCTGTGAGCCAGGGGCTTTCTGCCTGCTGGGCTGGGGGAACACCCTCACTGAGCTCTGGGACACCCCCAGCCCCACACCCACTCCTTGCCACAGCTCCTCCCAGACAGCATCCGCTACGCACACGTCCCCCGCTACCGTCCCTCGGCCAGGGGCCTTGTGGCTCATGCCAGACCCTTCTTCCTCCCCAGGGAGTCTCCTCCCAGGAAAGCGGGAAGCCCCCCGCAGCCCAGGACTCTCCAGCTCAGCCCCCCTGGAGCCAGGCCGCCCTCTGAGTCCCACGTGCCCTGAGCCAGGTGGGGACTGGCGGCCGTCTTGGCCACAGCGACCACAAATCAATCGAGTTTCAAACCTCTGACAAGAGGAAAAGGGCCAGCAAAACCTCAGCTCGGGCCATGAGGAGAGCAGACTTCAGACTGCTCAGGGAACTGCTAAGCAGGGTCTCCAGGGACAATGTTTTTGCAGGTGCTGGGGTCCATCCGTGCTGGTCAATTTTGAAACATCACCTCCTAAGGGCACAGCAGCAGGAGATTCCCAAATGTCGAAAGCCAAGCAGGCGAGGCAGAAGGCTTCTTCTCTGGCAAAGAGGATGGAAAAGGAAGCTGTGTGCCCAGTGGAAGCAAGGTCACAAGAAGAATACGGATGTCAGGAAAATTAGTCCTCAAACACCACAGCTGTACGTCCAAACAAGAGACAGAGCAGTCCTGTTACTTTGATCGAATAAAGGGAGAGGTCATGGGCATTTCCCACGGGATCTCTCAAGTTGATAGAGGACGCAGCTTCCTTTATCTCCTAATTTCCCAGCTGCATTTCCCTCTCTCTTTCCCCACTGGCTGAGCTACTTGAGAGGTACAGACTTCCCAAATGGCTTAATACAAACCCCCTTTCTAATGTCTACCCCCCTACCCCCCCCCCCCCCATTCTTTTGCTCCTGTCTCTGTTCTTTTTCTCTAAATCCAGGGATTAGCAGAGTCTTGAGTGAGTAACAGTCTGTGTCAATTAGTGGAATTCCTATGGAATTTAGGGTTCCTCCCTTTGCTGCTTCTTTCACCTATCAGTATCTGGCTTTATCTACCATCAGGCCCACAGATAGTTTGTAAAGACACCTCCTTCTCATTCCTTCCCCAGAGATGTTTCTCGCCACTGTAGGGAGAACTTTGGTGCACTGAAAGCTCAGCTGGAGAGGAAGGTGGCCAGAAATGTGGGGCCCAATAAAAAGAGTGGTTTTAAATATATGCATGGAAAGAAACATTGTAGAAGTAACATTGTCCCCTTCCAGGATGTGGATGGTCACCTGACAAACAGGGCCAGGGACACAGCACAGGTGTTTAATGCATTCTTTGCCTCTGTCTTCAACACTCCTCCCTCCCTTCGCCGTGGAAAACGTGCACTGTACCAAGGGACACTGCAAAGTCCCTGAAGAGGGCAAGCCCTGCTCAGCAGAAAGCAAACCACCCCTGTTTGATCCACAGCATTCCCATGGTGCATCTGAACCCAGTGTGTGCCAGCAACTGGGAAAAAAGGAACCCTATGCCCGTCAAAACCAGAGCAGTGAGAGCACCATGAGCGCTCCTTGGGAAATCCTGACTTGTTTAGAACAGAGGCAACGCAGAAGTCGGTGAGCTGTTACAGAAAACTCTTCCTGCCCTCGACAGCCAGTTCAGGAGAGCTCCCCAGAGACACAGGAACTTCAACTCCCTTTGTCTCTGGAAGATCTTCGCAGGCACAGAGTAGTGGCTGTTGCCAGTTGGTACCGCTGCAGTGTCCTGGGAGCCATGGGCTTGACACTGGTGGCAGCAGCACTCTTCCTGATGTGCCACTTGCTGCAGGGAATGATTCACTGCAGCAGGCTGAGCTCCTGTTCTTGCTGCCAGGCTTTTTCTGGCCATGTGCATCCTTAGGCATGAGCTGGTTCTGCTGATCCCTGAGGTGGGCCCAGGGCTATGACGGCACAAAGGGGCTGAGCGCTGGTGAGAGGCGGGGCTGGGATGTCACCCGGCTGTCCTGGCCCACAGCACTGTGACATCACCGCGCAGTCGCTATGTAACACGGGCCAGCACCTGCAGCTGCCAGTGCAGTCGCGATGGGACGTGCCGGAGCCATGTGTGACGGTGTTGTCCCAGTGATTGTGCTTGTCCTGCTGTTGGCCGCTGTGGCTGTCTGGTGGGCCGTTGGCCACTGGCAACCACGGAGGCGGCAGACAAGGACAGCGAAGAGGCGCAAGCGCCCCGGGGTGCAGCCCAGAGGCTCACGGAGGAAGCGAGGAGCCTCTGCGGCTCCCAGGTCCTCCAGGCCTCGGGCCACCCCTCGCAAGCGGCCACGTGCTCCCGCGAGCCCCCTGGACAGCCCCTGCAGCTGCGGCCCCTGCGTGGCAGTGGCCCAGGAGCTGCAGGAACTGATGCTGCTGCTCTGGGCTCGCAATGGGACATGGGTGCCGCTCTACTCTGGGATGTGGCAGGCCTTGTGGAAAGAACTGGAGGAGCTGCTGAAGCGAGGCCACCTGCCCTGCTGTGGCTCGGCCAGCTCCTCCAGGAGCCTCCATCCCTTCAAGAGGCTGCTCCCAGCAAGATTCTCCATCCCTGGGAGAGCCTCAAGCCTTGCAAGGATGGCACACCATCAGAGAGCCGCCATCCAGGCAAGAAGCTCAGGCTGTCAGAGATCCTCCATCCCGCCAGGAGCGTCCGCTATCTCTGACAGCCTCCATCGCCCGCAGACGCTCCGTGAGACCTGCAGTCAGCCTGCAGAAAGTGCAGAGCCTGTGCACAGGTCTCCCAGCTCCCTTGGACTCATGGACTTCAACAACACGGGCACAACCCTGACAACTGACGTTGCCAGGGAAAGCCCAGAAGTCCAAGTGGGAGCCCAGCCCGATCCAGGGGAGCCTTGTCAGGAGCAGGTGCTGGAGCAGCGAGTGAGCTGGAGCCAGCAGTTGCCGGCCCACAGCTCCCAGGACGCTGTGCCGGCTGCGCCAGCTGGCAACAGCTCTTGCCTGGTGGCGGAGACGAGCCTCAAGACACCCAGGAGGTTCCTCCATCTCCAGGAAGCTGCTCCGAGACGGCCACCGACTACCAGGAAGGCCTTGCTGGTAGCAGGTGAGATCTGAGGAGCTCTCTGAGGCTCCCTTGGGGCTCTTGAGGGGCATCCCCAGGCCAGGCCAGGGCCCTTGAGAGCAGCCGAGTCCCTGGCTGTTTCCAGTGCTTCTGATGCCACAGCTTCAAAAAACCCCTCTCTGGTTTGCAGCTGCTCCTGACACCCCCCTGTGCGAGTCCTCGGGCTGTAGCCCCGGCAGTCCTCAAGAGCAGAGTCCAGCCCACGACGCCGGGGACAGCGACGGTGCCGCCCTGCCCCGCTGCCCTCCGGCTCCTGCAGCCGCCTCTGCGCGCTCCCCTGCCCCAGCTCTGGCGCTCGCCAGCCCGACGGCTGCAAGGCGGTGGCCGCTGCCCGGCGCGCAGCAGGAAGCAGGTCAGAGCAAGGTGGCCCGCGGTGGCTCGGCCCGCTTCACTCGCGGGCACTTGGCCGGGGGGGCCCTGGGCGCAAGGCTGATGGCTCGGTCTCGGTCGCAGGGCAAAAGAAGAAGCTGCAGGAGCTGTACCAGCTGGGCCCGCAGCTGGGCAGCGGTGGCTTCGGCACCGTTTTCTCGGGCATCCGCCTCTCGGACGGGAGCCCGGTAAGTGGCCGGGACGGCGGGGCGCGGGACGAGGGCCAGGGGCGGGGCAGGGCTTGAGCTCAGCCCCGTCTCTCGTGGGCTTGCAGGTGGCCATCAAACGCGTGGCCCGGGAGAGCGTGGTGCAGTGGTACGAGCTGGTGAGTGAGTGAGCGGGGCCACGGCGCCAGAGCGCCAGAGCGGGGCGTGGCGGGCAGGGATAAGGCCGGGCCCCGAGGGCGGGAGGCGGCGCAGGGCGGGGGGAGCGGGCGTGGGCTCAGCGTGCGAGCCGGAGCAGGGCGGGCCCGGGGATGCCAAACACCGGTGGTGGGGCCGGGCAGGGGGGCACCCCCCAAGCATCCCCTGGGCGGGAGGAAGCCCAAGCACCAGGGAGGCTGCCCAAGGGGGCACTGGGGCATCCCAGGCACGGGGCAGCACAGCAGCCCCAGGGCAGCATCAGGCCTGCTGGAGGCACTGTCTCCTCCCCACAGCCCGACGGCACCCGCGTTCCCATGGAGATTGTGCTCATGGAGAAGGTGGGCTCTGGCTGCCACAACATCATCCAGCTCCTCGACTGGTTTGAGCTGCCTGACAGCTTCCTGCTGGTCATGGAGCGTCCGGAGTCATCGCAGGATCTCCTGGACTTCCTGCTGGAGCAGGGCTTCCTGTGCGAGGAGATGGCGCGCTGGCTTTTCTGCCAGGTGCTGGAGGCCGTGCGGCACTGCACCGCCTGCGGCGTCCTGCACCGGGACATCAAGCCGGAGAACCTCCTCGTGGACCCGGAGAGTGGCGACCTGAAGCTCATCGACTTCGGTTGCGGCACCTTCCTCCAGGAGCAGGCCTTCACGCAATTTGCCGGTGAGCCCACAGGCCGGGCCCCGCTCCCAGTGCCAGGCACTGCACGGCCCCGTTCCCTCCTGGGCTGCGGGCTGCGGCATTCAGCCGGCTGCCGGCTGCCCTTTGGCACGGGCCAGATGCTGTGCCCCAGGAGCCGGCTGCCGGCCCTGCCCACAGAGGGGGGCTGCCAAAGCCAGGCCCCGGCCGCTCGGCTTGGCAGGCCCGCAAGGGCTTGGGCTGCTCCGCTGGCCTTGTCTGCCTTGCAGAACGGTTTCCTGGCTTTGGCCAATTGGCTGGGGGACGGCGGCTGGCCCCGGGGGGGAAGTTGTGGCCACTGGTGCAGCCCCTGCTTCTGCCAGGAGGCTGGCACCAGGCTCTGGAAGGCAGCAGCCTGCGCCTGGACAGCGCCGCCTGTGTCCCCTAGGAACACACCTGTACAGCCCACCCGAGTGGATCTGCCTTGGCTGCTACCACGGCCATTCGGCGACCATCTGGTCCCTGGGCGTGCTGCTGTACGTCATGGTCTGCGGGAACGAGCCCTTCCAGGACGACCGTGGCATCGTGTCGGGGCAGCTCTTCTTCTGGCAGCAGGTCTCTCCAGGTTGGTGTCCGGCCTCAAGAAGGCAGGCTTTGGCAGATGGCACCGCGCAGCCCAGCGTGGCCCTCACGCAGCTCCGCGGGAGGTCGATCTGCCCTCAAGGGCTGGCCGCAGGCGGCGGCCCGTGACCACGGTGGGGTCGGTGTGGCCCGCTTGGCTGCAGGAGGTGGCGCGTGTCCTGCCGTGCCGCTGTCCCGCAAAGGGCAGAGTCAGCCGGGAGGCCGGCACAGCTCTGAGCACACGCAGCACGGCCCGGGCCCTGCGGGCGCCGGGAGCAGCTGGGCAGGAGCCTTCTGCAAGTGACCGGCGCTTTCTGGCTTCTCTCCCCAGAGTGCCAACATCTGATCCGCTGGTGTTTGTCCAAGCACCCCGCGGACAGGCCAGCGCTGGAGGAGATCTTGCGCCACCCTTGGCTGCGGGGCGGGCGTCTTTGATGCCTTGCCGGAGCCTCTGCAGCACCCGGTTGCCGAGTCCCACGCAGGAGTGAGGACTCGAGAAATAAAAGAACCACAAACCCATGCCGGGGTGTCAAGTCTGCTCCTGGTTAGCAACTTCAGCTAAAGAACCCTCTTGGGAAAAGGGGTGATCAGAGTGTTCCCTTCAGCCTTTGTCAAGCTTTTGATGCCTTTCCTCCAGGCATCATGGCACTTTTGTGTCTTCAAGCACAGGCTGTAGTCCAGGCAGGAGGGGCTGTAACAAGCCAAGAAATGCAACAGTGAAACAACAGCCGCCCTTTCAAACTGAGGCGGCCACTTGGCTTCACCTGAAGTGATACGTGGGCTCATGTGTGCATTCCAAGGGCCAGCGGGTGGCAGGGACAGAGATGCTGCTCCTCTCCAATGCTGGGAGAAGAATCAGAAATGGCAAAAGGTCATTTCAGGTTGAGCCCTGACAAAACTCTTCCTCTTTCTTCCCCTGAAATGGGAGGCAGGGCTGCGCCTTTGACCAGCTGGGTCTGCAGCCTCGTAAGCCATGGGCATGGAGCCCACAGGAAATGTTGAGATGCTGGAGTTGCTCCCATGGTGCTGGGCCCATTGCAGCCCTCAAAATACCTTTCTCTACCCTCAAAACAACTGGTAGAGATGGAAAGTGCAGTAACCAGTCTAGCCACAGGAAAGCACCCAGGTGCCTTCCCTGGCCCTGTGGGCAGGTGCCAGCTGCAAACCTGTGCCACCTTCTGTCTACTGCCCTGACCTACCACTACAGGCTTTGGGAAAAAAACATACTTCTTCAGAAATGAGGAAGGGGCAGTCAATAGCTAACTCATGGAAGCACGAGTTAACTATTGGGAGACAGCAAACGTTAGTTCAGACAGCAGACTGTAATTACAAAACCTAAGAAACCAAATTTGCCCTACTCTTGTCAAGATAGAGGGCACAAGGATCATCTCAGAGACCGCTGAAACATTCCTCAAAGGACTACGCATGCCCAGGGAGAAAGGTGAAAAAGTTCACTGAGAGGAAGACTACTGGCCTTCATCAGAAAAGACCCCCGAGGAAGAGGAGAGGCCTTCCTCAGCGCGGCCACCAGGACACACAGCGCATGCGTGGCCCATATGCTAATGACTTCCGAGAAATAATTTGTATAACCACACCTGTCCCAAGGAATGTGATGAATATTCCTAATTTAACCCATAATACTTGTGTTGTAGAGAGCACCAGGTGCGTGTTTGGAGGAGCGATCCCCACACACCCGGCGCGCCGAATAAAGCAAATACCCGCTTCTCTGACTCTGTCTCTGAAGTGTCTCCTGGCCCGGTTGCGGCATGATTCAATTCCAATTAAAAGAATCCTCTAAAAAAATGGGACATTTCAGTGCCCCACTTCAGTTTAAACACTTTAAACATGGCATGCCTGCATGTTTCTTCTTTTTTCTTTCCCCTGGATCCTGCATTAGCCTTAAAATCTGCCGGGTAGAGCCGGTAGGGCACTGCAGCAGTGTAGTGCTTCCAGTCCTTCCCATCTTTGCTGCAACAACCGTGCTCGTCCCGAATGCAGCGCTGGGTGAGCAGAGTGGTCATGTAAACGATGTAGAAGTAAGGCAGGATGTGCTCAAAGCCACAAGCCAGGCAATAGGCCAGCGAGCCCATCAGGTCTCCCGTGCAGTTGAAATGACGTGCCCAGCCCCAAAAGCCAGAGGTCATCAGCTTGCTGTAGTGCTTGGGCCCATCCACGGACACGTAGGAGCACTCGATGGACTCCGGCTTCTTCCCCCAGATCCTGCACTTGCCATTGGTACGACGGAAGAGGTCCTTCTGGTGGTTGGTCATTCTGAAGATGGAATAGCCCAGCAAGCCCAGCATCAAGACCCCTACGGCATGGGCTGTGCACAGCTGGACAGGCTGGTAAACCAAATACAGACCCTGGGGAGCACAAAAACAATCAGACATTTACTTCCAACAGAGGCTCAGCATGCCAGACCAATTCCTCGACTACAGTGGCCCACAACAGACCAGAAGAAAGAGTAGAAAAATCTACTGCAACAGTAAAACTGCAGAAAACTTTCAAAAAACTCTGCATCCAACAGTTTCCTTCTCTCTTTCTCTCTCCAAAATTGCACTTCTTCCTGAAACAAGAAGAGAGAAGTTGCAAGGATGCAAACCGGACAGAAGGAAAAAGCAAGGAACAAAACACAAACAAACCACCGCTAACCAAAAGACCCTCAACAAGCAGGAGTAAAAAAAAAAAGGAAACGGAAAGGATTTAGAAAAAAAGGAAACCAAAAGGATTCAGAAAAGTATACAGACACAACAGACAGTGACAGAAAGAGGCACAAAAGAAGGGCAGGAGAGGAAAAGATGTCCAATCTGGGCACGGACAGGAAGCCTTCCTACCCAGGAATTGTTACAAAGAATGTTGCAAGGATTTCTCAACAGTCAAACCGCCTAGAAACATTTAAGGTGCACATTAACCTGCTGAGAAGAATGTTTCTGCAAAGTTTCCTTCCTCTTAGCCCAAATCCACAGTGTCCACATTTTTACCTGCAAAGTAGAGAGGGAAGGCAACCAAACACAGTCTCCCCAGCCCAAATACCATCCCAAATGATCATGGCAGATAGCAATGGTTTTCAAGTACCAGGCTTCATTCCAAAAGAAGTCCAGAACAAAAATACCCTGCAACAGAATAATTTCACAGTAATGACAGAGCACTGTCACCAGTTACCCTGTTTAACAGCATCAGCCTAATGTCTGTGCTGCCTTGTGATGTGATCTCACAACTCATTGGTGTTTTTATGTTAGCACTTCAAAACCAGACGTTTCTGAACACAGTTAGGAAGAACTATCACATAAATACAAGCTATGTGGATACACAATATCTACCTACCTATCTATCTATCTACACAGATAAAGCAACAGTAGGATGACTAAGGCAAGTGTACAACTCAAGGACGAACGCTTGGGAAGTGAACTCACAGTTGATCAGCCCAATCTCTCTTCAGCTTAGAGTCACAGCGTTACAAAGAGGGCCGATAGAGCTCCTATTGAGCAGGCTTCCATTTCCACAGATCAGGCAATAAATCCAAAGAAGTCCCAGCACACCATCACTGAATGAGCTTGTTTCAGGCCAGGAAAAAACACTTCATTTTCATTTCCATAGAAGGACTTCTTTTCCTACTTTAATATTAGTTTACTTCCTAGCTGGTTTCCTAATTTCCTCCTTGGAATTTACCTGAAGGACATTGACAAGGATCATGGAGTTTGTCGCTTCGCCATACAGCTCCTCTTGTTTGGCAGCAAAGGAAAGGTTGATCAGAGTCCAGGCCACAATCCCAGGGCGCCCACTGAAGAAAGAGCTTGAAATCAAACCACTTCCCTATTCGAGGGTTAAATTCAATCCCCATCATGTAGTCGTAAAAGAAGTTTCCAGTGAATTTGCTGTAAAACATAAAAAAATTGGAAATGTACAGAGTTCTACACAAATACAGGTAATTACTGCTCTGACTACACAATTCAGATTAATTTGATGTAGTGATAATAAAAATCATCAAAGCATGTAACGCTGTGCAAGGTAACAGAAGCTGACCCAGCTGAAGTATTACATTAATAGACATAAGTTGTAGAGTTTCAGAAGTGCCCGAGTTTACTCTTGCTAACACTTCTGAACAGTCTCACTATTTCTAGGATGGGTGTATCTGTGACACTGAGGCTGCCAGTCCCATGGTGTGCAGCATGAAACACGGGGGATGGTGCTAGTGAAGCAAAGAACCACTGTCATACACTGGCTCAGCTCTCTCTGCCAGTGAAATATATTCTGTCATTCAATTGATAGACCCGGTTTTTATTTAACAGTTTTAATCTCGGATTACCTCGTCTTCTCTCATTACTAAAATTCACATACCACTCTTTGGCATTGGGAGGGAAAAAGTAGCCTTTAATCATTGCAAACGTGGACACTGCATATCCCAAGCTATTGGCACACCACAGGAGAGGAATCCACTTGTCAAAAATGATGGTAGGTGAGAAGAAGTGGAAGCAAGAAGCATTTGCAAACCAAAGCACATGGGTCATGATCCAGGCCTGAAGTCCATTGATTTTCATATTTATTCACGACACCTAAAAGATGAAGAAAAAAAATCGAGTGTTACTGACCCCGCATTACTGCAGCTTTTAATTCACATGGCTATGCACAGAATACACAGAAGCTCAATCAAGCGCTCATGAAACAACTTCTCTCTCCTCGTCCTCCCAATTCAATACCTTAAAGCACTTTTCTGAGTGTTCCATTAAACTCTGCTGTACCCATTAGGCTTTGTTAGGCTGAGTTTTTCTCCTCACAAAACTGAATTTAGGCTTTCCCCCAAAACTGACCAGAGTAACAAACCACTTCTCCTAACAGTTCACATCCCACATTTTGTTCAAGTCCCTTGGCTTCATGGAGCTTGAGCAGGTAAAACTATCTTGTCGAATACCAGCAATAGTCCTGGACAGCTACAGTCAACTGACAATTTCAAGTGCCAAAGTCATCAACCAGTACTTTTTCACTGCTGGTATGGTGCCTACCAGATCAACAGTTATACTAATTCTAAGAGATAGAAATGCTATCACTTCTTCTAAAAGATGACATCGATTGCTTTCTATTTTTGTTTGAACTGAACACGGGAGGAAGGTGAGAGCACTTCTGCCCACGTTTCCTCTGGCTACACATGGGCTATTAAACACTCTAGGTACAGAAATACTATCATTTCAGAAGATTGCACGGTGTCCGTGTATTCCAAGGAATACCTTACCAGCAGGGGTGACAGCACCTTCTTGTACACCTCCCACATATCCAGGGAGAACTTTATGGCAGAAGTCAGGGATGGACATGTACAAAACCACCTAGAAGAGAGAGGATGTATTCACAGTAAATACAGACGAGACAAAATCCCTCAAAACACTATTCCTTACATACACATACCAAATAGAATGTTTCTATTAAGTTTCTATTAAGTATTGGGTAAGCAAATATGGCAATATTTAGCTGTTGGGATTTTAGACTAGTAATACATCTAAGCTTTGAGACAGCTCAAAGATGTACTTCATGTAAGGCTGCCATCCTTTTTTGGTGGGGAGGCAGGACAGTTGGTAACTAGATTCAGGTCCTCGTCGTTTTATTTTTATCTATTTCTTGTGTATGAATTTAAAACCAACGGATACTGCTATAAAGTTGCTTTTTCTTCAAAACCTCATTAAGGCATATGTCACACAAGGAATATTTGCGTATATTCCCTACATGCTTCTTTTCCAAGTACATAAGCTTCCTTTGGATTCCAAAAAGCCCTGGAAAGTGGGAAACACCAAAGAGTAAATGCCAGTTCAACATTCCACTATCCTTTGTGCAAAAGGATTCATCCAACAGCCGTGTGAGAAACCAGACCCGGCATCCAGATCATAACTCAAGAATGTACCTGGAAAGTGACCCAAAGGGAATAGATGCCAGCAGCCCTATAGGTCAGTGTGGGAGTCCTGTTCCAGATGTCAGACAGATGTTTATTCCCTGTCAGCAAGTCCAGCAGTGGGTCAGTCAGAGAGCACTGGTACTGGTCACAGGACATGATGAAGTAATACACGATCGGCGGTGCAAACACGAGCAGGAAAAGGATGCTTGCCAAGGAAAACCAGTCCACCTCCCTGTAATCCAAAACAGAGCATTTTGTTTGCCCAGGTTTCAGAGAGATGAGTTACATCAAATAACTTTTTCAGTGGACCTTCTAGACTAACTGGATGAAAACTGAAAATGTCTTCAGGGCACAGACATGTCTGGTGGTCAAACAGCCATTAAAAAATCAGCACAGAACAGACTTTACCACAAACTCCTCTAAAACTACACTAGCTGATCAGAGCAAGAGATGAGAGAAAATCTCCCCTCCAAAAACCAGATTATTATTACAGACTTCACCTTTTTGATGGCAATCATGGCTCTAACTGGTAGAGTATTCGGTTGAAAGTGATAATGGAATCCCAAGAACATGATGCAAAGCTTGGAAACTTGCAAAAGACAGACCTTGGACAGCCATACATTGAACTTGCTGTGCCAGCCACTTTTGCTGTTCCCAGCTGCAGTCCAATGCCCTACTAATACCTACTCAGCTCTTGGAGAACTGGGAGATGCATCCTCAATCTTGCTACAGCGGGACTGATCAGCTGGGAATGCCACAGATGCTGGGATGCTTGTTTTCCAGATCTCATGAAATATTTCTTTCCTAGGAACTAGAAATGTTACCAATTTTTACTTCCCGGCCTTTCCTGGCCATCTGCATCCTCAGCCACAAGCAGGCTCTGCAGATCGACGTGGCTCTGGGGAAGCAGGGACTCCTGTCTGTGGGCAAAGAAAACAAAGACAACTTGTAAGAAGAGAACCTGGAGCTTCTAGCTAGAAGAGAAAGGACTGTTCAATCAAGGCAGGGGCGACGAAGGAAACTTTCTAAAATGGAACAAGCAGCAGAAGCACAGTAGTTTTGCAGAAGAAATTCTCCTTCCAGCACTTGGCTTAGGGAAAAAGCCTGATGTTGCTACGAGAGACACGAGTTCATGTCTAGTATTGGGTAGCAGACATCGGAGCATTTCGACTATTGGCTTTCCAGGCTCACGCTATTCGAACCTGAGAGTGAAACTCTTCTAAAAGCCAGAGGTGCTTGGAAGAAATGTTTCTGCTCACACCACGACTGGGGACCGTGCATCATTCATACCTTGCACCTGTCCAAAGGCCTTCCTCCGTCTGCGCTCCGGCAGCTCTCACCGAGGCTCTGGCAGGGACGGAGGCTCTTGCCAGAAGTATCGCAAGCGTGGAGATCTTCCTCATCCTGCTCCTCCACTGCTGACATCAGGGAATTCCCTGGAGCTGGGAACGTCTGCCTTTCCTGCTGGAGGATCTTGTTTGGCAGTTCTCTGACGTTCTTCACCTTTGGCAGTGCCGCAGCCATGGAGGTGTAGGACAGATGTTTCCCTCTCCCACTCCCCACTGCCACCAGCTCCCCCTGGGCAATGAGGGGGCTGCCGGCTGAGCGAGGGCAGCGCCAACGTGCAGCAGCTCAAGGATCCGCTCCCTGCGCGCTTCCCGGGATAGGGCTGCCCTGGGCCTTGGCATGGACAGAGGGTCCCCCTTCTCTGCTGGCCGTGACCCTCCTGCCCCAGCCTCGCTCAGGTCGATTCATGTGCCTCCCGTGAGGGACGCCCTCCACACAGATCCTGCTTCTGATTCCTTGGATCCACAGCACTGTTTCTCCTGGATTTTAGCCACGCCTTCCCCTCTGTAAAGCATAGGGATACATAGGAGGAGTGTGTTGGGCTCCCCTCCACCACTGTTAGTGGTTTCAGGCCCCCAGGAGCTCTTGTGTCTCCCTTTTTCCCAACGATATCCCCTCCGTCCCCTCCTTCCCGACGCTTCCCCTCAGCAGCACCGAGCCTTTTCCCGCCCTTTGCTCCCCTCAGCGCTGGCCCCGGCCCCGCTCAGACCACGGCCCCTCGCCGCCGCTGAGGCCCTGCCCACGCCCATCGTCCTGGCCACGCCCCCTCGGCTGGGAACGGCTCCCCGCCCTCCCCTCCCTAATTAGCGCCCTTCCTTCCTCCCTCCTTAATGCCTCGCTAATTCGGCCCCCTGCGGCCAAGGGCAGGGCTTTGGAGGAGCTCTGTGCGGCAGCCTGGCTGCGTGCGGCAGGCCAGAGACGCCCAGTGTTGTCCCTCCGCTCAGGGCAGGGATCCGGGGCACCGCGGCCACCCGGGGAAGATGCTCCGTTGCCAGCCCACACCTCCACCAAAGGGAGAGGAGGAAAGCAGGCTGCCAGAGCCACAGAAGCCCTCAAGACTTCCCCAGCTGGCTCTTCTCCGCCCTGCCCCGCCCCGCCCCGCCCCTTCCAAGGCCGTTTTTACAGGAGCTCCGAAAGAGGCAAAAAAAGACAAACGAGCTCCACAGCGAATTCCTGAAAGAAAAATCCAGCAATGGCCAGGAGGCTCCTGTGGCTCCTTCCTGAAAATCAGGGCTATGGGGAACAGGGTGCAGGGTGTCCCAGGACACAGAGCTGGACACTGATCCCTCCTGGATCTCCTTGGCACCCCTGTCCCAGGCAAGGATGGTCCTGAATATCCTCCTGGAGCTGTCCCAGGAAAGTCCCTGCTCCCTGGTGCGGGATGGGAGGGGTAGAGGTGGTCCTCTCACACTCATCCCACTCATTCTCCCCTGCGCTGGCTTTGCCCCTGGGGTGTTGACCCCCCTTTTTAGGGTGTCCAGCCCTGTTCCCATGGGGAACCTTGGCAGCACCCATGGGCATAACCAACCTTTGTGGGAGGCTGGGAGCACTGGTGAGGGCGGGGGCTGTTCCTGGTGACCTGGAACTTGGCTCCTGCTGTGAGCCAGGGGCTTTCTGCCTGCTGGGCTGGGGGAACACCCTCACTGAGCTCTGGGACACCCCCAGCCCCACACCCACTCCTTGCCACAGCTCCTCCCAGACAGCATCCGCTACGCACACGTCCCCCGCTACCGTCCCTCGGCCAGGGGCCTTGTGGCTCATGCCAGACCCTTCTTCCTCCCCAGGGAGTCTCCTCCCAGGAAAGCGGGAAGCCCCCCGCAGCCCAGGACTCTCCAGCTCAGCCCCCCTGGAGCCAGGCCGCCCTCTGAGTCCCACGTGCCCTGAGCCAGGTGGGGACTGGCGGCCGTCTTGGCCACAGCGACCACAAATCAATCGAGTTTCAAACCTCTGACAAGAGGAAAAGGGCCAGCAAAACCTCAGCTCGGGCCATGAGGAGAGCAGACTTCAGACTGCTCAGGGAACTGCTAAGCAGGGTCTCCAGGGACAATGTTTTTGCAGGTGCTGGGGTCCATCCGTGCTGGTCAATTTTGAAACATCACCTCCTAAGGGCACAGCAGCAGGAGATTCCCAAATGTCGAAAGCCAAGCAGGCGAGGCAGAAGGCTTCTTCTCTGGCAAAGAGGATGGAAAAGGAAGCTGTGTGCCCAGTGGAAGCAAGGTCACAAGAAGAATACGGATGTCAGGAAAATTAGTCCTCAAACACCACAGCTGTACGTCCAAACAAGAGACAGAGCAGTCCTGTTACTTTGATCGAATAAAGGGAGAGGTCATGGGCATTTCCCACGGGATCTCTCAAGTTGATAGAGGACGCAGCTTCCTTTATCTCCTAATTTCCCAGCTGCATTTCCCTCTCTCTTTCCCCACTGGCTGAGCTACTTGAGAGGTACAGACTTCCCAAATGGCTTAATACAAACCCCCTTTCTAATGTCTACCCCCCTACCCCCCCCCCCCCCCATTCTTTTGCTCCTGTCTCTGTTCTTTTTCTCTAAATCCAGGGATTAGCAGAGTCTTGAGTGAGTAACAGTCTGTGTCAATTAGTGGAATTCCTATGGAATTTAGGGTTCCTCCCTTTGCTGCTTCTTTCACCTATCAGTATCTGGCTTTATCTACCATCAGGCCCACAGATAGTTTGTAAAGACACCTCCTTCTCATTCCTTCCCCAGAGATGTTTCTCGCCACTGTACGGAGAACTTTGGTGCACTGAAAGCTCAGCTGGAGAGGAAGGTGGCCAGAAATGTGGGGCCCAATAAAAAGAGTGGTTTTAAATATATGCATGGAAAGAAACATTGTAGAAGTAACATTGTCCCCTTCCAGGATGTGGATGGTCACCTGACAAACAGGGCCAGGGACACAGCACAGGTGTTTAATGCATTCTTTGCCTCTGTCTTCAACACTCTTCCCTCCCTTCGCCGTGGAAAACGTGCACTGTACCAAGGGACACTGCAAAGTCCCTGAAGAGGGCAAGCCCTGCTCAGCAGAAAGCAAACCACCCCTGTTTGATCCACAGCATTCCCATGGTGCATCTGAACCCAGTGTGTGCCAGCAACTGGGAAAAAAGGAACCCTATGCCCGTCAAAACCAGAGCAGTGAGAGCACCATGAGCGCTCCTTGGGAAATCCTGACTTGTTTAGAACAGAGGCAACGCAGAAGTCGGTGAGCTGTTACAGAAAACTCTTCCTGCCCTCGACAGCCAGTTCAGGAGAGCTCCCCAGAGACACAGGAACTTCAACTCCCTTTGTCTCTGGAAGATCTTCGCAGGCACAGAGTAGTGGCTGTTGCCAGTTGGTACCGCTGCAGTGTCCTGGGAGCCATGGGCTTGACACTGGTGGCAGCAGCACTCTTCCTGATGTGCCACTTGCTGCAGGGAATGATTCACTGCAGCAGGCTGAGCTCCTGTTCTTGCTGCCAGGCTTTTTCTGGCCATGTGCATCCTTAGGCATGAGCTGGTTCTGCTGATCCCTGAGGTGGGCCCAGGGCTGTGACGGCACAAAGGGGCTGAGCGCTGGTGAGAGGCGGGGCTGGGATGTCACCCGGCTGTCCTGGCCCACAGCACTGTGACATCACCGCGCAGTCGCTATGTAACACGGGCCAGCACCTGCAGCTGCCAGTGCAGTCGCGATGGGACGTGCCGGAGCCATGTGTGACGGTGTTGTCCCAGTGATTGTGCTTGTCCTGCTGTTGGCCGCTGTGGCTGTCTGGTGGGCCGTTGGCCACTGGCAACCACGGAGGCGGCAGACAAGGACAGCGAAGAGGCGCAAGCGCCCCGGGGTGCAGCCCAGAGGCTCACGGAGGAAGCGAGGAGCCCCTGCGGCTCCCAGGTCCTCCAGGCCTCGGGCCACCCCTCGCAAGCGGCCACGTGCTCCCGCGAGCCCCCTGGACAGCCCCTGCAGCTGCGGCCCCTGCGTGGCAGTGGCCCAGGAGCTGCAGGAACTGATGCTGCTGCTCTGGGCTCGCAATGGGACATGGGTGCCGCTCTACTCTGGGATGTGGCAGGCCTTGTGGAAAGAACTGGAGGAGCTGCTGAAGCGAGGCCACCTGCCCTGCTGTGGCTCGGCCAGCTCCTCCAGGAGGCTCCATCCCTTCAAGAGGCTGCTCCCAGCAAGATTCTCCATCCCTGGGAGAGCCTCAAGCCTTGCAAGGATGGCACACCATCAGAGAGCCGCCATCCAGGCAAGAAGCCCAGGCTGTCAGAGATCCTCCATCCCGCCAGGAGCGTCCGCTATCTCTGACAGCCTCCATCGCCCGCAGACGCTCCGTGAGACCTGCAGTCAGCCTGCAGAAAGTGCAGAGCCTGTGCACAGGTCTCCCAGCTCCCTTGGACTCATGGACTTCAACAACACGGGCACAACCCTGACAACTGACGTTGCCAGGGAAAGCCCAGAAGTCCAAGTGGGAGCCCAGCCCGATCCAGGGGAGCCTTGTCAGGAGCAGGTGCTGGAGCAGCGAGTGAGCTGGAGCCAGCAGTTGCCGGCCCACAGCTCCCAGGACGCTGTGCCGGCTGCGCCAGCTGGCAACAGCTCTTGCCTGGTGGCGGAGACGAGCCTCAAGACACCCAGGAGGTTCCTCCATCTCCAGGAAGCTGCTCCGAGACGGCCACCGACTACCAGGAAGGCCTTGCTGGTAGCAGGTGAGATCTGAGGAGCTCTCTGAGGCTCCCTTGGGGCTCTTGAGGGGCATCCCCAGGCCAGGCCAGGGCCCTTGAGAGCAGCCGAGTCCCTGGCTGTTTCCAGTGCTTCTGATGCCACAGCTTCAAAAAACCCCTCTCTGGTTTGCAGCTGCTCCTGACACCCCCCTGTGCGAGTCCTCGGGCTGTAGCCCCGGCAGTCCTCAAGAGCAGAGTCCAGCCCACGACGCCGGGGACAGCGACGGTGCCGCCCTGCCCCGCTGCCCTCCGGCTCCTGCAGCCGCCTCTGCGCGCTCCCCTGCCCCAGCTCTGGCGCTCGCCAGCCCGACGGCTGCAAGGCGGTGGCCGCTGCCCGGCGCGCAGCAGGAAGCAGGTCAGAGCAAGGTGGCCCGCGGTGGCTCGGCCCGCTTCACTCGCGGGCACTTGGCCGGGGGGGCCCTGGGCGCAAGGCTGATGGCTCGGTCTCGGTCGCAGGGCAAAAGAAGAAGCTGCAGGAGCTGTACCAGCTGGGCCCGCAGCTGGGCAGCGGTGGCTTCGGCACCGTTTTCTCGGGCATCCGCCTCTCGGACGGGAGCCCGGTAAGTGGCCGGGACGGCGGGGCGCGGGACGAGGGCCAGGGGCGGGGCAGGGCTTGAGCTCAGCCCCGTCTCTCGTGGGCTTGCAGGTGGCCATCAAACGCGTGGCCCGGGAGAGCGTGGTGCAGTGGTACGAGCTGGTGAGTGAGTGAGCGGGGCCACGGCGCCAGAGCGCCAGAGCGGGGCGTGGCGGGCAGGGATAAGGCCGGGCCCCGAGGGCGGGAGGCGGCGCAGGGCGGGGGGAGCGGGCGTGGGCTCAGCGTGCGAGCCGGAGCAGGGCGGGCCCGGGGATGCCAAACACCGGTGGTGGGGCCGGGCAGGGGGGCACCCCCCAAGCATCCCCTGGGCGGGAGGAAGCCCAAGCACCAGGGAGGCTGCCCAAGGGGGCACTGGGGCATCCCAGGCACGGGGCAGCACAGCAGCCCCAGGGCAGCATCAGGCCTGCTGGAGGCACTGTCTCCTCCCCACAGCCCGACGGCACCCGCGTTCCCATGGAGATTGTGCTCATGGAGAAGGTGGGCTCTGGCTGCCACAACATCATCCAGCTCCTCGACTGGTTTGAGCTGCCTGACAGCTTCCTGCTGGTCATGGAGCGTCCGGAGTCATCGCAGGATCTCCTGGACTTCCTGCTGGAGCAGGGCTTCCTGTGCGAGGAGATGGCGCGCTGGCTTTTCTGCCAGGTGCTGGAGGCCGTGCGGCACTGCACCGCCTGCGGCGTCCTGCACCGGGACATCAAGCCGGAGAACCTCCTCGTGGACCCGGAGAGTGGCGACCTGAAGCTCATCGACTTCGGTTGCGGCACCTTCCTCCAGGAGCAGGCCTTCACGCAATTTGCCGGTGAGCCCACAGGCCGGGCCCCGCTCCCAGTGCCAGGCACTGCACGGCCCCGTTCCCTCCTGGGCTGCGGGCTGCGGCATTCAGCCGGCTGCCGGCTGCCCTTTGGCACGGGCCAGATGCTGTGCCCCAGGAGCCGGCTGCCGGCCCTGCCCACAGAGGGGGGCTGCCAAAGCCAGGCCCCGGCCGCTCGGCTTGGCAGGCCCGCAAGGGCTTGGGCTGCTCCGCTGGCCTTGTCTGCCTTGCAGAACGGTTTCCTGGCTTTGGCCAATTGGCTGGGGGACGGCGGCTGGCCCCGGGGGGAAGTTGTGGCCACTGGTGCAGCCCCTGCTTCTGCCAGGAGGCTGGCACCAGGCTCTGGAAGGCAGCAGCCTGCGCCTGGACAGCGCCGCCTGTGTCCCCTAGGAACACACCTGTACAGCCCACCCGAGTGGATCTGCCTTGGCTGCTACCACGGCCATTCGGCGACCATCTGGTCCCTGGGCGTGCTGCTGTACGTCATGGTCTGCGGGAACGAGCCCTTCCAGGACGACCGTGGCATCGTGTCGGGGCAGCTCTTCTTCTGGCAGCAGGTCTCTCCAGGTTGGTGTCCGGCCTCAAGAAGGCAGGCTTTGGCAGATGGCACCGCGCAGCCCAGCGTGGCCCTCACGCAGCTCCGCGGGAGGTCGATCTGCCCTCAAGGGCTGGCCGCAGGCGGCGGCCCGTGACCACGGTGGGGTCGGTGTGGCCCGCTTGGCTGCAGGAGGTGGCGCGTGTCCTGCCGTGCCGCTGTCCCGCAAAGGGCAGAGTCAGCCGGGAGGCCGGCACAGCTCTGAGCACACGCAGCACGGCCCGGGCCCTGCGGGCGCCGGGAGCAGCTGGGCAGGAGCCTTCTGCAAGTGACCGGCGCTTTCTGGCTTCTCTCCCCAGAGTGCCAACATCTGATCCGCTGGTGTTTGTCCAAGCACCCCGCGGACAGGCCAGCGCTGGAGGAGATCTTGCGCCACCCTTGGCTGCGGGGCGGGCGTCTTTGATGCCTTGCCGGAGCCTCTGCAGCACCCGGTTGCCGAGTCCCACGCAGGAGTGAGGACTCGAGAAATAAAAGAACCACAAACCCATGCCGGGGTGTCAAGTCTGCTCCTGGTTAGCAACTTCAGCTAAAGAACCCTCTTGGGAAAAGGGGTGATCAGAGTGTTCCCTTCAGCCTTTGTCAAGCTTTTGATGCCTTTCCTCCAGGCATCATGGCACTTTTGTGTCTTCAAGCACAGGCTGTAGTCCAGGCAGGAGGGGCTGTAACAAGCCAAGAAATGCAACAGTGAAACAACAGCCGCCCTTTCAAACTGAGGCGGCCACTTGGCTTCACCTGAAGTGATACGTGGGCTCATGTGTGCATTCCAAGGGCCAGCGGGTGGCAGGGACAGAGATGCTGCTCCTCTCCAATGCTGGGAGAAGAATCAGAAATGGCAAAAGGTCATTTCAGGTTGAGCCCTGACAAAACTCTTCCTCTTTCTTCCCCTGAAATGGGAGGCAGGGCTGCGCCTTTGACCAGCTGGGTCTGCAGCCTCGTAAGCCATGGGCATGGAGCCCACAGGAAATGTTGAGATGCTGGAGTTGCTCCCATGGTGCTGGGCCCATTGCAGCCCTCAAAATACCTTTCTCTACCCTCAAAACAACTGGTAGAGATGGAAAGTGCAGTAACCAGTCTAGCCACAGGAAAGCACCCAGGTGCCTTCCCTGGCCCTGTGGGCAGGTGCCAGCTGCAAACCTGTGCCACCTTCTGTCTACTGCCCTGACCTACCACTACAGGCTTTGGGAAAAAAACATACTTCTTCAGAAATGAGGAAGGGGCAGTCAATAGCTAACTCATGGAAGCACGAGTTAACTATTGGGAGACAGCAAACGTTAGTTCAGACAGCAGACTGTAATTACAAAACCTAAGAAACCAAATTTGCCCTACTCTTGTCAAGATAGAGGGCACAAGGATCATCTCAGAGACCGCTGAAACATTCCTCAAAGGACTACGCATGCCCAGGGAGAAAGGTGAAAAAGTTCACTGAGAGGAAGACTACTGGCCTTCATCAGAAAAGACCCCCGAGGAAGAGGAGAGGCCTTCCTCAGCGCGGCCACCAGGACACACAGCGCATGCGTGGCCCATATGCTAATGACTTCCGAGAAATAATTTGTATAACCACACCTGTCCCAAGGAATGTGATGAATATTCCTAATTTAACCCATAATACTTGTGTTGTAGAGAGCACCAGGTGCGTGTTTGGAGGAGCGATCCCCACACACCCGGCGCGCCGAATAAAGCAAATACCCGCTTCTCTGACTCTGTCTCTGAAGTGTCTCCTGGCCCGGTTGCGGCATGATTCAATTCCAATTAAAAGAATCCTCTAAAAAAATGGGACATTTCAGTGCCCCACTTCAGTTTAAACACTTTAAACATGGCATGCCTGCATGTTTCTTCTTTTTTCTTTCCCCTGGATCCTGCATTAGCCTTAAAATCTGCCGGGTAGAGCCGGTAGGGCACTGCAGCAGTGTAGTGCTTCCAGTCCTTCCCATCTTTGCTGCAACAACCGTGCTCGTCCCGAATGCAGCGCTGGGTGAGCAGAGTGGTCATGTAAACGATGTAGAAGTAAGGCAGGATGTGCTCAAAGCCACAAGCCAGGCAATAGGCCAGCGAGCCCATCAGGTCTCCCGTGCAGTTGAAATGACGTGCCCAGCCCCAAAAGCCAGAGGTCATCAGCTTGCTGTAGTGCTTGGGCCCATCCACGGACACGTAGGAGCACTCGATGGACTCCGGCTTCTTCCCCCAGATCCTGCACTTGCCATTGGTACGACGGAAGAGGTCCTTCTGGTGGTTGGTCATTCTGAAGATGGAATAGCCCAGCAAGCCCAGCATCAAGACCCCTACGGCATGGGCTGTGCACAGCTGGACAGGCTGGTAAACCAAATACAGACCCTGGGGAGCACAAAAACAATCAGACATTTACTTCCAACAGAGGCTCAGCATGCCAGACCAATTCCTTGACTACAGTGGCCCACAACAGACCAGAAGAAAGAGTAGAAAAATCTACTGCAACAGTAAAACTGCAGAAAACTTTCAAAAAACTCTGCATCCAACAGTTTCCTTCTCTCTTTCTCTCTCCAAAATTGCACTTCTTCCTGAAACAAGAAGAGAGAAGTTGCAAGGATGCAAACCGGACAGAAGGAAAAAGCAAGGAACAAAACACAAACAAACCACCGCTAACCAAAAGACCCTCAACAAGCAGGAGTAAAAAAAAAAAGGAAACGGAAAGGATTTAGAAAAAAAGGAAACCAAAAGGATTCAGAAAAGTATACAGACACAACAGACAGTGACAGAAAGAGGCACAAAAGAAGGGCAGGAGAGGAAAAGATGTCCAATCTGGGCACGGACAGGAAGCCTTCCTACCCAGGAATTGTTACAAAGAATGTTGCAAGGATTTCTCAACAGTCAAACCGCCTAGAAACATTTAAGGTGCACATTAACCTGCTGAGAAGAATGTTTCTGCAAAGTTTCCTTCCTCTTAGCCCAAATCCACAGTGTCCACATTTTTACCTGCAAAGTAGAGAGGGAAGGCAACCAAACACAGTCTCCCCAGCCCAAATACCATCCCAAATGATCATGGCAGATAGCAATGGTTTTCAAGTACCAGGCTTCATTCCAAAAGAAGTCCAGAACAAAAATACCCTGCAACAGAATAATTTCACAGTAATAACAGAGCACTGTCACCAGTTACCCTGTTTAACAGCATCAGCCTAATGTCTGTGCTGCCTTGTGATGTGATCTCACAACTCATTGGTGTTTTTATGTTAGCACTTCAAAACCAGACGTTTCTGAACACAGTTTGGAAGAACTAGCACATAAATACAAGCTATGTGGATACACAATATCTACCTACCTATCTATCTATCTACACAGATAAAGCAACAGTAGGATGACTAAGGCAAGTGTACAACTCAAGGACGAACGCTTGGGAAGTGAACTCACAGTTGATCAGCCCAATCTCTCTTCAGCTTAGAGTCACAGCGTTACAAAGAGGGCCGATAGAGCTCCTATTGAGCAGGCTTCCATTTCCACAGATCAGGCAATAAATCCAAAGAAGTCCCAGCACACCATCACTGAATGAGCTTGTTTCAGGCCAGGAAAAAACACTTCATTTTCATTTCCATAGAAGGACTTCTTTTCCTACTTTAATATTAGTTTACTTCCTAGCTGGTTTCCTAATTTCCTCCTTGGAATTTACCTGAAGGACATTGACAAGGATCATGGAGTTTGTCGCTTCGCCATACAGCTCCTCTTGTTTGGCAGCAAAGGAAAGGTTGATCAGAGTCCAGGCCACAATCCCAGGGCGCCCACTGAAGAAAGAGCTTGAAATCAAACCACTTCCCTATTCGAGGGTTAAATTCAATCCCCATCACGTAGTCGTAAAAGAAGTTTCCAGTGAATTTGCTGTAAAACATAAAAAAATTGGAAATGTACAGAGTTCTACACAAATACAGGTAATTACTGCTCTGACTACACAATTCAGATTAATTTGATGTAGTGATAATAAAAATCATCAAAGCATGTAACGCTGTGCAAGGTAACAGAAGCTGACCCAGCTGAAGTATTACATTAATAGACATAAGTTGTAGAGTTTCAGAAGTGCCCGAGTTTACTCTTGCTAACACTTCTGAACAGTCTCACTATTTCTAGGATGGGTGTATCTGTGACACTGAGGCTGCCAGTCCCATGGTGTGCAGCATGAAACACGGGGGATGGTGCTAGTGAAGCAAAGAACCACTGTCATACACTGGCTCAGCTCTCTCTGCCAGTGAAATATATTCTGTCATTCAATTGATAGACCCGGTTTTTATTTAACAGTTTTAATCTCGGATTACCTCGTCTTCTCTCATTACTAAAATTCACATACCACTCTTTGGCATTGGGAGGGAAAAAGTAGCCTTTAATCATTGCAAACGTGGACACTGCATATCCCAAGCTATTGGCACACCACAGGAGAGGAATCCACTTGTCAAAAATGATGGTAGGTGAGAAGAAGTGGAAGCAAGAAGCATTTGCAAACCAAAGCACATGGGTCATGATCCAGGCCTGAAGTCCATTGATTTTCATATTTATTCACGACACCTAAAAGATGAAGAAAAAAAATCGAGTGTTACTGACCCCGCATTACTGCAGCTTTTAATTCACATGGCTATGCACAGAATACACAGAAGCTCAATCAAGCGCTCATGAAACAACTTCTCTCTCCTCGTCCTCCCAATTCAATACCTTAAAGCACTTTTCTGAGTGTTCCATTAAACTCTGCTGTACCCATTAGGCTTTGTTAGGCTGAGTTTTTCTCCTCACAAAACTGAATTTAGGCTTTCCCCCAAAACTGACCAGAGTAACAAACCACTTCTCCTAACAGTTCACATCCCACATTTTGTTCAAGTCCCTTGGCTTCATGGAGCTTGAGCAGGTAAAACTATCTTGTCGAATACCAGCAATAGTCCTGGACAGCTACAGTCAACTGACAATTTCAAGTGCCAAAGTCATCAACCAGTACTTTTTCACTGCTGGTATGGTGCCTACCAGATCAACAGTTATACTAATTCTAAGAGATAGAAATGCTGTCACTTCTTCTAAAAGATGACATCGATTGCTTTCTATTTTTGTTTGAACTGAACACGGGAGGAAGGTGAGAGCACTTCTGCCCACGTTTCCTCTGGCTACACATGGGCTATTAAACACTCTAGGTACAGAAATACTATCATTTCAGAAGATTGCACGGTGTCCGTGTATTCCAAGGAATACCTTACCAGCAGGGGTGACAGCACCTTCTTGTACACCTCCCACATATCCAGGGAGAACTTTATGGCAGAAGTCAGGGATGGACATGTACAAAACCACCTAGAAGAGAGAGGATGTATTCACAGTAAATACAGACGAGACAAAATCCCTCAAAACACTATTCCTTACATACACATACCAAATAGAATGTTTCTATTAAGTTTCTATTAAGTATTGGGTAAGCAAATATGGCAATATTTAGCTGTTGGGATTTTAGACTAGTAATACATCTAAGCTTTGAGACAGCTCAAAGATGTACTTCATGTAAGGCTGCCATCCTTTTTTGGTGGGGAGGCAGGACAGTTGGTAACTAGATTCAGGTCCTCGTCGTTTTATTTTTATCTATTTCTTGTGTATGAATTTAAAACCAACGGATACTGCTATAAAGTTGCTTTTTCTTCAAAACCTCATTAAGGCATATGTCACACAAGGAATATTTGCGTATATTCCCTACATGCTTCTTTTCCAAGTACATAAGCTTCCTTTGGATTCCAAAAAGCCCTGGAAAGTGGGAAACACCAAAGAGTAAATGCCAGTTCAACATTCCACTATCCTTTGTGCAAAAGGATTCATCCAACAGCCGTGTGAGAAACCAGACCCGGCATCCAGATCATAACTCAAGAATGTACCTGGAAAGTGACCCAAAGGGAATAGATGCCAGCAGCCCTATAGGTCAGTGTGGGAGTCCTGTTCCAGATGTCAGACAGATGTTTATTCCCTGTCAGCAAGTCCAGCAGTGGGTCAGTCAGAGAGCACTGGTACTGGTCACAGGACATGATGAAGTAATACACGATCGGCGGTGCAAACACGAGCAGGAAAAGGATGCTTGCCAAGGAAAACCAGTCCACCTCCCTGTAATCCAAAACAGAGCATTTTGTTTGCCCAGGTTTCAGAGAGATGAGTTACATCAAATAACTTTTTCAGTGGACCTTCTAGACTAACTGGATGAAAACTGAAAATGTCTTCAGGGCACAGACATGTCTGGTGGTCAAACAGCCATTAAAAAATCAGCACAGAACAGACTTTACCACAAACTCCTCTAAAACTACACTAGCTGATCAGAGCAAGAGATGAGAGAAAATCTCCCCTCCAAAAACCAGATTATTATTACAGACTTCACCTTTTTGATGGCAATCATGGCTCTAACTGGTAGAGTATTCGGTTGAAAGTGATAATGGAATCCCAAGAACATGATGCAAAGCTTGGAAACTTGCAAAAGACAGACCTTGGACAGCCATACATTGAACTTGCTGTGCCAGCCACTTTTGCTGTTCCCAGCTGCAGTCCAATGCCCTACTAATACCTACTCAGCTCTTGGAGAACTGGGAGATGCATCCTCAATCTTGCTACAGCGGGACTGATCAGCTGGGAATGCCACAGATGCTGGGATGCTTGTTTTCCAGATCTCATGAAATATTTCTTTCCTAGGAACTAGAAATGTTACCAATTTTTACTTCCCGGCCTTTCCTGGCCATCTGCATCCTCAGCCACAAGCAGGCTCTGCAGATCGACGTGGCTCTGGGGAAGCAGGGACTCCTGTCTGTGGGCAAAGAAAACAAAGACAACTTGTAAGAAGAGAACCTGGAGCTTCTAGTTAGAAGAGAAAGGACTGTTCAATCAAGGCAGGGGCGACGAAGGAAACTTTCTAAAATGGAACAAGCAGCAGAAGCACAGTAGTTTTGCAGAAGAAATTCTCCTTCCAGCACTTGGCTTAGGGAAAAAGCCTGATGTTGCTACGAGAGACACGAGTTCATGTCTAGTATTGGGTAGCAGACATCGGAGCATTTCGACTATTGGCTTTCCAGGCTCACGCTATTCGAACCTGAGAGTGAAACTCTTCTAAAAGCCAGAGGTGCTTGGAAGAAATGTTTCTGCTCACACCACGACTGGGGACCGTGCATCATTCATACCTTGCACCTGTCCAAAGGCCTTCCTCCGTCTGCGCTCCGGCAGCTCTCACCGAGGCTCTGGCAGGGACGGAGGCTCTTGCCAGAAGTATCGCAAGCGTGGAGATCTTCCTCATCCTGCTCCTCCACTGCTGACATCAGGGAATTCCCTGGAGCTGGGAACGTCTGCCTTTCCTGCTGGAGGATCTTGTTTGGCAGTTCTCTGACGTTCTTCACCTTTGGCAGTGCCGCAGCCATGGAGGTGTAGGACAGATGTTTCCCTCTCCCACTCCCCACTGCCACCAGCTCCCCCTGGGCAATGAGGGGGCTGCCGGCTGAGCGAGGGCAGCGCCAACGTGCAGCAGCTCAAGGATCCGCTCCCTGCGCGCTTCCCGGGATAGGGCTGCCCTGGGCCTTGGCATGGACAGAGGGTCCCCCTTCTCTGCTGGCCGTGACCCTCCTGCCCCAGCCTCGCTCAGGTCGATTCATGTGCCTCCCGTGAGGGACGCCCTCCACACAGATCCTGCTTCTGATTCCTTGGATCCACAGCACTGTTTCTCCTGGATTTTAGCCACGCCTTCCCCTCTGTAAAGCATAGGGATACATAGGAGGAGTGTGTTGGGCTCCCCTCCACCACTGTTAGTGGTTTCAGGCCCCCAGGAGCTCTTGTGTCTCCCTTTTTCCCAACGATATCCCCTCCGTCCCCTCCTTCCCGACGCTTCCCCTCAGCAGCACCGAGCCTTTTCCCGCCCTTTGCTCCCCTCAGCGCTGGCCCCGGCCCCGCTCAGACCACGGCCCCTCGCCGCCGCTGAGGCCCTGCCCACGCCCATCGTCCTGGCCACGCCCCCTCGGCTGGGAACGGCTCCCCGCCCTCCCCTCCCTAATTAGCGCCCTTCCTTCCTCCCTCCTTAATGCCTCGCTAATTCGGCCCCCTGCGGCCAAGGGCAGGGCTTTGGAGGAGCTCTGTGCGGCAGCCTGGCTGCGTGCGGCAGGCCAGAGACGCCCAGTGTTGTCCCTCCGCTCAGGGCAGGGATTCGGGGCACCGCGGCCACCCGGGGAAGATGCTCCGTTGCCAGCCCACACCTCCACCAAAGGGAGAGGAGGAAAGCAGGCTGCCAGAGCCACAGAAGCCCTCAAGACTTCCCCAGCTGGCTCTTCTCCGCCCTGCCCCGCCCCGCCCCGCCCCTTCCAAGGCCGTTTTTACAGGAGCTCCGAAAGAGGCAAAAAAAGACAAACGAGCTCCACAGCGAATTCCTGAAAGAAAAATCCAGCAATGGCCAGGAGGCTCCTGTGGCTCCTTCCTGAAAATCAGGGCTATGGGGAACAGGGTGCAGGGTGTCCCAGGACACAGAGCTGGACACTGATCCCTCCTGGATCTCCTTGGCACCCCTGTCCCAGGCAAGGATGGTCCTGAATATCCTCCTGGAGCTGTCCCAGGAAAGTCCCTGCTCCCTGGTGCGGGATGGGAGGGGTAGAGGTGGTCCTCTCACACTCATCCCACTCATTCTCCCCTGCGCTGGCTTTGCCCCTGGGGTGTTGACCCCCCTTTTTAGGGTGTCCAGCCCTGTTCCCATGGGGAACCTTGGCAGCACCCATGGGCATAACCAACCTTTGTGGGAGGCTGGGAGCACTGGTGAGGGCGGGGGCTGTTCCTGGTGACCTGGAACTTGGCTCCTGCTGTGAGCCAGGGGTTTTCTGCCTGCTGGGCTGGGGGAACACCCTCACTGAGCTCTGGGACACCCCCAGCCCCACACCCACTCCTTGCCACAGCTCCTCCCAGACAGCATCCGCTACGCACACGTCCCCTGCTACCGTCCCTCGGCCAGGGGCCTTGTGGCTCATGCCAGACCCTTCTTCCTCCCCAGGGAGTCTCCTCCCAGGAAAGCGGGAAGCCCCCCGCAGCCCAGGACTCTCCAGCTCAGCCCCCCTGGAGCCAGGCCGCCCTCTGAGTCCCACGTGCCCTGAGCCAGGTGGGGACTGGCGGCCGTCTTGGCCACAGCGACCACAAATCAATCGAGTTTCAAACCTCTGACAAGAGGAAAAGGGCCAGCAAAACCTCAGCTCGGGCCATGAGGAGAGCAGACTTCAGACTGCTCAGGGAACTGCTAAGCAGGGTCTCCAGGGACAATGTTTTTGCAGGTGCTGGGGTCCATCCGTGCTGGTCAATTTTGAAACATCACCTCCTAAGGGCACAGCAGCAGGAGATTCCCAAATGTCGAAAGCCAAGCAGGCGAGGCAGAAGGCTTCTTCTCTGGCAAAGAGGATGGAAAAGGAAGCTGTGTGCCCAGTGGAAGCAAGGTCACAAGAAGAATACGGATGTCAGGAAAATTAGTCCTCAAACACCACAGCTGTACGTCCAAACAAGAGACAGAGCAGTCCTGTTACTTTGATCGAATAAAGGGAGAGGTCATGGGCATTTCCCACGGGATCTCTCAAGTTGATAGAGGACGCAGCTTCCTTTATCTCCTAATTTCCCAGCTGCATTTCCCTCTCTCTTTCCCCACTGGCTGAGCTACTTGAGAGGTACAGACTTCCCAAATGGCTTAATACAAACCCCCTTTCTAATGTCTACCCCCCTACCCCCCCCCCCCCCATTCTTTTGCTCCTGTCTCTGTTCTTTTTCTCTAAATCCAGGGATTAGCAGAGTCTTGAGTGAGTAACAGTCTGTGTCAATTAGTGGAATTCCTATGGAATTTAGGGTTCCTCCCTTTGCTGCTTCTTTCACCTATCAGTATCTGGCTTTATCTACCATCAGGCCCACAGATAGTTTGTAAAGACACCTCCTTCTCATTCCTTCCCCAGAGATGTTTCTCGCCACTGTAGGGAGAACTTTGGTGCACTGAAAGCTCAGCTGGAGAGGAAGGTGGCCAGAAATGTGGGGCCCAATAAAAAGAGTGGTTTTAAATATATGCATGGAAAGAAACATTGTAGAAGTAACATTGTCCCCTTCCAGGATGTGGATGGTCACCTGACAAACAGGGCCAGGGACACAGCACAGGTGTTTAATGCATTCTTTGCCTCTGTCTTCAACACTCTTCCCTCCCTTCGCCGTGGAAAACGTGCACTGTACCAAGGGACACTGCAAAGTCCCTGAAGAGGGCAAGCCCTGCTCAGCAGAAAGCAAACCACCCCTGTTTGATCCACAGCATTCCCATGGTGCATCTGAACCCAGTGTGTGCCAGCAACTGGGAAAAAAGGAACCCTATGCCCGTCAAAACCAGAGCAGTGAGAGCACCATGAGCGCTCCTTGGGAAATCCTGACTTGTTTAGAACAGAGGCAACGCAGAAGTCGGTGAGCTGTTACAGAAAACTCTTCCTGCCCTCGACAGCCAGTTCAGGAGAGCTCCCCAGAGACACAGGAACTTCAACTCCCTTTGTCTCTGGAAGATCTTCGCAGGCACAGAGTAGTGGCTGTTGCCAGTTGGTACCGCTGCAGTGTCCTGGGAGCCATGGGCTTGACACTGGTGGCAGCAGCACTCTTCCTGATGTGCCACTTGCTGCAGGGAATGATTCACTGCAGCAGGCTGAGCTCCTGTTCTTGCTGCCAGGCTTTTTCTGGCCATGTGCATCCTTAGGCATGAGCTGGTTCTGCTGATCCCTGAGGTGGGCCCAGGGCTATGACGGCACAAAGGGGCTGAGCGCTGGTGAGAGGCGGGGCTGGGATGTCACCCGGCTGTCCTGGCCCACAGCACTGTGACATCACCGCGCAGTCGCTATGTAACACGGGCCAGCACCTGCAGCTGCCAGTGCAGTCGCGATGGGACGTGCCGGAGCCATGTGTGACGGTGTTGTCCCAGTGATTGTGCTTGTCCTGCTGTTGGCCGCTGTGGCTGTCTGGTGGGCCGTTGGCCACTGGCAACCACGGAGGCGGCAGACAAGGACAGCGAAGAGGCGCAAGCGCCCCGGGGTGCAGCCCAGAGGCTCACGGAGGAAGCGAGGAGCCCCTGCGGCTCCCAGGTCCTCCAGGCCTCGGGCCACCCCTCGCAAGCGGCCACGTGCTCCCGCGAGCCCCCTGGACAGCCCCTGCAGCTGCGGCCCCTGCGTGGCAGTGGCCCAGGAGCTGCAGGAACTGATGCTGCTGCTCTGGGCTCGCAATGGGACATGGGTGCCGCTCTACTCTGGGATGTGGCAGGCCTTGTGGAAAGAACTGGAGGAGCTGCTGAAGCGAGGCCACCTGCCCTGCTGTGGCTCGGCCAGCTCCTCCAGGAGGCTCCATCCCTTCAAGAGGCTGCTCCCAGCAAGATTCTCCATCCCTGGGAGAGCCTCAAGCCTTGCAAGGATGGCACACCATCAGAGAGCCGCCATCCAGGCAAGAAGCCCAGGCTGTCAGAGATCCTCCATCCCGCCAGGAGCGTCCGCTATCTCTGACAGCCTCCATCGCCCGCAGACGCTCCGTGAGACCTGCAGTCAGCCTGCAGAAAGTGCAGAGCCTGTGCACAGGTCTCCCAGCTCCCTTGGACTCATGGACTTCAACAACACGGGCACAACCCTGACAACTGACGTTGCCAGGGAAAGCCCAGAAGTCCAAGTGGGAGCCCAGCCCGATCCAGGGGAGCCTTGTCAGGAGCAGGTGCTGGAGCAGCGAGTGAGCTGGAGCCAGCAGTTGCCGGCCCACAGCTCCCAGGACGCTGTGCCGGCTGCGCCAGCTGGCAACAGCTCTTGCCTGGTGGCGGAGACGAGCCTCAAGACACCCAGGAGGTTCCTCCATCTCCAGGAAGCTGCTCCGAGACGGCCACCGACTACCAGGAAGGCCTTGCTGGTAGCAGGTGAGATCTGAGGAGCTCTCTGAGGCTCCCTTGGGGCTCTTGAGGGGCATCCCCAGGCCAGGCCAGGGCCCTTGAGAGCAGCCGAGTCCCTGGCTGTTTCCAGTGCTTCTGATGCCACAGCTTCAAAAAACCCCTCTCTGGTTTGCAGCTGCTCCTGACACCCCCCTGTGCGAGTCCTCGGGCTGTAGCCCCGGCAGTCCTCAAGAGCAGAGTCCAGCCCACGACGCCGGGGACAGCGACGGTGCCGCCCTGCCCCGCTGCCCTCCGGCTCCTGCAGCCGCCTCTGCGCGCTCCCCTGCCCCAGCTCTGGCGCTCGCCAGCCCGACGGCTGCAAGGCGGTGGCCGCTGCCCGGCGCGCAGCAGGAAGCAGGTCAGAGCAAGGTGGCCCGCGGTGGCTCGGCCCGCTTCACTCGCGGGCACTTGGCCGGGGGGGCCCTGGGCGCAAGGCTGATGGCTCGGTCTCGGTCGCAGGGCAAAAGAAGAAGCTGCAGGAGCTGTACCAGCTGGGCCCGCAGCTGGGCAGCGGTGGCTTCGGCACCGTTTTCTCGGGCATCCGCCTCTCGGACGGGAGCCCGGTAAGTGGCCGGGACGGCGGGGCGCGGGACGAGGGCCAGGGGCGGGGCAGGGCTTGAGCTCAGCCCCGTCTCTCGTGGGCTTGCAGGTGGCCATCAAACGCGTGGCCCGGGAGAGCGTGGTGCAGTGGTACGAGCTGGTGAGTGAGTGAGCGGGGCCACGGCGCCAGAGCGCCAGAGCGGGGCGTGGCGGGCAGGGATAAGGCCGGGCCCCGAGGGCGGGAGGCGGCGCAGGGCGGGGGGAGCGGGCGTGGGCTCAGCGTGCGAGCCGGAGCAGGGCGGGCCCGGGGATGCCAAACACCGGTGGTGGGGCCGGGCAGGGGGGCACCCCCCAAGCATCCCCTGGGCGGGAGGAAGCCCAAGCACCAGGGAGGCTGCCCAAGGGGGCACTGGGGCATCCCAGGCACGGGGCAGCACAGCAGCCCCAGGGCAGCATCAGGCCTGCTGGAGGCACTGTCTCCTCCCCACAGCCCGACGGCACCCGCGTTCCCATGGAGATTGTGCTCATGGAGAAGGTGGGCTCTGGCTGCCACAACATCATCCAGCTCCTCGACTGGTTTGAGCTGCCTGACAGCTTCCTGCTGGTCATGGAGCGTCCGGAGTCATCGCAGGATCTCCTGGACTTCCTGCTGGAGCAGGGCTTCCTGTGCGAGGAGATGGCGCGCTGGCTTTTCTGCCAGGTGCTGGAGGCCGTGCGGCACTGCACCGCCTGCGGCGTCCTGCACCGGGACATCAAGCCGGAGAACCTCCTCGTGGACCCGGAGAGTGGCGACCTGAAGCTCATCGACTTCGGTTGCGGCACCTTCCTCCAGGAGCAGGCCTTCACGCAATTTGCCGGTGAGCCCACAGGCCGGGCCCCGCTCCCAGTGCCAGGCACTGCACGGCCCCGTTCCCTCCTGGGCTGCGGGCTGCGGCATTCAGCCGGCTGCCGGCTGCCCTTTGGCACGGGCCAGATGCTGTGCCCCAGGAGCCGGCTGCCGGCCCTGCCCACAGAGGGGGGCTGCCAAAGCCAGGCCCCGGCCGCTCGGCTTGGCAGGCCCGCAAGGGCTTGGGCTGCTCCGCTGGCCTTGTCTGCCTTGCAGAACGGTTTCCTGGCTTTGGCCAATTGGCTGGGGGACGGCGGCTGGCCCCGGGGGGGAAGTTGTGGCCACTGGTGCAGCCCCTGCTTCTGCCAGGAGGCTGGCACCAGGCTCTGGAAGGCAGCAGCCTGCGCCTGGACAGCGCCGCCTGTGTCCCCTAGGAACACACCTGTACAGCCCACCCGAGTGGATCTGCCTTGGCTGCTACCACGGCCATTCGGCGACCATCTGGTCCCTGGGCGTGCTGCTGTACGTCATGGTCTGCGGGAACGAGCCCTTCCAGGACGACCGTGGCATCGTGTCGGGGCAGCTCTTCTTCTGGCAGCAGGTCTCTCCAGGTTGGTGTCCGGCCTCAAGAAGGCAGGCTTTGGCAGATGGCACCGCGCAGCCCAGCGTGGCCCTCACGCAGCTCCGCGGGAGGTCGATCTGCCCTCAAGGGCTGGCCGCAGGCGGCGGCCCGTGACCACGGTGGGGTCGGTGTGGCCCGCTTGGCTGCAGGAGGTGGCGCGTGTCCTGCCGTGCCGCTGTCCCGCAAAGGGCAGAGTCAGCCGGGAGGCCGGCACAGCTCTGAGCACACGCAGCACGGCCCGGGCCCTGCGGGCGCCGGGAGCAGCTGGGCAGGAGCCTTCTGCAAGTGACCGGCGCTTTCTGGCTTCTCTCCCCAGAGTGCCAACATCTGATCCGCTGGTGTTTGTCCAAGCACCCCGCGGACAGGCCAGCGCTGGAGGAGATCTTGCGCCACCCTTGGCTGCGGGGCGGGCGTCTTTGATGCCTTGCCGGAGCCTCTGCAGCACCCGGTTGCCGAGTCCCACGCAGGAGTGAGGACTCGAGAAATAAAAGAACCACAAACCCATGCCGGGGTGTCAAGTCTGCTCCTGGTTAGCAACTTCAGCTAAAGAACCCTCTTGGGAAAAGGGGTGATCAGAGTGTTCCCTTCAGCCTTTGTCAAGCTTTTGATGCCTTTCCTCCAGGCATCATGGCACTTTTGTGTCTTCAAGCACAGGCTGTAGTCCAGGCAGGAGGGGCTGTAACAAGCCAAGAAATGCAACAGTGAAACAACAGCCGCCCTTTCAAACTGAGGCGGCCACTTGGCTTCACCTGAAGTGATACGTGGGCTCATGTGTGCATTCCAAGGGCCAGCGGGTGGCAGGGACAGAGATGCTGCTCCTCTCCAATGCTGGGAGAAGAATCAGAAATGGCAAAAGGTCATTTCAGGTTGAGCCCTGACAAAACTCTTCCTCTTTCTTCCCCTGAAATGGGAGGCAGGGCTGCGCCTTTGACCAGCTGGGTCTGCAGCCTCGTAAGCCATGGGCATGGAGCCCACAGGAAATGTTGAGATGCTGGAGTTGCTCCCATGGTGCTGGGCCCATTGCAGCCCTCAAAATACCTTTCTCTACCCTCAAAACAACTGGTAGAGATGGAAAGTGCAGTAACCAGTCTAGCCACAGGAAAGCACCCAGGTGCCTTCCCTGGCCCTGTGGGCAGGTGCCAGCTGCAAACCTGTGCCACCTTCTGTCTACTGCCCTGACCTACCACTACAGGCTTTGGGAAAAAAACATACTTCTTCAGAAATGAGGAAGGGGCAGTCAATAGCTAACTCATGGAAGCACGAGTTAACTATTGGGAGACAGCAAACGTTAGTTCAGACAGCAGACTGTAATTACAAAACCTAAGAAACCAAATTTGCCCTACTCTTGTCAAGATAGAGGGCACAAGGATCATCTCAGAGACCGCTGAAACATTCCTCAAAGGACTACGCATGCCCAGGGAGAAAGGTGAAAAAGTTCACTGAGAGGAAGACTACTGGCCTTCATCAGAAAAGACCCCCGAGGAAGAGGAGAGGCCTTCCTCAGCGCGGCCACCAGGACACACAGCGCATGCGTGGCCCATATGCTAATGACTTCCGAGAAATAATTTGTATAACCACACCTGTCCCAAGGAATGTGATGAATATTCCTAATTTAACCCATAATACTTGTGTTGTAGAGAGCACCAGGTGTGTGTTTGGAGGAGCGATCCCCACACACCCGGCGCGCCGAATAAAGCAAATACCCGCTTCTCTGACTCTGTCTCTGAAGTGTCTCCTGGCCCGGTTGCGGCATGATTCAATTCCAATTAAAAGAATCCTCTAAAAAAATGGGACATTTCAGTGCCCCACTTCAGTTTAAACACTTTAAACATGGCATGCCTGCATGTTTCTTCTTTTTTCTTTCCCCTGGATCCTGCATTAGCCTTAAAATCTGCCGGGTAGAGCCGGTAGGGCACTGCAGCAGTGTAGTGCTTCCAGTCCTTCCCATCTTTGCTGCAACAACCGTGCTCGTCCCGAATGCAGCGCTGGGTGAGCAGAGTGGTCATGTAAACGATGTAGAAGTAAGGCAGGATGTGCTCAAAGCCACAAGCCAGGCAATAGGCCAGCGAGCCCATCAGGTCTCCCGTGCAGTTGAAATGACGTGCCCAGCCCCAAAAGCCAGAGGTCATCAGCTTGCTGTAGTGCTTGGGCCCATCCACGGACACGTAGGAGCACTCGATGGACTCCGGCTTCTTCCCCCAGATCCTGCACTTGCCATTGGTACGACGGAAGAGGTCCTTCTGGTGGTTGGTCATTCTGAAGATGGAATAGCCCAGCAAGCCCAGCATCAAGACCCCTACGGCATGGGCTGTGCACAGCTGGACAGGCTGGTAAACCAAATACAGACCCTGGGGAGCACAAAAACAATCAGACATTTACTTCCAACAGAGGCTCAGCATGCCAGACCAATTCCTCGACTACAGTGGCCCACAACAGACCAGAAGAAAGAGCAGAAAAATCTACTGCAACAGTAAAACTGCAGAAAACTTTCAAAAAACTCTGCATCCAACAGTTTCCTTCTCTCTTTCTCTCTCCAAAATTGCACTTCTTCCTGAAACAAGAAGAGAGAAGTTGCAAGGATGCAAACCGGACAGAAGGAAAAAGCAAGGAACAAAACACAAACAAACCACCGCTAACCAAAAGACCCTCAACAAGCAGGAGTAAAAAAAAAAAGGAAACGGAAAGGATTTAGAAAAAAAGGAAACCAAAAGGATTCAGAAAAGTATACAGACACAACAGACAGTGACAGAAAGAGGCACAAAAGAAGGGCAGGAGAGGAAAAGATGTCCAATCTGGGCACGGACAGGAAGCCTTCCTACCCAGGAATTGTTACAAAGAATGTTGCAAGGATTTCTCAACAGTCAAACCGCCTAGAAACATTTAAGGTGCACATTAACCTGCTGAGAAGAATGTTTCTGCAAAGTTTCCTTCCTCTTAGCCCAAATCCACAGTGTCCACATTTTTACCTGCAAAGTAGAGAGGGAAGGCAACCAAACACAGTCTCCCCAGCCCAAATACCATCCCAAATGATCATGGCAGATAGCAATGGTTTTCAAGTACCAGGCTTCATTCCAAAAGAAGTCCAGAACAAAAATACCCTGCAACAGAATAATTTCACAGTAATAACAGAGCACTGTCACCAGTTACCCTGTCTAACAGCATCAGCCTAATGTCTGTGCTGCCTTGTGATGTGATCTCACAACTCATTGGTGTTTTTATGTTAGCACTTCAAAACCAGACGTTTCTGAACACAGTTAGGAAGAACTATCACATAAATACAAGCTATGTGGATACACAATATCTACCTACCTATCTATCTATCTACACAGATAAAGCAACAGTAGGATGACTAAGGCAAGTGTACAACTCAAGGACGAACGCTTGGGAAGTGAACTCACAGTTGATCAGCCCAATCTCTCTTCAGCTTAGAGTCACAGCGTTACAAAGAGGGCCGATAGAGCTCCTATTGAGCAGGCTTCCATTTCCACAGATCAGGCAATAAATCCAAAGAAGTCCCAGCACACCATCACTGAATGAGCTTGTTTCAGGCCAGGAAAAAACACTTCATTTTCATTTCCATAGAAGGACTTCTTTTCCTACTTTAATATTAGTTTACTTCCTAGCTGGTTTCCTAATTTCCTCCTTGGAATTTACCTGAAGGACATTGACAA
Organism: Aphelocoma coerulescens; assembly: GCF_041296385.1. Classification (NCBI taxonomy): domain Eukaryota; kingdom Metazoa; phylum Chordata; class Aves; order Passeriformes; family Corvidae; genus Aphelocoma; species Aphelocoma coerulescens. The sequence goes on along the minus strand of NW_027183497.1, from coordinate 220,337 downwards.
GGATCATGGAGTTTGTCGCTTCGCCATACAGCTCCTCTTGTTTGGCAGCAAAGGAAAGGTTGATCAGAGTCCAGGCCACAATCCCAGGGCGCCCACTGAAGAAAGAGCTTGAAATCAAACCACTTCCCTATTCGAGGGTTAAATTCAATCCCCATCACGTAGTCGTAAAAGAAGTTTCCAGTGAATTTGCTGTAAAACATAAAAAAATTGGAAATGTACAGAGTTCTACACAAATACAGGTAATTACTGCTCTGACTACACAATTCAGATTAATTTGATGTAGTGATAATAAAAATCATCAAAGCATGTAACGCTGTGCAAGGTAACAGAAGCTGACCCAGCTGAAGTATTACATTAATAGACATAAGTTGTAGAGTTTCAGAAGTGCCCGAGTTTACTCTTGCTAACACTTCTGAACAGTCTCACTATTTCTAGGATGGGTGTATCTGTGACACTGAGGCTGCCAGTCCCATGGTGTGCAGCATGAAACACGGGGGATGGTGCTAGTGAAGCAAAGAACCACTGTCATACACTGGCTCAGCTCTCTCTGCCAGTGAAATATATTCTGTCATTCAATTGATAGACCCGGTTTTTATTTAACAGTTTTAATCTCGGATTACCTCGTCTTCTCTCATTACTAAAATTCACATACCACTCTTTGGCATTGGGAGGGAAAAAGTAGCCTTTAATCATTGCAAACGTGGACACTGCATATCCCAAGCTATTGGCACACCACAGGAGAGGAATCCACTTGTCAAAAATGATGGTAGGTGAGAAGAAGTGGAAGCAAGAAGCATTTGCAAACCAAAGCACATGGGTCATGATCCAGGCCTGAAGTCCATTGATTTTCATATTTATTCACGACACCTAAAAGATGAAGAAAAAAAATCGAGTGTTACTGACCCCGCATTACTGCAGCTTTTAATTCACATGGCTATGCACAGAATACACAGAAGCTCAATCAAGCGCTCATGAAACAACTTCTCTCTCCTCGTCCTCCCAATTCAATACCTTAAAGCACTTTTCTGAGTGTTCCATTAAACTCTGCTGTACCCATTAGGCTTTGTTAGGCTGAGTTTTTCTCCTCACAAAACTGAATTTAGGCTTTCCCCCAAAACTGACCAGAGTAACAAACCACTTCTCCTAACAGTTCACATCCCACATTTTGTTCAAGTCCCTTGGCTTCATGGAGCTTGAGCAGGTAAAACTATCTTGTCGAATACCAGCAATAGTCCTGGACAGCTACAGTCAACTGACAATTTCAAGTGCCAAAGTCATCAACCAGTACTTTTTCACTGCTGGTATGGTGCCTACCAGATCAACAGTTATACTAATTCTAAGAGATAGAAATGCTATCACTTCTTCTAAAAGATGACATCGATTGCTTTCTATTTTTGTTTGAACTGAACACGGGAGGAAGGTGAGAGCACTTCTGCCCACGTTTCCTCTGGCTACACATGGGCTATTAAACACTCTAGGTACAGAAATACTATCATTTCAGAAGATTGCACGGTGTCCGTGTATTCCAAGGAATACCTTACCAGCAGGGGTGACAGCACCTTCTTGTACACCTCCCACATATCCAGGGAGAACTTTATGGCAGAAGTCAGGGATGGACATGTACAAAACCACCTAGAAGAGAGAGGATGTATTCACAGTAAATACAGACGAGACAAAATCCCTCAAAACACTATTCCTTACATACACATACCAAATAGAATGTTTCTATTAAGTTTCTATTAAGTATTGGGTAAGCAAATATGGCAATATTTAGCTGTTGGGATTTTAGACTAGTAATACATCTAAGCTTTGAGACAGCTCAAAGATGTACTTCATGTAAGGCTGCCATCCTTTTTTGGTGGGGAGGCAGGACAGTTGGTAACTAGATTCAGGTCCTCGTCGTTTTATTTTTATCTATTTCTTGTGTATGAATTTAAAACCAACGGATACTGCTATAAAGTTGCTTTTTCTTCAAAACCTCATTAAGGCATATGTCACACAAGGAATATTTGCGTATATTCCCTACATGCTTCTTTTCCAAGTACATAAGCTTCCTTTGGATTCCAAAAAGCCCTGGAAAGTGGGAAACACCAAAGAGTAAATGCCAGTTCAACATTCCACTATCCTTTGTGCAAAAGGATTCATCCAACAGCCGTGTGAGAAACCAGACCCGGCATCCAGATCATAACTCAAGAATGTACCTGGAAAGTGACCCAAAGGGAATAGATGCCAGCAGCCCTATAGGTCAGTGTGGGAGTCCTGTTCCAGATGTCAGACAGATGTTTATTCCCTGTCAGCAAGTCCAGCAGTGGGTCAGTCAGAGAGCACTGGTACTGGTCACAGGACATGATGAAGTAATACACGATCGGCGGTGCAAACACGAGCAGGAAAAGGATGCTTGCCAAGGAAAACCAGTCCACCTCCCTGTAATCCAAAACAGAGCATTTTGTTTGCCCAGGTTTCAGAGAGATGAGTTACATCAAATAACTTTTTCAGTGGACCTTCTAGACTAACTGGATGAAAACTGAAAATGTCTTCAGGGCACAGACATGTCTGGTGGTCAAACAGCCATTAAAAAATCAGCACAGAACAGACTTTACCACAAACTCCTCTAAAACTACACTAGCTGATCAGAGCAAGAGATGAGAGAAAATCTCCCCTCCAAAAACCAGATTATTATTACAGACTTCACCTTTTTGATGGCAATCATGGCTCTAACTGGTAGAGTATTCGGTTGAAAGTGATAATGGAATCCCAAGAACATGATGCAAAGCTTGGAAACTTGCAAAAGACAGACCTTGGACAGCCATACATTGAACTTGCTGTGCCAGCCACTTTTGCTGTTCCCAGCTGCAGTCCAATGCCCTACTAATACCTACTCAGCTCTTGGAGAACTGGGAGATGCATCCTCAATCTTGCTACAGCGGGACTGATCAGCTGGGAATGCCACAGATGCTGGGATGCTTGTTTTCCAGATCTCATGAAATATTTCTTTCCTAGGAACTAGAAATGTTACCAATTTTTACTTCCCGGCCTTTCCTGGCCATCTGCATCCTCAGCCACAAGCAGGCTCTGCAGATCGACGTGGCTCTGGGGAAGCAGGGACTCCTGTCTGTGGGCAAAGAAAACAAAGACAACTTGTAAGAAGAGAACCTGGAGCTTCTAGTTAGAAGAGAAAGGACTGTTCAATCAAGGCAGGGGCGACGAAGGAAACTTTCTAAAATGGAACAAGCAGCAGAAGCACAGTAGTTTTGCAGAAGAAATTCTCCTTCCAGCACTTGGCTTAGGGAAAAAGCCTGATGTTGCTACGAGAGACACGAGTTCATGTCTAGTATTGGGTAGCAGACATCGGAGCATTTCGACTATTGGCTTTCCAGGCTCACGCTATTCGAACCTGAGAGTGAAACTCTTCTAAAAGCCAGAGGTGCTTGGAAGAAATGTTTCTGCTCACACCACGACTGGGGACCGTGCATCATTCATACCTTGCACCTGTCCAAAGGCCTTCCTCCGTCTGCGCTCCGGCAGCTCTCACCGAGGCTCTGGCAGGGACGGAGGCTCTTGCCAGAAGTATCGCAAGCGTGGAGATCTTCCTCATCCTGCTCCTCCACTGCTGACATCAGGGAATTCCCTGGAGCTGGGAACGTCTGCCTTTCCTGCTGGAGGATCTTGTTTGGCAGTTCTCTGACGTTCTTCACCTTTGGCAGTGCCGCAGCCATGGAGGTGTAGGACAGATGTTTCCCTCTCCCACTCCCCACTGCCACCAGCTCCCCCTGGGCAATGAGGGGGCTGCCGGCTGAGCGAGGGCAGCGCCAACGTGCAGCAGCTCAAGGATCCGCTCCCTGCGCGCTTCCCGGGATAGGGCTGCCCTGGGCCTTGGCATGGACAGAGGGTCCCCCTTCTCTGCTGGCCGTGACCCTCCTGCCCCAGCCTCGCTCAGGTCGATTCATGTGCCTCCCGTGAGGGACGCCCTCCACACAGATCCTGCTTCTGATTCCTTGGATCCACAGCACTGTTTCTCCTGGATTTTAGCCACGCCTTCCCCTCTGTAAAGCATAGGGATACATAGGAGGAGTGTGTTGGGCTCCCCTCCACCACTGTTAGTGGTTTCAGGCCCCCAGGAGCTCTTGTGTCTCCCTTTTTCCCAACGATATCCCCTCCGTCCCCTCCTTCCCGACGCTTCCCCTCAGCAGCACCGAGCCTTTTCCCGCCCTTTGCTCCCCTCAGCGCTGGCCCCGGCCCCGCTCAGACCACGGCCCCTCGCCGCCGCTGAGGCCCTGCCCACGCCCATCGTCCTGGCCACGCCCCCTCGGCTGGGAACGGCTCCCCGCCCTCCCCTCCCTAATTAGCGCCCTTCCTTCCTCCCTCCTTAATGCCTCGCTAATTCGGCCCCCTGCGGCCAAGGGCAGGGCTTTGGAGGAGCTCTGTGCGGCAGCCTGGCTGCGTGCGGCAGGCCAGAGACGCCCAGTGTTGTCCCTCCGCTCAGGGCAGGGATCCGGGGCACCGCGGCCACCCGGGGAAGATGCTCCGTTGCCAGCCCACACCTCCACCAAAGGGAGAGGAGGAAAGCAGGCTGCCAGAGCCACAGAAGCCCTCAAGACTTCCCCAGCTGGCTCTTCTCCGCCCTGCCCCGCCCCGCCCCGCCCCTTCCAAGGCCGTTTTTACAGGAGCTCCGAAAGAGGCAAAAAAAGACAAACGAGCTCCACAGCGAATTCCTGAAAGAAAAATCCAGCAATGGCCAGGAGGCTCCTGTGGCTCCTTCCTGAAAATCAGGGCTATGGGGAACAGGGTGCAGGGTGTCCCAGGACACAGAGCTGGACACTGATCCCTCCTGGATCTCCTTGGCACCCCTGTCCCAGGCAAGGATGGTCCTGAATATCCTCCTGGAGCTGTCCCAGGAAAGTCCCTGCTCCCTGGTGCGGGATGGGAGGGGTAGAGGTGGTCCTCTCACACTCATCCCACTCATTCTCCCCTGCGCTGGCTTTGCCCCTGGGGTGTTGACCCCCCTTTTTAGGGTGTCCAGCCCTGTTCCCATGGGGAACCTTGGCAGCACCCATGGGCATAACCAACCTTTGTGGGAGGCTGGGAGCACTGGTGAGGGCGGGGGCTGTTCCTGGTGACCTGGAACTTGGCTCCTGCTGTGAGCCAGGGGCTTTCTGCCTGCTGGGCTGGGGGAACACCCTCACTGAGCTCTGGGACACCCCCAGCCCCACACCCACTCCTTGCCACAGCTCCTCCCAGACAGCATCCGCTACGCACACGTCCCCTGCTACCGTCCCTCGGCCAGGGGCCTTGTGGCTCATGCCAGACCCTTCTTCCTCCCCAGGGAGTCTCCTCCCAGGAAAGCGGGAAGCCCCCCGCAGCCCAGGACTCTCCAGCTCAGCCCCCCTGGAGCCAGGCCGCCCTCTGAGTCCCACGTGCCCTGAGCCAGGTGGGGACTGGCGGCCGACTTGGCCACAGCGACCACAAATCAATCGAGTTTCAAACCTCTGACAAGAGGAAAAGGGCCAGCAAAACCTCAGCTCGGGCCATGAGGAGAGCAGACTTCAGACTGCTCAGGGAACTGCTAAGCAGGGTCTCCAGGGACAATGTTTTTGCAGGTGCTGGGGTCCATCCGTGCTGGTCAATTTTGAAACATCACCTCCTAAGGGCACAGCAGCAGGAGATTCCCAAATGTCGAAAGCCAAGCAGGCGAGGCAGAAGGCTTCTTCTCTGGCAAAGAGGATGGAAAAGGAAGCTGTGTGCCCAGTGGAAGCAAGGTCACAAGAAGAATACGGATGTCAGGAAAATTAGTCCTCAAACACCACAGCTGTACGTCCAAACAAGAGACAGAGCAGTCCTGTTACTTTGATCGAATAAAGGGAGAGGTCATGGGCATTTCCCACGGGATCTCTCAAGTTGATAGAGGACGCAGCTTCCTTTATCTCCTAATTTCCCAGCTGCATTTCCCTCTCTCTTTCCCCACTGGCTGAGCTACTTGAGAGGTACAGACTTCCCAAATGGCTTAATACAAACCCCCTTTCTAATGTCTACCCCCCTACCCCCCCCCCCCCCCATTCTTTTGCTCCTGTCTCTGTTCTTTTTCTCTAAATCCAGGGATTAGCAGAGTCTTGAGTGAGTAACAGTCTGTGTCAATTAGTGGAATTCCTATGGAATTTAGGGTTCCTCCCTTTGCTGCTTCTTTCACCTATCAGTATCTGGCTTTATCTACCATCAGGCCCACAGATAGTTTGTAAAGACACCTCCTTCTCATTCCTTCCCCAGAGATGTTTCTCGCCACTGTACGGAGAACTTTGGTGCACTGAAAGCTCAGCTGGAGAGGAAGGTGGCCAGAAATGTGGGGCCCAATAAAAAGAGTGGTTTTAAATATATGCATGGAAAGAAACATTGTAGAAGTAACATTGTCCCCTTCCAGGATGTGGATGGTCACCTGACAAACAGGGCCAGGGACACAGCACAGGTGTTTAATGCATTCTTTGCCTCTGTCTTCAACACTCTTCCCTCCCTTCGCCGTGGAAAACGTGCACTGTACCAAGGGACACTGCAAAGTCCCTGAAGAGGGCAAGCCCTGCTCAGCAGAAAGCAAACCACCCCTGTTTGATCCACAGCATTCCCATGGTGCATCTGAACCCAGTGTGTGCCAGCAACTGGGAAAAAAGGAACCCTATGCCCGTCAAAACCAGAGCAGTGAGAGCACCATGAGCGCTCCTTGGGAAATCCTGACTTGTTTAGAACAGAGGCAACGCAGAAGTCGGTGAGCTGTTACAGAAAACTCTTCCTGCCCTCGACAGCCAGTTCAGGAGAGCTCCCCAGAGACACAGGAACTTCAACTCCCTTTGTCTCTGGAAGATCTTCGCAGGCACAGAGTAGTGGCTGTTGCCAGTTGGTACCGCTGCAGTGTCCTGGGAGCCATGGGCTTGACACTGGTGGCAGCAGCACTCTTCCTGATGTGCCACTTGCTGCAGGGAATGATTCACTGCAGCAGGCTGAGCTCCTGTTCTTGCTGCCAGGCTTTTTCTGGCCATGTGCATCCTTAGGCATGAGCTGGTTCTGCTGATCCCTGAGGTGGGCCCAGGGCTGTGACGGCACAAAGGGGCTGAGCGCTGGTGAGAGGCGGGGCTGGGATGTCACCCGGCTGTCCTGGCCCACAGCACTGTGACATCACCGCGCAGTCGCTATGTAACACGGGCCAGCACCTGCAGCTGCCAGTGCAGTCGCGATGGGACGTGCCGGAGCCATGTGTGACGGTGTTGTCCCAGTGATTGTGCTTGTCCTGCTGTTGGCCGCTGTGGCTGTCTGGTGGGCCGTTGGCCACTGGCAACCACGGAGGCGGCAGACAAGGACAGCGAAGAGGCGCAAGCGCCCCGGGGTGCAGCCCAGAGGCTCACGGAGGAAGCGAGGAGCCCCTGCGGCTCCCAGGTCCTCCAGGCCTCGGGCCACCCCTCGCAAGCGGCCACGTGCTCCCGCGAGCCCCCTGGACAGCCCCTGCAGCTGCGGCCCCTGCGTGGCAGTGGCCCAGGAGCTGCAGGAACTGATGCTGCTGCTCTGGGCTCGCAATGGGACATGGGTGCCGCTCTACTCTGGGATGTGGCAGGCCTTGTGGAAAGAACTGGAGGAGCTGCTGAAGCGAGGCCACCTGCCCTGCTGTGGCTCGGCCAGCTCCTCCAGGAGGCTCCATCCCTTCAAGAGGCTGCTCCCAGCAAGATTCTCCATCCCTGGGAGAGCCTCAAGCCTTGCAAGGATGGCACACCATCAGAGAGCCGCCATCCAGGCAAGAAGCCCAGGCTGTCAGAGATCCTCCATCCCGCCAGGAGCGTCCGCTATCTCTGACAGCCTCCATCGCCCGCAGACGCTCCGTGAGACCTGCAGTCAGCCTGCAGAAAGTGCAGAGCCTGTGCACAGGTCTCCCAGCTCCCTTGGACTCATGGACTTCAACAACACGGGCACAACCCTGACAACTGACGTTGCCAGGGAAAGCCCAGAAGTCCAAGTGGGAGCCCAGCCCGATCCAGGGGAGCCTTGTCAGGAGCAGGTGCTGGAGCAGCGAGTGAGCTGGAGCCAGCAGTTGCCGGCCCACAGCTCCCAGGACGCTGTGCCGGCTGCGCCAGCTGGCAACAGCTCTTGCCTGGTGGCGGAGACGAGCCTCAAGACACCCAGGAGGTTCCTCCATCTCCAGGAAGCTGCTCCGAGACGGCCACCGACTACCAGGAAGGCCTTGCTGGTAGCAGGTGAGATCTGAGGAGCTCTCTGAGGCTCCCTTGGGGCTCTTGAGGGGCATCCCCAGGCCAGGCCAGGGCCCTTGAGAGCAGCCGAGTCCCTGGCTGTTTCCAGTGCTTCTGATGCCACAGCTTCAAAAAACCCCTCTCTGGTTTGCAGCTGCTCCTGACACCCCCCTGTGCGAGTCCTCGGGCTGTAGCCCCGGCAGTCCTCAAGAGCAGAGTCCAGCCCACGACGCCGGGGACAGCGACGGTGCCGCCCTGCCCCGCTGCCCTCCGGCTCCTGCAGCCGCCTCTGCGCGCTCCCCTGCCCCAGCTCTGGCGCTCGCCAGCCCGACGGCTGCAAGGCGGTGGCCGCTGCCCGGCGCGCAGCAGGAAGCAGGTCAGAGCAAGGTGGCCCGCGGTGGCTCGGCCCGCTTCACTCGCGGGCACTTGGCCGGGGGGGCCCTGGGCGCAAGGCTGATGGCTCGGTCTCGGTCGCAGGGCAAAAGAAGAAGCTGCAGGAGCTGTACCAGCTGGGCCCGCAGCTGGGCAGCGGTGGCTTCGGCACCGTTTTCTCGGGCATCCGCCTCTCGGACGGGAGCCCGGTAAGTGGCCGGGACGGCGGGGCGCGGGACGAGGGCCAGGGGCGGGGCAGGGCTTGAGCTCAGCCCCGTCTCTCGTGGGCTTGCAGGTGGCCATCAAACGCGTGGCCCGGGAGAGCGTGGTGCAGTGGTACGAGCTGGTGAGTGAGTGAGCGGGGCCACGGCGCCAGAGCGCCAGAGCGGGGCGTGGCGGGCAGGGATAAGGCCGGGCCCCGAGGGCGGGAGGCGGCGCAGGGCGGGGGGAGCGGGCGTGGGCTCAGCGTGCGAGCCGGAGCAGGGCGGGCCCGGGGATGCCAAACACCGGTGGTGGGGCCGGGCAGGGGGGCACCCCCCAAGCATCCCCTGGGCGGGAGGAAGCCCAAGCACCAGGGAGGCTGCCCAAGGGGGCACTGGGGCATCCCAGGCACGGGGCAGCACAGCAGCCCCAGGGCAGCATCAGGCCTGCTGGAGGCACTGTCTCCTCCCCACAGCCCGACGGCACCCGCGTTCCCATGGAGATTGTGCTCATGGAGAAGGTGGGCTCTGGCTGCCACAACATCATCCAGCTCCTCGACTGGTTTGAGCTGCCTGACAGCTTCCTGCTGGTCATGGAGCGTCCGGAGTCATCGCAGGATCTCCTGGACTTCCTGCTGGAGCAGGGCTTCCTGTGCGAGGAGATGGCGCGCTGGCTTTTCTGCCAGGTGCTGGAGGCCGTGCGGCACTGCACCGCCTGCGGCGTCCTGCACCGGGACATCAAGCCGGAGAACCTCCTCGTGGACCCGGAGAGTGGCGACCTGAAGCTCATCGACTTCGGTTGCGGCACCTTCCTCCAGGAGCAGGCCTTCACGCAATTTGCCGGTGAGCCCACAGGCCGGGCCCCGCTCCCAGTGCCAGGCACTGCACGGCCCCGTTCCCTCCTGGGCTGCGGGCTGCGGCATTCAGCCGGCTGCCGGCTGCCCTTTGGCACGGGCCAGATGCTGTGCCCCAGGAGCCGGCTGCCGGCCCTGCCCACAGAGGGGGGCTGCCAAAGCCAGGCCCCGGCCGCTCGGCTTGGCAGGCCCGCAAGGGCTTGGGCTGCTCCGCTGGCCTTGTCTGCCTTGCAGAACGGTTTCCTGGCTTTGGCCAATTGGCTGGGGGACGGCGGCTGGCCCCGGGGGGAAGTTGTGGCCACTGGTGCAGCCCCTGCTTCTGCCAGGAGGCTGGCACCAGGCTCTGGAAGGCAGCAGCCTGCGCCTGGACAGCGCCGCCTGTGTCCCCTAGGAACACACCTGTACAGCCCACCCGAGTGGATCTGCCTTGGCTGCTACCACGGCCATTCGGCGACCATCTGGTCCCTGGGCGTGCTGCTGTACGTCATGGTCTGCGGGAACGAGCCCTTCCAGGACGACCGTGGCATCGTGTCGGGGCAGCTCTTCTTCTGGCAGCAGGTCTCTCCAGGTTGGTGTCCGGCCTCAAGAAGGCAGGCTTTGGCAGATGGCACCGCGCAGCCCAGCGTGGCCCTCACGCAGCTCCGCGGGAGGTCGATCTGCCCTCAAGGGCTGGCCGCAGGCGGCGGCCCGTGACCACGGTGGGGTCGGTGTGGCCCGCTTGGCTGCAGGAGGTGGCGCGTGTCCTGCCGTGCCGCTGTCCCGCAAAGGGCAGAGTCAGCCGGGAGGCCGGCACAGCTCTGAGCACACGCAGCACGGCCCGGGCCCTGCGGGCGCCGGGAGCAGCTGGGCAGGAGCCTTCTGCAAGTGACCGGCGCTTTCTGGCTTCTCTCCCCAGAGTGCCAACATCTGATCCGCTGGTGTTTGTCCAAGCACCCCGCGGACAGGCCAGCGCTGGAGGAGATCTTGCGCCACCCTTGGCTGCGGGGCGGGCGTCTTTGATGCCTTGCCGGAGCCTCTGCAGCACCCGGTTGCCGAGTCCCACGCAGGAGTGAGGACTCGAGAAATAAAAGAACCACAAACCCATGCCGGGGTGTCAAGTCTGCTCCTGGTTAGCAACTTCAGCTAAAGAACCCTCTTGGGAAAAGGGGTGATCAGAGTGTTCCCTTCAGCCTTTGTCAAGCTTTTGATGCCTTTCCTCCAGGCATCATGGCACTTTTGTGTCTTCAAGCACAGGCTGTAGTCCAGGCAGGAGGGGCTGTAACAAGCCAAGAAATGCAACAGTGAAACAACAGCCGCCCTTTCAAACTGAGGCGGCCACTTGGCTTCACCTGAAGTGATACGTGGGCTCATGTGTGCATTCCAAGGGCCAGCGGGTGGCAGGGACAGAGATGCTGCTCCTCTCCAATGCTGGGAGAAGAATCAGAAATGGCAAAAGGTCATTTCAGGTTGAGCCCTGACAAAACTCTTCCTCTTTCTTCCCCTGAAATGGGAGGCAGGGCTGCGCCTTTGACCAGCTGGGTCTGCAGCCTCGTAAGCCATGGGCATGGAGCCCACAGGAAATGTTGAGATGCTGGAGTTGCTCCCATGGTGCTGGGCCCATTGCAGCCCTCAAAATACCTTTCTCTACCCTCAAAACAACTGGTAGAGATGGAAAGTGCAGTAACCAGTCTAGCCACAGGAAAGCACCCAGGTGCCTTCCCTGGCCCTGTGGGCAGGTGCCAGCTGCAAACCTGTGCCACCTTCTGTCTACTGCCCTGACCTACCACTACAGGCTTTGGGAAAAAAACATACTTCTTCAGAAATGAGGAAGGGGCAGTCAATAGCTAACTCATGGAAGCACGAGTTAACTATTGGGAGACAGCAAACGTTAGTTCAGACAGCAGACTGTAATTACAAAACCTAAGAAACCAAATTTGCCCTACTCTTGTCAAGATAGAGGGCACAAGGATCATCTCAGAGACCGCTGAAACATTCCTCAAAGGACTACGCATGCCCAGGGAGAAAGGTGAAAAAGTTCACTGAGAGGAAGACTACTGGCCTTCATCAGAAAAGACCCCCGAGGAAGAGGAGAGGCCTTCCTCAGCGCGGCCACCAGGACACACAGCGCATGCGTGGCCCATATGCTAATGACTTCCGAGAAATAATTTGTATAACCACACCTGTCCCAAGGAATGTGATGAATATTCCTAATTTAACCCATAATACTTGTGTTGTAGAGAGCACCAGGTGCGTGTTTGGAGGAGCGATCCCCACACACCCGGCGCGCCGAATAAAGCAAATACCCGCTTCTCTGACTCTGTCTCTGAAGTGTCTCCTGGCCCGGTTGCGGCATGATTCAATTCCAATTAAAAGAATCCTCTAAAAAAATGGGACATTTCAGTGCCCCACTTCAGTTTAAACACTTTAAACATGGCATGCCTGCATGTTTCTTCTTTTTTCTTTCCCCTGGATCCTGCATTAGCCTTAAAATCTGCCGGGTAGAGCCGGTAGGGCACTGCAGCAGTGTAGTGCTTCCAGTCCTTCCCATCTTTGCTGCAACAACCGTGCTCGTCCCGAATGCAGCGCTGGGTGAGCAGAGTGGTCATGTAAACGATGTAGAAGTAAGGCAGGATGTGCTCAAAGCCACAAGCCAGGCAATAGGCCAGCGAGCCCATCAGGTCTCCCGTGCAGTTGAAATGACGTGCCCAGCCCCAAAAGCCAGAGGTCATCAGCTTGCTGTAGTGCTTGGGCCCATCCACGGACACGTAGGAGCACTCGATGGACTCCGGCTTCTTCCCCCAGATCCTGCACTTGCCATTGGTACGACGGAAGAGGTCCTTCTGGTGGTTGGTCATTCTGAAGATGGAATAGCCCAGCAAGCCCAGCATCAAGACCCCTACGGCATGGGCTGTGCACAGCTGGACAGGCTGGTAAACCAAATACAGACCCTGGGGAGCACAAAAACAATCAGACATTTACTTCCAACAGAGGCTCAGCATGCCAGACCAATTCCTTGACTACAGTGGCCCACAACAGACCAGAAGAAAGAGTAGAAAAATCTACTGCAACAGTAAAACTGCAGAAAACTTTCAAAAAACTCTGCATCCAACAGTTTCCTTCTCTCTTTCTCTCTCCAAAATTGCACTTCTTCCTGAAACAAGAAGAGAGAAGTTGCAAGGATGCAAACCGGACAGAAGGAAAAAGCAAGGAACAAAACACAAACAAACCACCGCTAACCAAAAGACCCTCAACAAGCAGGAGTAAAAAAAAAAAGGAAACGGAAAGGATTTAGAAAAAAAGGAAACCAAAAGGATTCAGAAAAGTATACAGACACAACAGACAGTGACAGAAAGAGGCACAAAAGAAGGGCAGGAGAGGAAAAGATGTCCAATCTGGGCACGGACAGGAAGCCTTCCTACCCAGGAATTGTTACAAAGAATGTTGCAAGGATTTCTCAACAGTCAAACCGCCTAGAAACATTTAAGGTGCACATTAACCTGCTGAGAAGAATGTTTCTGCAAAGTTTCCTTCCTCTTAGCCCAAATCCACAGTGTCCACATTTTTACCTGCAAAGTAGAGAGGGAAGGCAACCAAACACAGTCTCCCCAGCCCAAATACCATCCCAAATGATCATGGCAGATAGCAATGGTTTTCAAGTACCAGGCTTCATTCCAAAAGAAGTCCAGAACAAAAATACCCTGCAACAGAATAATTTCACAGTAATAACAGAGCACTGTCACCAGTTACCCTGTTTAACAGCATCAGCCTAATGTCTGTGCTGCCTTGTGATGTGATCTCACAACTCATTGGTGTTTTTATGTTAGCACTTCAAAACCAGACGTTTCTGAACACAGTTTGGAAGAACTAGCACATAAATACAAGCTATGTGGATACACAATATCTACCTACCTATCTATCTATCTACACAGATAAAGCAACAGTAGGATGACTAAGGCAAGTGTACAACTCAAGGACGAACGCTTGGGAAGTGAACTCACAGTTGATCAGCCCAATCTCTCTTCAGCTTAGAGTCACAGCGTTACAAAGAGGGCCGATAGAGCTCCTATTGAGCAGGCTTCCATTTCCACAGATCAGGCAATAAATCCAAAGAAGTCCCAGCACACCATCACTGAATGAGCTTGTTTCAGGCCAGGAAAAAACACTTCATTTTCATTTCCATAGAAGGACTTCTTTTCCTACTTTAATATTAGTTTACTTCCTAGCTGGTTTCCTAATTTCCTCCTTGGAATTTACCTGAAGGACATTGACAAGGATCATGGAGTTTGTCGCTTCGCCATACAGCTCCTCTTGTTTGGCAGCAAAGGAAAGGTTGATCAGAGTCCAGGCCACAATCCCAGGGCGCCCACTGAAGAAAGAGCTTGAAATCAAACCACTTCCCTATTCGAGGGTTAAATTCAATCCCCATCACGTAGTCGTAAAAGAAGTTTCCAGTGAATTTGCTGTAAAACATAAAAAAATTGGAAATGTACAGAGTTCTACACAAATACAGGTAATTACTGCTCTGACTACACAATTCAGATTAATTTGATGTAGTGATAATAAAAATCATCAAAGCATGTAACGCTGTGCAAGGTAACAGAAGCTGACCCAGCTGAAGTATTACATTAATAGACATAAGTTGTAGAGTTTCAGAAGTGCCCGAGTTTACTCTTGCTAACACTTCTGAACAGTCTCACTATTTCTAGGATGGGTGTATCTGTGACACTGAGGCTGCCAGTCCCATGGTGTGCAGCATGAAACACGGGGGATGGTGCTAGTGAAGCAAAGAACCACTGTCATACACTGGCTCAGCTCTCTCTGCCAGTGAAATATATTCTGTCATTCAATTGATAGACCCGGTTTTTATTTAACAGTTTTAATCTCGGATTACCTCGTCTTCTCTCATTACTAAAATTCACATACCACTCTTTGGCATTGGGAGGGAAAAAGTAGCCTTTAATCATTGCAAACGTGGACACTGCATATCCCAAGCTATTGGCACACCACAGGAGAGGAATCCACTTGTCAAAAATGATGGTAGGTGAGAAGAAGTGGAAGCAAGAAGCATTTGCAAACCAAAGCACATGGGTCATGATCCAGGCCTGAAGTCCATTGATTTTCATATTTATTCACGACACCTAAAAGATGAAGAAAAAAAATCGAGTGTTACTGACCCCGCATTACTGCAGCTTTTAATTCACATGGCTATGCACAGAATACACAGAAGCTCAATCAAGCGCTCATGAAACAACTTCTCTCTCCTCGTCCTCCCAATTCAATACCTTAAAGCACTTTTCTGAGTGTTCCATTAAACTCTGCTGTACCCATTAGGCTTTGTTAGGCTGAGTTTTTCTCCTCACAAAACTGAATTTAGGCTTTCCCCCAAAACTGACCAGAGTAACAAACCACTTCTCCTAACAGTTCACATCCCACATTTTGTTCAAGTCCCTTGGCTTCATGGAGCTTGAGCAGGTAAAACTATCTTGTCGAATACCAGCAATAGTCCTGGACAGCTACAGTCAACTGACAATTTCAAGTGCCAAAGTCATCAACCAGTACTTTTTCACTGCTGGTATGGTGCCTACCAGATCAACAGTTATACTAATTCTAAGAGATAGAAATGCTGTCACTTCTTCTAAAAGATGACATCGATTGCTTTCTATTTTTGTTTGAACTGAACACGGGAGGAAGGTGAGAGCACTTCTGCCCACGTTTCCTCTGGCTACACATGGGCTATTAAACACTCTAGGTACAGAAATACTATCATTTCAGAAGATTGCACGGTGTCCGTGTATTCCAAGGAATACCTTACCAGCAGGGGTGACAGCACCTTCTTGTACACCTCCCACATATCCAGGGAGAACTTTATGGCAGAAGTCAGGGATGGACATGTACAAAACCACCTAGAAGAGAGAGGATGTATTCACAGTAAATACAGACGAGACAAAATCCCTCAAAACACTATTCCTTACATACACATACCAAATAGAATGTTTCTATTAAGTTTCTATTAAGTATTGGGTAAGCAAATATGGCAATATTTAGCTGTTGGGATTTTAGACTAGTAATACATCTAAGCTTTGAGACAGCTCAAAGATGTACTTCATGTAAGGCTGCCATCCTTTTTTGGTGGGGAGGCAGGACAGTTGGTAACTAGATTCAGGTCCTCGTCGTTTTATTTTTATCTATTTCTTGTGTATGAATTTAAAACCAACGGATACTGCTATAAAGTTGCTTTTTCTTCAAAACCTCATTAAGGCATATGTCACACAAGGAATATTTGCGTATATTCCCTACATGCTTCTTTTCCAAGTACATAAGCTTCCTTTGGATTCCAAAAAGCCCTGGAAAGTGGGAAACACCAAAGAGTAAATGCCAGTTCAACATTCCACTATCCTTTGTGCAAAAGGATTCATCCAACAGCCGTGTGAGAAACCAGACCCGGCATCCAGATCATAACTCAAGAATGTACCTGGAAAGTGACCCAAAGGGAATAGATGCCAGCAGCCCTATAGGTCAGTGTGGGAGTCCTGTTCCAGATGTCAGACAGATGTTTATTCCCTGTCAGCAAGTCCAGCAGTGGGTCAGTCAGAGAGCACTGGTACTGGTCACAGGACATGATGAAGTAATACACGATCGGCGGTGCAAACACGAGCAGGAAAAGGATGCTTGCCAAGGAAAACCAGTCCACCTCCCTGTAATCCAAAACAGAGCATTTTGTTTGCCCAGGTTTCAGAGAGATGAGTTACATCAAATAACTTTTTCAGTGGACCTTCTAGACTAACTGGATGAAAACTGAAAATGTCTTCAGGGCACAGACATGTCTGGTGGTCAAACAGCCATTAAAAAATCAGCACAGAACAGACTTTACCACAAACTCCTCTAAAACTACACTAGCTGATCAGAGCAAGAGATGAGAGAAAATCTCCCCTCCAAAAACCAGATTATTATTACAGACTTCACCTTTTTGATGGCAATCATGGCTCTAACTGGTAGAGTATTCGGTTGAAAGTGATAATGGAATCCCAAGAACATGATGCAAAGCTTGGAAACTTGCAAAAGACAGACCTTGGACAGCCATACATTGAACTTGCTGTGCCAGCCACTTTTGCTGTTCCCAGCTGCAGTCCAGTGCCCTACTAATACCTACTCAGCTCTTGGAGAACTGGGAGATGCATCCTCAATCTTGCTACAGCGGGACTGATCAGCTGGGAATGCCACAGATGCTGGGATGCTTGTTTTCCAGATCTCATGAAATATTTCTTTCCTAGGAACTAGAAATGTTACCAATTTTTACTTCCCGGCCTTTCCTGGCCATCTGCATCCTCAGCCACAAGCAGGCTCTGCAGATCGACGTGGCTCTGGGGAAGCAGGGACTCCTGTCTGTGGGCAAAGAAAACAAAGACAACTTGTAAGAAGAGAACCTGGAGCTTCTAGTTAGAAGAGAAAGGACTGTTCAATCAAGGCAGGGGCGACGAAGGAAACTTTCTAAAATGGAACAAGCAGCAGAAGCACAGTAGTTTTGCAGAAGAAATTCTCCTTCCAGCACTTGGCTTAGGGAAAAAGCCTGATGTTGCTACGAGAGACACGAGTTCATGTCTAGTATTGGGTAGCAGACATCGGAGCATTTCGACTATTGGCTTTCCAGGCTCACGCTATTCGAACCTGAGAGTGAAACTCTTCTAAAAGCCAGAGGTGCTTGGAAGAAATGTTTCTGCTCACACCACGACTGGGGACCGTGCATCATTCATACCTTGCACCTGTCCAAAGGCCTTCCTCCGTCTGCGCTCCGGCAGCTCTCACCGAGGCTCTGGCAGGGACGGAGGCTCTTGCCAGAAGTATCGCAAGCGTGGAGATCTTCCTCATCCTGCTCCTCCACTGCTGACATCAGGGAATTCCCTGGAGCTGGGAACGTCTGCCTTTCCTGCTGGAGGATCTTGTTTGGCAGTTCTCTGACGTTCTTCACCTTTGGCAGTGCCGCAGCCATGGAGGTGTAGGACAGATGTTTCCCTCTCCCACTCCCCACTGCCACCAGCTCCCCCTGGGCAATGAGGGGGCTGCCGGCTGAGCGAGGGCAGCGCCAACGTGCAGCAGCTCAAGGATCCGCTCCCTGCGCGCTTCCCGGGATAGGGCTGCCCTGGGCCTTGGCATGGACAGAGGGTCCCCCTTCTCTGCTGGCCGTGACCCTCCTGCCCCAGCCTCGCTCAGGTCGATTCATGTGCCTCCCGTGAGGGACGCCCTCCACACAGATCCTGCTTCTGATTCCTTGGATCCACAGCACTGTTTCTCCTGGATTTTAGCCACGCCTTCCCCTCTGTAAAGCATAGGGATACATAGGAGGAGTGTGTTGGGCTCCCCTCCACCACTGTTAGTGGTTTCAGGCCCCCAGGAGCTCTTGTGTCTCCCTTTTTCCCAACGATATCCCCTCCGTCCCCTCCTTCCCGACGCTTCCCCTCAGCAGCACCGAGCCTTTTCCCGCCCTTTGCTCCCCTCAGCGCTGGCCCCGGCCCCGCTCAGACCACGGCCCCTCGCCGCCGCTGAGGCCCTGCCCACGCCCATCGTCCTGGCCACGCCCCCTCGGCTGGGAACGGCTCCCCGCCCTCCCCTCCCTAATTAGCGCCCTTCCTTCCTCCCTCCTTAATGCCTCGCTAATTCGGCCCCCTGCGGCCAAGGGCAGGGCTTTGGAGGAGCTCTGTGCGGCAGCCTGGCTGCGTGCGGCAGGCCAGAGACGCCCAGTGTTGTCCCTCCGCTCAGGGCAGGGATTCGGGGCACCGCGGCCACCCGGGGAAGATGCTCCGTTGCCAGCCCACACCTCCACCAAAGGGAGAGGAGGAAAGCAGGCTGCCAGAGCCACAGAAGCCCTCAAGACTTCCCCAGCTGGCTCTTCTCCGCCCTGCCCCGCCCCGCCCCGCCCCTTCCAAGGCCGTTTTTACAGGAGCTCCGAAAGAGGCAAAAAAAGACAAACGAGCTCCACAGCGAATTCCTGAAAGAAAAATCCAGCAATGGCCAGGAGGCTCCTGTGGCTCCTTCCTGAAAATCAGGGCTATGGGGAACAGGGTGCAGGGTGTCCCAGGACACAGAGCTGGACACTGATCCCTCCTGGATCTCCTTGGCACCCCTGTCCCAGGCAAGGATGGTCCTGAATATCCTCCTGGAGCTGTCCCAGGAAAGTCCCTGCTCCCTGGTGCGGGATGGGAGGGGTAGAGGTGGTCCTCTCACACTCATCCCACTCATTCTCCCCTGCGCTGGCTTTGCCCCTGGGGTGTTGACCCCCCTTTTTAGGGTGTCCAGCCCTGTTCCCATGGGGAACCTTGGCAGCACCCATGGGCATAACCAACCTTTGTGGGAGGCTGGGAGCACTGGTGAGGGCGGGGGCTGTTCCTGGTGACCTGGAACTTGGCTCCTGCTGTGAGCCAGGGGTTTTCTGCCTGCTGGGCTGGGGGAACACCCTCACTGAGCTCTGGGACACCCCCAGCCCCACACCCACTCCTTGCCACAGCTCCTCCCAGACAGCATCCGCTACGCACACGTCCCCTGCTACCGTCCCTCGGCCAGGGGCCTTGTGGCTCATGCCAGACCCTTCTTCCTCCCCAGGGAGTCTCCTCCCAGGAAAGCGGGAAGCCCCCCGCAGCCCAGGACTCTCCAGCTCAGCCCCCCTGGAGCCAGGCCGCCCTCTGAGTCCCACGTGCCCTGAGCCAGGTGGGGACTGGCGGCCGTCTTGGCCACAGCGACCACAAATCAATCGAGTTTCAAACCTCTGACAAGAGGAAAAGGGCCAGCAAAACCTCAGCTCGGGCCATGAGGAGAGCAGACTTCAGACTGCTCAGGGAACTGCTAAGCAGGGTCTCCAGGGACAATGTTTTTGCAGGTGCTGGGGTCCATCCGTGCTGGTCAATTTTGAAACATCACCTCCTAAGGGCACAGCAGCAGGAGATTCCCAAATGTCGAAAGCCAAGCAGGCGAGGCAGAAGGCTTCTTCTCTGGCAAAGAGGATGGAAAAGGAAGCTGTGTGCCCAGTGGAAGCAAGGTCACAAGAAGAATACGGATGTCAGGAAAATTAGTCCTCAAACACCACAGCTGTACGTCCAAACAAGAGACAGAGCAGTCCTGTTACTTTGATCGAATAAAGGGAGAGGTCATGGGCATTTCCCACGGGATCTCTCAAGTTGATAGAGGACGCAGCTTCCTTTATCTCCTAATTTCCCAGCTGCATTTCCCTCTCTCTTTCCCCACTGGCTGAGCTACTTGAGAGGTACAGACTTCCCAAATGGCTTAATACAAACCCCCTTTCTAATGTCTACCCCCCTCCCCCCCCCCATTCTTTTGCTCCTGTCTCTGTTCTTTTTCTCTAAATCCAGGGATTAGCAGAGTCTTGAGTGAGTAACAGTCTGTGTCAATTAGTGGAATTCCTATGGAATTTAGGGTTCCTCCCTTTGCTGCTTCTTTCACCTATCAGTATCTGGCTTTATCTACCATCAGGCCCACAGATAGTTTGTAAAGACACCTCCTTCTCATTCCTTCCCCAGAGATGTTTCTCGCCACTGTAGGGAGAACTTTGGTGCACTGAAAGCTCAGCTGGAGAGGAAGGTGGCCAGAAATGTGGGGCCCAATAAAAAGAGTGGTTTTAAATATATGCATGGAAAGAAACATTGTAGAAGTAACATTGTCCCCTTCCAGGATGTGGATGGTCACCTGACAAACAGGGCCAGGGACACAGCACAGGTGTTTAATGCATTCTTTGCCTCTGTCTTCAACACTCTTCCCTCCCTTCGCCGTGGAAAACGTGCACTGTACCAAGGGACACTGCAAAGTCCCTGAAGAGGGCAAGCCCTGCTCAGCAGAAAGCAAACCACCCCTGTTTGATCCACAGCATTCCCATGGTGCATCTGAACCCAGTGTGTGCCAGCAACTGGGAAAAAAGGAACCCTATGCCCGTCAAAACCAGAGCAGTGAGAGCACCATGAGCGCTCCTTGGGAAATCCTGACTTGTTTAGAACAGAGGCAACGCAGAAGTCGGTGAGCTGTTACAGAAAACTCTTCCTGCCCTCGACAGCCAGTTCAGGAGAGCTCCCCAGAGACACAGGAACTTCAACTCCCTTTGTCTCTGGAAGATCTTCGCAGGCACAGAGTAGTGGCTGTTGCCAGTTGGTACCGCTGCAGTGTCCTGGGAGCCATGGGCTTGACACTGGTGGCAGCAGCACTCTTCCTGATGTGCCACTTGCTGCAGGGAATGATTCACTGCAGCAGGCTGAGCTCCTGTTCTTGCTGCCAGGCTTTTTCTGGCCATGTGCATCCTTAGGCATGAGCTGGTTCTGCTGATCCCTGAGGTGGGCCCAGGGCTATGACGGCACAAAGGGGCTGAGCGCTGGCGAGAGGCGGGGCTGGGATGTCACCCGGCTGTCCTGGCCCACAGCACTGTGACATCACCGCGCAGTCGCTATGTAACACGGGCCAGCACCTGCAGCTGCCAGTGCAGTCGCGATGGGACGTGCCGGAGCCATGTGTGACGGTGTTGTCCCAGTGATTGTGCTTGTCCTGCTGCTGGCCGCTGTGGCTGTCTGGTGGGCCGTTGGCCACTGGCAACCACGGAGGCGGCAGACAAGGACAGCGAAGAGGCGCAAGCGCCCCGGGGTGCAGCCCAGAGGCTCACGGAGGAAGCGAGGAGCCCCTGCGGCTCCCAGGTCCTCCAGGCCTCGGGCCACCCCTCGCAAGCGGCCACGTGCTCCCGCGAGCCCCCTGGACAGCCCCTGCAGCTGCGGCCCCTGCGTGGCAGTGGCCCAGGAGCTGCAGGAACTGATGCTGCTGCTCTGGGCTCGCAATGGGACATGGGTGCCGCTCTACTCTGGGATGTGGCAGGCCTTGTGGAAAGAACTGGAGGAGCTGCTGAAGCGAGGCCACCTGCCCTGCTGTGGCTCGGCCAGCTCCTCCAGGAGGCTCCATCCCTTCAAGAGGCTGCTCCCAGCAAGATTCTCCATCCCTGGGAGAGCCTCAAGCCTTGCAAGGATGGCACACCATCAGAGAGCCGCCATCCAGGCAAGAAGCCCAGGCTGTCAGAGATCCTCCATCCCGCCAGGAGCGTCCGCTATCTCTGACAGCCTCCATCGCCCGCAGACGCTCCGTGAGACCTGCAGTCAGCCTGCAGAAAGTGCAGAGCCTGTGCACAGGTCTCCCAGCTCCCTTGGACTCATGGACTTCAACAACACGGGCACAACCCTGACAACTGACGTTGCCAGGGAAAGCCCAGAAGTCCAAGTGGGAGCCCAGCCCGATCCAGGGGAGCCTTGTCAGGAGCAGGTGCTGGAGCAGCGAGTGAGCTGGAGCCAGCAGTTGCCGGCCCACAGCTCCCAGGACGCTGTGCCGGCTGCGCCAGCTGGCAACAGCTCTTGCCTGGTGGCGGAGACGAGCCTCAAGACACCCAGGAGGTTCCTCCATCTCCAGGAAGCTGCTCCGAGACGGCCACCGACTACCAGGAAGGCCTTGCTGGTAGCAGGTGAGATCTGAGGAGCTCTCTGAGGCTCCCTTGGGGCTCTTGAGGGGCATCCCCAGGCCAGGCCAGGGCCCTTGAGAGCAGCCGAGTCCCTGGCTGTTTCCAGTGCTTCTGATGCCACAGCTTCAAAAAACCCCTCTCTGGTTTGCAGCTGCTCCTGACACCCCCCTGTGCGAGTCCTCGGGCTGTAGCCCCGGCAGTCCTCAAGAGCAGAGTCCAGCCCACGACGCCGGGGACAGCGACGGTGCCGCCCTGCCCCGCTGCCCTCCG
This sequence comes from Aphelocoma coerulescens, assembly GCF_041296385.1. Lineage (NCBI taxonomy): Eukaryota > Metazoa > Chordata > Aves > Passeriformes > Corvidae > Aphelocoma > Aphelocoma coerulescens. The sequence continues at coordinate 197,956 of NW_027183497.1, read as the reverse complement.
GCTCCTGCAGCCGCCTCTGCGCGCTCCCCTGCCCCAGCTCTGGCGCTCGCCAGCCCGACGGCTGCAAGGCGGTGGCCGCTGCCCGGCGCGCAGCAGGAAGCAGGTCAGAGCAAGGTGGCCCGCGGTGGCTCGGCCCGCTTCACTCGCGGGCACTTGGCCGGGGGGGCCCTGGGCGCAAGGCTGATGGCTCGGTCTCGGTCGCAGGGCAAAAGAAGAAGCTGCAGGAGCTGTACCAGCTGGGCCCGCAGCTGGGCAGCGGTGGCTTCGGCACCGTTTTCTCGGGCATCCGCCTCTCGGACGGGAGCCCGGTAAGTGGCCGGGACGGCGGGGCGCGGGACGAGGGCCAGGGGCGGGGCAGGGCTTGAGCTCAGCCCCGTCTCTCGTGGGCTTGCAGGTGGCCATCAAACGCGTGGCCCGGGAGAGCGTGGTGCAGTGGTACGAGCTGGTGAGTGAGTGAGCGGGGCCACGGCGCCAGAGCGCCAGAGCGGGGCGTGGCGGGCAGGGATAAGGCCGGGCCCCGAGGGCGGGAGGCGGCGCAGGGCGGGGGGAGCGGGCGTGGGCTCAGCGTGCGAGCCGGAGCAGGGCGGGCCCGGGGATGCCAAACACCGGTGGTGGGGCCGGGCAGGGGGGCACCCCCCAAGCATCCCCTGGGCGGGAGGAAGCCCAAGCACCAGGGAGGCTGCCCAAGGGGGCACTGGGGCATCCCAGGCACGGGGCAGCACAGCAGCCCCAGGGCAGCATCAGGCCTGCTGGAGGCACTGTCTCCTCCCCACAGCCCGACGGCACCCGCGTTCCCATGGAGATTGTGCTCATGGAGAAGGTGGGCTCTGGCTGCCACAACATCATCCAGCTCCTCGACTGGTTTGAGCTGCCTGACAGCTTCCTGCTGGTCATGGAGCGTCCGGAGTCATCGCAGGATCTCCTGGACTTCCTGCTGGAGCAGGGCTTCCTGTGCGAGGAGATGGCGCGCTGGCTTTTCTGCCAGGTGCTGGAGGCCGTGCGGCACTGCACCGCCTGCGGCGTCCTGCACCGGGACATCAAGCCGGAGAACCTCCTCGTGGACCCGGAGAGTGGCGACCTGAAGCTCATCGACTTCGGTTGCGGCACCTTCCTCCAGGAGCAGGCCTTCACGCAATTTGCCGGTGAGCCCACAGGCCGGGCCCCGCTCCCAGTGCCAGGCACTGCACGGCCCCGTTCCCTCCTGGGCTGCGGGCTGCGGCATTCAGCCGGCTGCCGGCTGCCCTTTGGCACGGGCCAGATGCTGTGCCCCAGGAGCCGGCTGCCGGCCCTGCCCACAGAGGGGGGCTGCCAAAGCCAGGCCCCGGCCGCTCGGCTTGGCAGGCCCGCAAGGGCTTGGGCTGCTCCGCTGGCCTTGTCTGCCTTGCAGAACGGTTTCCTGGCTTTGGCCAATTGGCTGGGGGACGGCGGCTGGCCCCGGGGGGGAAGTTGTGGCCACTGGTGCAGCCCCTGCTTCTGCCAGGAGGCTGGCACCAGGCTCTGGAAGGCAGCAGCCTGCGCCTGGACAGCGCCGCCTGTGTCCCCTAGGAACACACCTGTACAGCCCACCCGAGTGGATCTGCCTTGGCTGCTACCACGGCCATTCGGCGACCATCTGGTCCCTGGGCGTGCTGCTGTACGTCATGGTCTGCGGGAACGAGCCCTTCCAGGACGACCGTGGCATCGTGTCGGGGCAGCTCTTCTTCTGGCAGCAGGTCTCTCCAGGTTGGTGTCCGGCCTCAAGAAGGCAGGCTTTGGCAGATGGCACCGCGCAGCCCAGCGTGGCCCTCACGCAGCTCCGCGGGAGGTCGATCTGCCCTCAAGGGCTGGCCGCAGGCGGCGGCCCGTGACCACGGTGGGGTCGGTGTGGCCCGCTTGGCTGCAGGAGGTGGCGCGTGTCCTGCCGTGCCGCTGTCCCGCAAAGGGCAGAGTCAGCCGGGAGGCCGGCACAGCTCTGAGCACACGCAGCACGGCCCGGGCCCTGCGGGCGCCGGGAGCAGCTGGGCAGGAGCCTTCTGCAAGTGACCGGCGCTTTCTGGCTTCTCTCCCCAGAGTGCCAACATCTGATCCGCTGGTGTTTGTCCAAGCACCCCGCGGACAGGCCAGCGCTGGAGGAGATCTTGCGCCACCCTTGGCTGCGGGGCGGGCGTCTTTGATGCCTTGCCGGAGCCTCTGCAGCACCCGGTTGCCGAGTCCCACGCAGGAGTGAGGACTCGAGAAATAAAAGAACCACAAACCCATGCCGGGGTGTCAAGTCTGCTCCTGGTTAGCAACTTCAGCTAAAGAACCCTCTTGGGAAAAGGGGTGATCAGAGTGTTCCCTTCAGCCTTTGTCAAGCTTTTGATGCCTTTCCTCCAGGCATCATGGCACTTTTGTGTCTTCAAGCACAGGCTGTAGTCCAGGCAGGAGGGGCTGTAACAAGCCAAGAAATGCAACAGTGAAACAACAGCCGCCCTTTCAAACTGAGGCGGCCACTTGGCTTCACCTGAAGTGATACGTGGGCTCATGTGTGCATTCCAAGGGCCAGCGGGTGGCAGGGACAGAGATGCTGCTCCTCTCCAATGCTGGGAGAAGAATCAGAAATGGCAAAAGGTCATTTCAGGTTGAGCCCTGACAAAACTCTTCCTCTTTCTTCCCCTGAAATGGGAGGCAGGGCTGCGCCTTTGACCAGCTGGGTCTGCAGCCTCGTAAGCCATGGGCATGGAGCCCACAGGAAATGTTGAGATGCTGGAGTTGCTCCCATGGTGCTGGGCCCATTGCAGCCCTCAAAATACCTTTCTCTACCCTCAAAACAACTGGTAGAGATGGAAAGTGCAGTAACCAGTCTAGCCACAGGAAAGCACCCAGGTGCCTTCCCTGGCCCTGTGGGCAGGTGCCAGCTGCAAACCTGTGCCACCTTCTGTCTACTGCCCTGACCTACCACTACAGGCTTTGGGAAAAAAACATACTTCTTCAGAAATGAGGAAGGGGCAGTCAATAGCTAACTCATGGAAGCACGAGTTAACTATTGGGAGACAGCAAACGTTAGTTCAGACAGCAGACTGTAATTACAAAACCTAAGAAACCAAATTTGCCCTACTCTTGTCAAGATAGAGGGCACAAGGATCATCTCAGAGACCGCTGAAACATTCCTCAAAGGACTACGCATGCCCAGGGAGAAAGGTGAAAAAGTTCACTGAGAGGAAGACTACTGGCCTTCATCAGAAAAGACCCCCGAGGAAGAGGAGAGGCCTTCCTCAGCGCGGCCACCAGGACACACAGCGCATGCGTGGCCCATATGCTAATGACTTCCGAGAAATAATTTGTATAACCACACCTGTCCCAAGGAATGTGATGAATATTCCTAATTTAACCCATAATACTTGTGTTGTAGAGAGCACCAGGTGTGTGTTTGGAGGAGCGATCCCCACACACCCGGCGCGCCGAATAAAGCAAATACCCGCTTCTCTGACTCTGTCTCTGAAGTGTCTCCTGGCCCGGTTGCGGCATGATTCAATTCCAATTAAAAGAATCCTCTAAAAAAATGGGACATTTCAGTGCCCCACTTCAGTTTAAACACTTTAAACATGGCATGCCTGCATGTTTCTTCTTTTTTCTTTCCCCTGGATCCTGCATTAGCCTTAAAATCTGCCGGGTAGAGCCGGTAGGGCACTGCAGCAGTGTAGCGCTTCCAGTCCTTCCCATCTTTGCTGCAACAACCGTGCTCGTCCCGAATGCAGCGCTGGGTGAGCAGAGTGGTCATGTAAACGATGTAGAAGTAAGGCAGGATGTGCTCAAAGCCACAAGCCAGGCAATAGGCCAGCGAGCCCATCAGGTCTCCCGTGCAGTTGAAATGACGTGCCCAGCCCCAAAAGCCAGAGGTCATCAGCTTGCTGTAGTGCTTGGGCCCATCCACGGACACGTAGGAGCACTCGATGGACTCCGGCTTCTTCCCCCAGATCCTGCACTTGCCATTGGTACGACGGAAGAGGTCCTTCTGGTGGTTGGTCATTCTGAAGATGGAATAGCCCAGCAAGCCCAGCATCAAGACCCCTACGGCATGGGCTGTGCACAGCTGGACAGGCTGGTAAACCAAATACAGACCCTGGGGAGCACAAAAACAATCAGACATTTACTTCCAACAGAGGCTCAGCATGCCAGACCAATTCCTCGACTACAGTGGCCCACAACAGACCAGAAGAAAGAGCAGAAAAATCTACTGCAACAGTAAAACTGCAGAAAACTTTCAAAAAACTCTGCATCCAACAGTTTCCTTCTCTCTTTCTCTCTCCAAAATTGCACTTCTTCCTGAAACAAGAAGAGAGAAGTTGCAAGGATGCAAACCGGACAGAAGGAAAAAGCAAGGAACAAAACACAAACAAACCACCGCTAACCAAAAGACCCTCAACAAGCAGGAGTAAAAAAAAAAAGGAAACGGAAAGGATTTAGAAAAAAAGGAAACCAAAAGGATTCAGAAAAGTATACAGACACAACAGACAGTGACAGAAAGAGGCACAAAAGAAGGGCAGGAGAGGAAAAGATGTCCAATCTGGGCACGGACAGGAAGCCTTCCTACCCAGGAATTGTTACAAAGAATGTTGCAAGGATTTCTCAACAGTCAAACCGCCTAGAAACATTTAAGGTGCACATTAACCTGCTGAGAAGAATGTTTCTGCAAAGTTTCCTTCCTCTTAGCCCAAATCCACAGTGTCCACATTTTTACCTGCAAAGTAGAGAGGGAAGGCAACCAAACACAGTCTCCCCAGCCCAAATACCATCCCAAATGATCATGGCAGATAGCAATGGTTTTCAAGTACCAGGCTTCATTCCAAAAGAAGTCCAGAACAAAAATACCCTGCAACAGAATAATTTCACAGTAATAACAGAGCACTGTCACCAGTTACCCTGTCTAACAGCATCAGCCTAATGTCTGTGCTGCCTTGTGATGTGATCTCACAACTCATTGGTGTTTTTATGTTAGCACTTCAAAACCAGACGTTTCTGAACACAGTTAGGAAGAACTATCACATAAATACAAGCTATGTGGATACACAATATCTACCTACCTATCTATCTATCTACACAGATAAAGCAACAGTAGGATGACTAAGGCAAGTGTACAACTCAAGGACGAACGCTTGGGAAGTGAACTCACAGTTGATCAGCCCAATCTCTCTTCAGCTTAGAGTCACAGCGTTACAAAGAGGGCCGATAGAGCTCCTATTGAGCAGGCTTCCATTTCCACAGATCAGGCAATAAATCCAAAGAAGTCCCAGCACACCATCACTGAATGAGCTTGTTTCAGGCCAGGAAAAAACACTTCATTTTCATTTCCATAGAAGGACTTCTTTTCCTACTTTAATATTAGTTTACTTCCTAGCTGGTTTCCTAATTTCCTCCTTGGAATTTACCTGAAGGACATTGACAAGGATCATGGAGTTTGTCGCTTCGCCATACAGCTCCTCTTGTTTGGCAGCAAAGGAAAGGTTGATCAGAGTCCAGGCCACAATCCCAGGGCGCCCACTGAAGAAAGAGCTTGAAATCAAACCACTTCCCTATTCGAGGGTTAAATTCAATCCCCATCACGTAGTCGTAAAAGAAGTTTCCAGTGAATTTGCTGTAAAACATAAAAAAATTGGAAATGTACAGAGTTCTACACAAATACAGGTAATTACTGCTCTGACTACACAATTCAGATTAATTTGATGTAGTGATAATAAAAATCATCAAAGCATGTAACGCTGTGCAAGGTAACAGAAGCTGACCCAGCTGAAGTATTACATTAATAGACATAAGTTGTAGAGTTTCAGAAGTGCCCGAGTTTACTCTTGCTAACACTTCTGAACAGTCTCACTATTTCTAGGATGGGTGTATCTGTGACACTGAGGCTGCCAGTCCCATGGTGTGCAGCATGAAACATGGGGGATGGTGCTAGTGAAGCAAAGAACCACTGTCATACACTGGCTCAGCTCTCTCTGCCAGTGAAATATATTCTGTCATTCAATTGATAGACCCGGTTTTTATTTAACAGTTTTAATCTCGGATTACCTCGTCTTCTCTCATTACTAAAATTCACATACCACTCTTTGGCACTGGGAGGGAAAAAGTAGCCTTTAATCATTGCAAACGTGGACACTGCATATCCCAAGCTATTGGCACACCACAGGAGAGGAATCCACTTGTCAAAAATGATGGTAGGTGAGAAGAAGTGGAAGCAAGAAGCATTTGCAAACCAAAGCACATGGGTCATGATCCAGGCCTGAAGTCCATTGATTTTCATATTTATTCACGACACCTAAAAGATGAAGAAAAAAAATCGAGTGTTACTGACCCCGCATTACTGCAGCTTTTAATTCACATGGCTATGCACAGAATACACAGAAGCTCAATCAAGCGCTCATGAAACAACTTCTCTCTCCTCGTCCTCCCAATTCAATACCTTAAAGCACTTTTCTGAGTGTTCCATTAAACTCTGCTGTACCCATTAGGCTTTGTTAGGCTGAGTTTTTCTCCTCACAAAACTGAATTTAGGCTTTCCCCCAAAACTGACCAGAGTAACAAACCACTTCTCCTAACAGTTCACATCCCACATTTTGTTCAAGTCCCTTGGCTTCATGGAGCTTGAGCAGGTAAAACTATCTTGTCGAATACCAGCAATAGTCCTGGACAGCTACAGTCAACTGACAATTTCAAGTGCCAAAGTCATCAACCAGTACTTTTTCACTGCTGGTATGGTGCCTACCAGATCAACAGTTATACTAATTCTAAGAGATAGAAATGCTATCACTTCTTCTAAAAGATGACATCGATTGCTTTCTATTTTTGTTTGAACTGAACACGGGAGGAAGGTGAGAGCACTTCTGCCCACGTTTCCTCTGGCTACACATGGGCTATTAAACACTCTAGGTACAGAAATACTATCATTTCAGAAGATTGCACGGTGTCCGTGTATTCCAAGGAATACCTTACCAGCAGGGGTGACAGCACCTTCTTGTACACCTCCCACATATCCAGGGAGAACTTTATGGCAGAAGTCAGGGATGGACATGTACAAAACCACCTAGAAGAGAGAGGATGTATTCACAGTAAATACAGACGAGACAAAATCCCTCAAAACACTATTCCTTACATACACATACCAAATAGAATGTTTCTATTAAGTTTCTATTAAGTATTGGGTAAGCAAATATGGCAATATTTAGCTGTTGGGATTTTAGACTAGTAATACATCTAAGCTTTGAGACAGCTCAAAGATGTACTTCATGTAAGGCTGCCATCCTTTTTTGGTGGGGAGGCAGGACAGTTGGTAACTAGATTCAGGTCCTCGTCGTTTTATTTTTATCTATTTCTTGTGTATGAATTTAAAACCAACGGATACTGCTATAAAGTTGCTTTTTCTTCAAAACCTCATTAAGGCATATGTCACACAAGGAATATTTGCGTATATTCCCTACATGCTTCTTTTCCAAGTACATAAGCTTCCTTTGGATTCCAAAAAGCCCTGGAAAGTGGGAAACACCAAAGAGTAAATGCCAGTTCAACATTCCACTATCCTTTGTGCAAAAGGATTCATCCAACAGCCGTGTGAGAAACCAGACCCGGCATCCAGATCATAACTCAAGAATGTACCTGGAAAGTGACCCAAAGGGAATAGATGCCAGCAGCCCTATAGGTCAGTGTGGGAGTCCTGTTCCAGATGTCAGACAGATGTTTATTCCCTGTCAGCAAGTCCAGCAGTGGGTCAGTCAGAGAGCACTGGTACTGGTCACAGGACATGATGAAGTAATACACGATCGGCGGTGCAAACACGAGCAGGAAAAGGATGCTTGCCAAGGAAAACCAGTCCACCTCCCTGTAATCCAAAACAGAGCATTTTGTTTGCCCAGGTTTCAGAGAGATGAGTTACATCAAATAACTTTTTCAGTGGACCTTCTAGACTAACTGGATGAAAACTGAAAATGTCTTCAGGGCACAGACATGTCTGGTGGTCAAACAGCCATTAAAAAATCAGCACAGAACAGACTTTACCACAAACTCCTCTAAAACTACACTAGATGATCAGAGCAAGAGATGAGAGAAAATCTCCCCTCCAAAAACCAGATTATTATTACAGACTTCACCTTTTTGATGGCAATCATGGCTCTAACTGGTAGAGTATTCGGTTGAAAGTGATAATGGAATCCCAAGAACATGATGCAAAGCTTGGAAACTTGCAAAAGACAGACCTTGGACAGCCATACATTGAACTTGCTGTGCCAGCCACTTTTGCTGTTCCCAGCTGCAGTCCAATGCCCTACTAATACCTACTCAGCTCTTGGAGAACTGGGAGATGCATCCTCAATCTTGCTACAGCGGGACTGATCAGCTGGGAATGCCACAGATGCTGGGATGCTTGTTTTCCAGATCTCATGAAATATTTCTTTCCTAGGAACTAGAAATGTTACCAATTTTTACTTCCCGGCCTTTCCTGGCCATCTGCATCCTCAGCCACAAGCAGGCTCTGCAGATCGACGTGGCTCTGGGGAAGCAGGGACTCCTGTCTGTGGGCAAAGAAAACAAAGACAACTTGTAAGAAGAGAACCTGGAGCTTCTAGTTAGAAGAGAAAGGACTGTTCAATCAAGGCAGGGGCGACGAAGGAAACTTTCTAAAATGGAACAAGCAGCAGAAGCACAGTAGTTTTGCAGAAGAAATTCTCCTTCCAGCACTTGGCTTAGGGAAAAAGCCTGATGTTGCTACGAGAGACACGAGTTCATGTCTAGTATTGGGTAGCAGACATCGGAGCATTTCGACTATTGGCTTTCCAGGCTCACGCTATTCGAACCTGAGAGTGAAACTCTTCTAAAAGCCAGAGGTGCTTGGAAGAAATGTTTCTGCTCACACCACGACTGGGGACCGTGCATCATTCATACCTTGCACCTGTCCAAAGGCCTTCCTCCGTCTGCGCTCCGGCAGCTCTCACCGAGGCTCTGGCAGGGACGGAGGCTCTTGCCAGAAGTATCGCAAGCGTGGAGATCTTCCTCATCCTGCTCCTCCACTGCTGACATCAGGGAATTCCCTGGAGCTGGGAACGTCTGCCTTTCCTGCTGGAGGATCTTGTTTGGCAGTTCTCTGACGTTCTTCACCTTTGGCAGTGCCGCAGCCATGGAGGTGTAGGACAGATGTTTCCCTCTCCCACTCCCCACTGCCACCAGCTCCCCCTGGGCAATGAGGGGGCTGCCGGCTGAGCGAGGGCAGCGCCAACGTGCAGCAGCTCAAGGATCCGCTCCCTGCGCGCTTCCCGGGATAGGGCTGCCCTGGGCCTTGGCATGGACAGAGGGTCCCCCTTCTCTGCTGGCCGTGACCCTCCTGCCCCAGCCTCGCTCAGGTCGATTCATGTGCCTCCCGTGAGGGACGCCCTCCACACAGATCCTGCTTCTGATTCCTTGGATCCACAGCACTGTTTCTCCTGGATTTTAGCCACGCCTTCCCCTCTGTAAAGCATAGGGATACATAGGAGGAGTGTGTTGGGCTCCCCTCCACCACTGTTAGTGGTTTCAGGCCCCCAGGAGCTCTTGTGTCTCCCTTTTTCCCAACGATATCCCCTCCGTCCCCTCCTTCCCGACGCTTCCCCTCAGCAGCACCGAGCCTTTTCCCGCCCTTTGCTCCCCTCAGCGCTGGCCCCGGCCCCGCTCAGACCACGGCCCCTCGCCGCCGCTGAGGCCCTGCCCACGCCCATCGTCCTGGCCACGCCCCCTCGGCTGGGAACGGCTCCCCGCCCTCCCCTCCCTAATTAGCGCCCTTCCTTCCTCCCTCCTTAATGCCTCGCTAATTCGGCCCCCTGCGGCCAAGGGCAGGGCTTTGGAGGAGCTCTGTGCGGCAGCCTGGCTGCGTGCGGCAGGCCAGAGACGCCCAGTGTTGTCCCTCCGCTCAGGGCAGGGATCCGGGGCACCGCGGCCACCCGGGGAAGATGCTCCGTTGCCAGCCCACACCTCCACCAAAGGGAGAGGAGGAAAGCAGGCTGCCAGAGCCACAGAAGCCCTCAAGACTTCCCCAGCTGGCTCTTCTCCGCCCTGCCCCGCCCCGCCCCGCCCCTTCCAAGGCCGTTTTTACAGGAGCTCCGAAAGAGGCAAAAAAAGACAAACGAGCTCCACAGCGAATTCCTGAAAGAAAAATCCAGCAATGGCCAGGAGGCTCCTGTGGCTCCTTCCTGAAAATCAGGGCTATGGGGAACAGGGTGCAGGGTGTCCCAGGACACAGAGCTGGACACTGATCCCTCCTGGATCTCCTTGGCACCCCTGTCCCAGGCAAGGATGGTCCTGAATATCCTCCTGGAGCTGTCCCAGGAAAGTCCCTGCTCCCTGGTGCGGGATGGGAGGGGTAGAGGTGGTCCTCTCACACTCATCCCACTCATTCTCCCCTGCGCTGGCTTTGCCCCTGGGGTGTTGACCCCCCTTTTTAGGGTGTCCAGCCCTGTTCCCATGGGGAACCTTGGCAGCACCCATGGGCATAACCAACCTTTGTGGGAGGCTGGGAGCACTGGTGAGGGCGGGGGCTGTTCCTGGTGACCTGGAACTTGGCTCCTGCTGTGAGCCAGGGGCTTTCTGCCTGCTGGGCTGGGGGAACACCCTCACTGAGCTCTGGGACACCCCCAGCCCCACACCCACTCCTTGCCACAGCTCCTCCCAGACAGCATCCGCTACGCACACGTCCCCTGCTACCGTCCCTCGGCCAGGGGCCTTGTGGCTCATGCCAGACCCTTCTTCCTCCCCAGGGAGTCTCCTCCCAGGAAAGCGGGAAGCCCCCCGCAGCCCAGGACTCTCCAGCTCAGCCCCCCTGGAGCCAGGCCGCCCTCTGAGTCCCACGTGCCCTGAGCCAGGTGGGGACTGGCGGCCGTCTTGGCCACAGCGACCACAAATCAATCGAGTTTCAAACCTCTGACAAGAGGAAAAGGGCCAGCAAAACCTCAGCTCGGGCCATGAGGAGAGCAGACTTCAGACTGCTCAGGGAACTGCTAAGCAGGGTCTCCAGGGACAATGTTTTTGCAGGTGCTGGGGTCCATCCGTGCTGGTCAATTTTGAAACATCACCTCCTAAGGGCACAGCAGCAGGAGATTCCCAAATGTCGAAAGCCAAGCAGGCGAGGCAGAAGGCTTCTTCTCTGGCAAAGAGGATGGAAAAGGAAGCTGTGTGCCCAGTGGAAGCAAGGTCACAAGAAGAATACGGATGTCAGGAAAATTAGTCCTCAAACACCACAGCTGTACGTCCAAACAAGAGACAGAGCAGTCCTGTTACTTTGATCGAATAAAGGGAGAGGTCATGGGCATTTCCCACGGGATCTCTCAAGTTGATAGAGGACGCAGCTTCCTTTATCTCCTAATTTCCCAGCTGCATTTCCCTCTCTCTTTCCCCACTGGCTGAGCTACTTGAGAGGTACAGACTTCCCAAATGGCTTAATACAAACCCCCTTTCTAATGTCTACCCCCCTCCCCCCCCCCATTCTTTTGCTCCTGTCTCTGTTCTTTTTCTCTAAATCCAGGGATTAGCAGAGTCTTGAGTGAGTAACAGTCTGTGTCAATTAGTGGAATTCCTATGGAATTTAGGGTTCCTCCCTTTGCTGCTTCTTTCACCTATCAGTATCTGGCTTTATCTACCATCAGGCCCACAGATAGTTTGTAAAGACACCTCCTTCTCATTCCTTCCCCAGAGATGTTTCTCGCCACTGTACGGAGAACTTTGGTGCACTGAAAGCTCAGCTGGAGAGGAAGGTGGCCAGAAATGTGGGGCCCAATAAAAAGAGTGGTTTTAAATATATGCATGGAAAGAAACATTGTAGAAGTAACATTGTCCCCTTCCAGGATGTGGATGGTCACCTGACAAACAGGGCCAGGGACACAGCACAGGTGTTTAATGCATTCTTTGCCTCTGTCTTCAACACTCTTCCCTCCCTTCGCCGTGGAAAACGTGCACTGTACCAAGGGACACTGCAAAGTCCCTGAAGAGGGCAAGCCCTGCTCAGCAGAAAGCAAACCACCCCTGTTTGATCCACAGCATTCCCATGGTGCATCTGAACCCAGTGTGTGCCAGCAACTGGGAAAAAAGGAACCCTATGCCCGTCAAAACCAGAGCAGTGAGAGCACCATGAGCGCTCCTTGGGAAATCCTGACTTGTTTAGAACAGAGGCAACGCAGAAGTCGGTGAGCTGTTACAGAAAACTCTTCCTGCCCTCGACAGCCAGTTCAGGAGAGCTCCCCAGAGACACAGGAACTTCAACTCCCTTTGTCTCTGGAAGATCTTCGCAGGCACAGAGTAGTGGCTGTTGCCAGTTGGTACCGCTGCAGTGTCCTGGGAGCCATGGGCTTGACACTGGTGGCAGCAGCACTCTTCCTGATGTGCCACTTGCTGCAGGGAATGATTCACTGCAGCAGGCTGAGCTCCTGTTCTTGCTGCCAGGCTTTTTCTGGCCATGTGCATCCTTAGGCATGAGCTGGTTCTGCTGATCCCTGAGGTGGGCCCAGGGCTATGACGGCACAAAGGGGCTGAGCGCTGGTGAGAGGCGGGGCTGGGATGTCACCCGGCTGTCCTGGCCCACAGCACTGTGACATCACCGCGCAGTCGCTATGTAACACGGGCCAGCACCTGCAGCTGCCAGTGCAGTCGCGATGGGACGTGCCGGAGCCATGTGTGACGGTGTTGTCCCAGTGATTGTGCTTGTCCTGCTGTTGGCCGCTGTGGCTGTCTGGTGGGCCGTTGGCCACTGGCAACCACGGAGGCGGCAGACAAGGACAGCGAAGAGGCGCAAGCGCCCCGGGGTGCAGCCCAGAGGCTCACGGAGGAAGCGAGGAGCCCCTGCGGCTCCCAGGTCCTCCAGGCCTCGGGCCACCCCTCGCAAGCGGCCACGTGCTCCCGCGAGCCCCCTGGACAGCCCCTGCAGCTGCGGCCCCTGCGTGGCAGTGGCCCAGGAGCTGCAGGAACTGATGCTGCTGCTCTGGGCTCGCAATGGGACATGGGTGCCGCTCTACTCTGGGATGTGGCAGGCCTTGTGGAAAGAACTGGAGGAGCTGCTGAAGCGAGGCCACCTGCCCTGCTGTGGCTCGGCCAGCTCCTCCAGGAGGCTCCATCCCTTCAAGAGGCTGCTCCCAGCAAGATTCTCCATCCCTGGGAGAGCCTCAAGCCTTGCAAGGATGGCACACCATCAGAGAGCCGCCATCCAGGCAAGAAGCCCAGGCTGTCAGAGATCCTCCATCCCGCCAGGAGCGTCCGCTATCTCTGACAGCCTCCATCGCCCGCAGACGCTCCGTGAGACCTGCAGTCAGCCTGCAGAAAGTGCAGAGCCTGTGCACAGGTCTCCCAGCTCCCTTGGACTCATGGACTTCAACAACACGGGCACAACCCTGACAACTGACGTTGCCAGGGAAAGCCCAGAAGTCCAAGTGGGAGCCCAGCCCGATCCAGGGGAGCCTTGTCAGGAGCAGGTGCTGGAGCAGCGAGTGAGCTGGAGCCAGCAGTTGCCGGCCCACAGCTCCCAGGACGCTGTGCCGGCTGCGCCAGCTGGCAACAGCTCTTGCCTGGTGGCGGAGACGAGCCTCAAGACACCCAGGAGGTTCCTCCATCTCCAGGAAGCTGCTCCGAGACGGCCACCGACTACCAGGAAGGCCTTGCTGGTAGCAGGTGAGATCTGAGGAGCTCTCTGAGGCTCCCTTGGGGCTCTTGAGGGGCATCCCCAGGCCAGGCCAGGGCCCTTGAGAGCAGCCGAGTCCCTGGCTGTTTCCAGTGCTTCTGATGCCACAGCTTCAAAAAACCCCTCTCTGGTTTGCAGCTGCTCCTGACACCCCCCTGTGCGAGTCCTCGGGCTGTAGCCCCGGCAGTCCTCAAGAGCAGAGTCCAGCCCACGACGCCGGGGACAGCGACGGTGCCGCCCTGCCCCGCTGCCCTCCGGCTCCTGCAGCCGCCTCTGCGCGCTCCCCTGCCCCAGCTCTGGCGCTCGCCAGCCCGACGGCTGCAAGGCGGTGGCCGCTGCCCGGCGCGCAGCAGGAAGCAGGTCAGAGCAAGGTGGCCCGCGGTGGCTCGGCCCGCTTCACTCGCGGGCACTTGGCCGGGGGGGCCCTGGGCGCAAGGCTGATGGCTCGGTCTCGGTCGCAGGGCAAAAGAAGAAGCTGCAGGAGCTGTACCAGCTGGGCCCGCAGCTGGGCAGCGGTGGCTTCGGCACCGTTTTCTCGGGCATCCGCCTCTCGGACGGGAGCCCGGTAAGTGGCCGGGACGGCGGGGCGCGGGACGAGGGCCAGGGGCGGGGCAGGGCTTGAGCTCAGCCCCGTCTCTCGTGGGCTTGCAGGTGGCCATCAAACGCGTGGCCCGGGAGAGCGTGGTGCAGTGGTACGAGCTGGTGAGTGAGTGAGCGGGGCCACGGCGCCAGAGCGGGGCCAGAGCGGGGCGTGGCGGGCAGGGATAAGGCCGGGCCCCGAGGGCGGGAGGCGGCGCAGGGCGGGGGGAGCGGGCGTGGGCTCAGCGTGCGAGCCGGAGCAGGGCGGGCCCGGGGATGCCAAACACCGGTGGTGGGGCCGGGCAGGGGGGCACCCCCCAAGCATCCCCTGGGCGGGAGGAAGCCCAAGCACCAGGGAGGCTGCCCAAGGGGGCACTGGGGCATCCCAGGCACGGGGCAGCACAGCAGCCCCAGGGCAGCATCAGGCCTGCTGGAGGCACTGTCTCCTCCCCACAGCCCGACGGCACCCACGTTCCCATGGAGATTGTGCTCATGGAGAAGGTGGGCTCTGGCTGCCACAACATCATCCAGCTCCTCGACTGGTTTGAGCTGCCTGACAGCTTCCTGCTGGTCATGGAGCGTCCGGAGTCATCGCAGGATCTCCTGGACTTCCTGCTGGAGCAGGGCTTCCTGTGCGAGGAGATGGCGCGCTGGCTTTTCTGCCAGGTGCTGGAGGCCGTGCGGCACTGCACCGCCTGCGGCGTCCTGCACCGGGACATCAAGCCGGAGAACCTCCTCGTGGACCCGGAGAGTGGCGACCTGAAGCTCATCGACTTCGGTTGCGGCACCTTCCTCCAGGAGCAGGCCTTCACGCAATTTGCCGGTGAGCCCACAGGCCGGGCCCCGCTCCCAGTGCCAGGCACTGCACGGCCCCGTTCCCTCCTGGGCTGCGGGCTGCGGCATTCAGCCGGCTGCCGGCTGCCCTTTGGCACGGGCCAGATGCTGTGCCCCAGGAGCCGGCTGCCGGCCCTGCCCACAGAGGGGGGCTGCCAAAGCCAGGCCCCGGCCGCTCGGCTTGGCAGGCCCGCAAGGGCTTGGGCTGCTCCGCTGGCCTTGTCTGCCTTGCAGAACGGTTTCCTGGCTTTGGCCAATTGGCTGGGGGACGGCGGCTGGCCCCGGGGGGAAGTTGTGGCCACTGGTGCAGCCCCTGCTTCTGCCAGGAGGCTGGCACCAGGCTCTGGAAGGCAGCAGCCTGCGCCTGGACAGCGCCGCCTGTGTCCCCTAGGAACACACCTGTACAGCCCACCCGAGTGGATCTGCCTTGGCTGCTACCACGGCCATTCGGCGACCATCTGGTCCCTGGGCGTGCTGCTGTACGTCATGGTCTGCGGGAACGAGCCCTTCCAGGACGACCGTGGCATCGTGTCGGGGCAGCTCTTCTTCTGGCAGCAGGTCTCTCCAGGTTGGTGTCCGGCCTCAAGAAGGCAGGCTTTGGCAGATGGCACCGCGCAGCCCAGCGTGGCCCTCACGCAGCTCCGCGGGAGGTCGATCTGCCCTCAAGGGCTGGCCGCAGGCGGCGGCCCGTGACCACGGTGGGGTCGGTGTGGCCCGCTTGGCTGCAGGAGGTGGCGCGTGTCCTGCCGTGCCGCTGTCCCGCAAAGGGCAGAGTCAGCCGGGAGGCCGGCACAGCTCTGAGCACACGCAGCACGGCCCGGGCCCTGCGGGCGCCGGGAGCAGCTGGGCAGGAGCCTTCTGCAAGTGACCGGCGCTTTCTGGCTTCTCTCCCCAGAGTGCCAACATCTGATCCGCTGGTGTTTGTCCAAGCACCCCGCGGACAGGCCAGCGCTGGAGGAGATCTTGCGCCACCCTTGGCTGCGGGGCGGGCGTCTTTGATGCCTTGCCGGAGCCTCTGCAGCACCCGGTTGCCGAGTCCCACGCAGGAGTGAGGACTCGAGAAATAAAAGAACCACAAACCCATGCCGGGGTGTCAAGTCTGCTCCTGGTTAGCAACTTCAGCTAAAGAACCCTCTTGGGAAAAGGGGTGATCAGAGTGTTCCCTTCAGCCTTTGTCAAGCTTTTGATGCCTTTCCTCCAGGCATCATGGCACTTTTGTGTCTTCAAGCACAGGCTGTAGTCCAGGCAGGAGGGGCTGTAACAAGCCAAGAAATGCAACAGTGAAACAACAGCCGCCCTTTCAAACTGAGGCGGCCACTTGGCTTCACCTGAAGTGATACGTGGGCTCATGTGTGCATTCCAAGGGCCAGCGGGTGGCAGGGACAGAGATGCTGCTCCTCTCCAATGCTGGGAGAAGAATCAGAAATGGCAAAAGGTCATTTCAGGTTGAGCCCTGACAAAACTCTTCCTCTTTCTTCCCCTGAAATGGGAGGCAGGGCTGCGCCTTTGACCAGCTGGGTCTGCAGCCTCGTAAGCCATGGGCATGGAGCCCACAGGAAATGTTGAGATGCTGGAGTTGCTCCCATGGTGCTGGGCCCATTGCAGCCCTCAAAATACCTTTCTCTACCCTCAAAACAACTGGTAGAGATGGAAAGTGCAGTAACCAGTCTAGCCACAGGAAAGCACCCAGGTGCCTTCCCTGGCCCTGTGGGCAGGTGCCAGCTGCAAACCTGTGCCACCTTCTGTCTACTGCCCTGACCTACCACTACAGGCTTTGGGAAAAAAACATACTTCTTCAGAAATGAGGAAGGGGCAGTCAATAGCTAACTCATGGAAGCACGAGTTAACTATTGGGAGACAGCAAACGTTAGTTCAGACAGCAGACTGTAATTACAAAACCTAAGAAACCAAATTTGCCCTACTCTTGTCAAGATAGAGGGCACAAGGATCATCTCAGAGACCGCTGAAACATTCCTCAAAGGACTACGCATGCCCAGGGAGAAAGGTGAAAAAGTTCACTGAGAGGAAGACTACTGGCCTTCATCAGAAAAGACCCCCGAGGAAGAGGAGAGGCCTTCCTCAGCGCGGCCACCAGGACACACAGCGCATGCGTGGCCCATATGCTAATGACTTCCGAGAAATAATTTGTATAACCACACCTGTCCCAAGGAATGTGATGAATATTCCTAATTTAACCCATAATACTTGTGTTGTAGAGAGCACCAGGTGCGTGTTTGGAGGAGCGATCCCCACACACCCGGCGCGCCGAATAAAGCAAATACCCGCTTCTCTGACTCTGTCTCTGAAGTGTCTCCTGGCCCGGTTGCGGCATGATTCAATTCCAATTAAAAGAATCCTCTAAAAAAATGGGACATTTCAGTGCCCCACTTCAGTTTAAACACTTTAAACATGGCATGCCTGCATGTTTCTTCTTTTTTCTTTCCCCTGGATCCTGCATTAGCCTTAAAATCTGCCGGGTAGAGCCGGTAGGGCACTGCAGCAGTGTAGTGCTTCCAGTCCTTCCCATCTTTGCTGCAACAACCGTGCTCGTCCCGAATGCAGCGCTGGGTGAGCAGAGTGGTCATGTAAACGATGTAGAAGTAAGGCAGGATGTGCTCAAAGCCACAAGCCAGGCAATAGGCCAGCGAGCCCATCAGGTCTCCCGTGCAGTTGAAATGACGTGCCCAGCCCCAAAAGCCAGAGGTCATCAGCTTGCTGTAGTGCTTGGGCCCATCCACGGACACGTAGGAGCACTCGATGGACTCCGGCTTCTTCCCCCAGATCCTGCACTTGCCATTGGTACGACGGAAGAGGTCCTTCTGGTGGTTGGTCATTCTGAAGATGGAATAGCCCAGCAAGCCCAGCATCAAGACCCCTACGGCATGGGCTGTGCACAGCTGGACAGGCTGGTAAACCAAATACAGACCCTGGGGAGCACAAAAACAATCAGACATTTACTTCCAACAGAGGCTCAGCATGCCAGACCAATTCCTCGACTACAGTGGCCCACAACAGACCAGAAGAAAGAGCAGAAAAATCTACTGCAACAGTAAAACTGCAGAAAACTTTCAAAAAACTCTGCATCCAACAGTTTCCTTCTCTCTTTCTCTCTCCAAAATTGCACTTCTTCCTGAAACAAGAAGAGAGAAGTTGCAAGGATGCAAACCGGACAGAAGGAAAAAGCAAGGAACAAAACACAAACAAACCACCGCTAACCAAAAGACCCTCAACAAGCAGGAGTAAAAAAAAAAAGGAAACGGAAAGGATTTAGAAAAAAAGGAAACCAAAAGGATTCAGAAAAGTATACAGACACAACAGACAGTGACAGAAAGAGGCACAAAAGAAGGGCAGGAGAGGAAAAGATGTCCAATCTGGGCACGGACAGGAAGCCTTCCTACCCAGGAATTGTTACAAAGAATGTTGCAAGGATTTCTCAACAGTCAAACCGCCTAGAAACATTTAAGGTGCACATTAACCTGCTGAGAAGAATGTTTCTGCAAAGTTTCCTTCCTCTTAGCCCAAATCCACAGTGTCCACATTTTTACCTGCAAAGTAGAGAGGGAAGGCAACCAAACACAGTCTCCCCAGCCCAAATACCATCCCAAATGATCATGGCAGATAGCAATGGTTTTCAAGTACCAGGCTTCATTCCAAAAGAAGTCCAGAACAAAAATACCCTGCAACAGAATAATTTCACAGTAATAACAGAGCACTGTCACCAGTTACCCTGTTTAACAGCATCAGCCTAATGTCTGTGCTGCCTTGTGATGTGATCTCACAACTCATTGGTGTTTTTATGTTAGCACTTCAAAACCAGACGTTTCTGAACACAGTTAGGAAGAACTATCACATAAATACAAGCTATGTGGATACACAATATCTACCTACCTATCTATCTATCTACACAGATAAAGCAACAGTAGGATGACTAAGGCAAGTGTACAACTCAAGGACGAACGCTTGGGAAGTGAACTCACAGTTGATCAGCCCAATCTCTCTTCAGCTTAGAGTCACAGCGTTACAAAGAGGGCCGATAGAGCTCCTATTGAGCAGGCTTCCATTTCCACAGATCAGGCAATAAATCCAAAGAAGTCCCAGCACACCATCACTGAATGAGCTTGTTTCAGGCCAGGAAAAAACACTTCATTTTCATTTCCATAGAAGGACTTCTTTTCCTACTTTAATATTAGTTTACTTCCTAGCTGGTTTCCTAATTTCCTCCTTGGAATTTACCTGAAGGACATTGACAAGGATCATGGAGTTTGTCGCTTCGCCATACAGCTCCTCTTGTTTGGCAGCAAAGGAAAGGTTGATCAGAGTCCAGGCCACAATCCCAGGGCGCCCACTGAAGAAAGAGCTTGAAATCAAACCACTTCCCTATTCGAGGGTTAAATTCAATCCCCATCACGTAGTCGTAAAAGAAGTTTCCAGTGAATTTGCTGTAAAACATAAAAAAATTGGAAATGTACAGAGTTCTACACAAATACAGGTAATTACTGCTCTGACTACACAATTCAGATTAATTTGATGTAGTGATAATAAAAATCATCAAAGCATGTAACGCTGTGCAAGGTAACAGAAGCTGACCCAGCTGAAGTATTACATTAATAGACATAAGTTGTAGAGTTTCAGAAGTGCCCGAGTTTACTCTTGCTAACACTTCTGAACAGTCTCACTATTTCTAGGATGGGTGTATCTGTGACACTGAGGCTGCCAGTCCCATGGTGTGCAGCATGAAACATGGGGGATGGTGCTAGTGAAGCAAAGAACCACTGTCATACACTGGCTCAGCTCTCTCTGCCAGTGAAATATATTCTGTCATTCAATTGATAGACCCGGTTTTTATTTAACAGTTTTAATCTCGGATTACCTCGTCTTCTCTCATTACTAAAATTCACATACCACTCTTTGGCACTGGGAGGGAAAAAGTAGCCTTTAATCATTGCAAACGTGGACACTGCATATCCCAAGCTATTGGCACACCACAGGAGAGGAATCCACTTGTCAAAAATGATGGTAGGTGAGAAGAAGTGGAAGCAAGAAGCATTTGCAAACCAAAGCACATGGGTCATGATCCAGGCCTGAAGTCCATTGATTTTCATATTTATTCACGACACCTAAAAGATGAAGAAAAAAAATCGAGTGTTACTGACCCCGCATTACTGCAGCTTTTAATTCACATGGCTATGCACAGAATACACAGAAGCTCAATCAAGCGCTCATGAAACAACTTCTCTCTCCTCGTCCTCCCAATTCAATACCTTAAAGCACTTTTCTGAGTGTTCCATTAAACTCTGCTGTACCCATTAGGCTTTGTTAGGCTGAGTTTTTCTCCTCACAAAACTGAATTTAGGCTTTCCCCCAAAACTGACCAGAGTAACAAACCACTTCTCCTAACAGTTCACATCCCACATTTTGTTCAAGTCCCTTGGCTTCATGGAGCTTGAGCAGGTAAAACTATCTTGTCGAATACCAGCAATAGTCCTGGACAGCTACAGTCAACTGACAATTTCAAGTGCCAAAGTCATCAACCAGTACTTTTTCACTGCTGGTATGGTGCCTACCAGATCAACAGTTATACTAATTCTAAGAGATAGAAATGCTATCACTTCTTCTAAAAGATGACATCGATTGCTTTCTATTTTTGTTTGAACTGAACACGGGAGGAAGGTGAGAGCACTTCTGCCCACGTTTCCTCTGGCTACACATGGGCTATTAAACACTCTAGGTACAGAAATACTATCATTTCAGAAGATTGCACGGTGTCCGTGTATTCCAAGGAATACCTTACCAGCAGGGGTGACAGCACCTTCTTGTACACCTCCCACATATCCAGGGAGAACTTTATGGCAGAAGTCAGGGATGGACATGTACAAAACCACCTAGAAGAGAGAGGATGTATTCACAGTAAATACAGACGAGACAAAATCCCTCAAAACACTATTCCTTACATACACATACCAAATAGAATGTTTCTATTAAGTTTCTATTAAGTATTGGGTAAGCAAATATGGCAATATTTAGCTGTTGGGATTTTAGACTAGTAATACATCTAAGCTTTGAGACAGCTCAAAGATGTACTTCATGTAAGGCTGCCATCCTTTTTTGGTGGGGAGGCAGGACAGTTGGTAACTAGATTCAGGTCCTCGTCGTTTTATTTTTATCTATTTCTTGTGTATGAATTTAAAACCAACGGATACTGCTATAAAGTTGCTTTTTCTTCAAAACCTCATTAAGGCATATGTCACACAAGGAATATTTGCGTATATTCCCTACATGCTTCTTTTCCAAGTACATAAGCTTCCTTTGGATTCCAAAAAGCCCTGGAAAGTGGGAAACACCAAAGAGTAAATGCCAGTTCAACATTCCACTATCCTTTGTGCAAAAGGATTCATCCAACAGCCGTGTGAGAAACCAGACCCGGCATCCAGATCATAACTCAAGAATGTACCTGGAAAGTGACCCAAAGGGAATAGATGCCAGCAGCCCTATAGGTCAGTGTGGGAGTCCTGTTCCAGATGTCAGACAGATGTTTATTCCCTGTCAGCAAGTCCAGCAGTGGGTCAGTCAGAGAGCACTGGTACTGGTCACAGGACATGATGAAGTAATACACGATCGGCGGTGCAAACACGAGCAGGAAAAGGATGCTTGCCAAGGAAAACCAGTCCACCTCCCTGTAATCCAAAACAGAGCATTTTGTTTGCCCAGGTTTCAGAGAGATGAGTTACATCAAATAACTTTTTCAGTGGACCTTCTAGACTAACTGGATGAAAACTGAAAATGTCTTCAGGGCACAGACATGTCTGGTGGTCAAACAGCCATTAAAAAATCAGCACAGAACAGACTTTACCACAAACTCCTCTAAAACTACACTAGCTGATCAGAGCAAGAGATGAGAGAAAATCTCCCCTCCAAAAACCAGATTATTATTACAGACTTCACCTTTTTGATGGCAATCATGGCTCTAACTGGTAGAGTATTCGGTTGAAAGTGATAATGGAATCCCAAGAACATGATGCAAAGCTTGGAAACTTGCAAAAGACAGACCTTGGACAGCCATACATTGAACTTGCTGTGCCAGCCACTTTTGCTGTTCCCAGCTGCAGTCCAATGCCCTACTAATACCTACTCAGCTCTTGGAGAACTGGGAGATGCATCCTCAATCTTGCTACAGCGGGACTGATCAGCTGGGAATGCCACAGATGCTGGGATGCTTGTTTTCCAGATCTCATGAAATATTTCTTTCCTAGGAACTAGAAATGTTACCAATTTTTACTTCCCGGCCTTTCCTGGCCATCTGCATCCTCAGCCACAAGCAGGCTCTGCAGATCGACGTGGCTCTGGGGAAGCAGGGACTCCTGTCTGTGGGCAAAGAAAACAAAGACAACTTGTAAGAAGAGAACCTGGAGCTTCTAGTTAGAAGAGAAAGGACTGTTCAATCAAGGCAGGGGCGACGAAGGAAACTTTCTAAAATGGAACAAGCAGCAGAAGCACAGTAGTTTTGCAGAAGAAATTCTCCTTCCAGCACTTGGCTTAGGGAAAAAGCCTGATGTTGCTACGAGAGACACGAGTTCATGTCTAGTATTGGGTAGCAGACATCGGAGCATTTCGACTATTGGCTTTCCAGGCTCACGCTATTCGAACCTGAGAGTGAAACTCTTCTAAAAGCCAGAGGTGCTTGGAAGAAATGTTTCTGCTCACACCACGACTGGGGACCGTGCATCATTCATACCTTGCACCTGTCCAAAGGCCTTCCTCCGTCTGCGCTCCGGCAGCTCTCACCGAGGCTCTGGCAGGGACGGAGGCTCTTGCCAGAAGTATCGCAAGCGTGGAGATCTTCCTCATCCTGCTCCTCCACTGCTGACATCAGGGAATTCCCTGGAGCTGGGAACGTCTGCCTTTCCTGCTGGAGGATCTTGTTTGGCAGTTCTCTGACGTTCTTCACCTTTGGCAGTGCCGCAGCCATGGAGGTGTAGGACAGATGTTTCCCTCTCCCACTCCCCACTGCCACCAGCTCCCCCTGGGCAATGAGGGGGCTGCCGGCTGAGCGAGGGCAGCGCCAACGTGCAGCAGCTCAAGGATCCGCTCCCTGCGCGCTTCCCGGGATAGGGCTGCCCTGGGCCTTGGCATGGACAGAGGGTCCCCCTTCTCTGCTGGCCGTGACCCTCCTGCCCCAGCCTCGCTCAGGTCGATTCATGTGCCTCCCGTGAGGGACGCCCTCCACACAGATCCTGCTTCTGATTCCTTGGATCCACAGCACTGTTTCTCCTGGATTTTAGCCACGCCTTCCCCTCTGTAAAGCATAGGGATACATAGGAGGAGTGTGTTGGGCTCCCCTCCACCACTGTTAGTGGTTTCAGGCCCCCAGGAGCTCTTGTGTCTCCCTTTTTCCCAACGATATCCCCTCCGTCCCCTCCTTCCCGACGCTTCCCCTCAGCAGCACCGAGCCTTTTCCCGCCCTTTGCTCCCCTCAGCGCTGGCCCCGGCCCCGCTCAGACCACGGCCCCTCGCCGCCGCTGAGGCCCTGCCCACGCCCATCGTCCTGGCCACGCCCCCTCGGCTGGGAACGGCTCCCCGCCCTCCCCTCCCTAATTAGCGCCCTTCCTTCCTCCCTCCTTAATGCCTCACTAATTCGGCCCCCTGCGGCCAAGGGCAGGGCTTTCGAGGAGCTCTGTGCGGCAGCCTGGCTGCGTGCGGCAGGCCAGAGACGCCCAGTGTTGTCCCTCCGCTCAGGGCAGGGATCCGGGGCACCGCGGCCACCCGGGGAAGATGCTCCGTTGCCAGCCCACACCTCCACCAAAGGGAGAGGAGGAAAGCAGGCTGCCAGAGCCACAGAAGCCCTCAAGACTTCCCCAGCTGGCTCTTCTCCGCCCTGCCCCGCCCCGCCCCGCCCCTTCCAAGGCCGTTTTTACAGGAGCTCCGAAAGAGGCAAAAAAAGACAAACGAGCTCCACAGCGAATTCCTGAAAGAAAAATCCAGCAATGGCCAGGAGGCTCCTGTGGCTCCTTCCTGAAAATCAGGGCTATGGGGAACAGGGTGCAGGGTGTCCCAGGACACAGAGCTGGACACTGATCCCTCCTGGATCTCCTTGGCACCCCTGTCCCAGGCAAGGATGGTCCTGAATATCCTCCTGGAGCTGTCCCAGGAAAGTCCCTGCTCCCTGGTGCGGGATGGGAGGGGTAGAGGTGGTCCTCTCACACTCATCCCACTCATTCTCCCCTGCGCTGGCTTTGCCCCTGGGGTGTTGACCCCCCTTTTTAGGGTGTCCAGCCCTGTTCCCATGGGGAACCTTGGCAGCACCCATGGGCATAACCAACCTTTGTGGGAGGCTGGGAGCACTGGTGAGGGCGGGGGCTGTTCCTGGTGACCTGGAACTTGGCTCCTGCTGTGAGCCAGGGGCTTTCTGCCTGCTGGGCTGGGGGAACACCCTCACTGAGCTCTGGGACACCCCCAGCCCCACACCCACTCCTTGCCACAGCTCCTCCCAGACAGCATCCGCTACGCACACGTCCCCCGCTACCGTCCCTCGGCCAGGGGCCTTGTGGCTCATGCCAGACCCTTCTTCCTCCCCAGGGAGTCTCCTCCCAGGAAAGCGGGAAGCCCCCCGCAGCCCAGGACTCTCCAGCTCAGCCCCCCTGGAGCCAGGCCGCCCTCTGAGTCCCACGTGCCCTGAGCCAGGTGGGGACTGGCGGCCGTCTTGGCCACAGCGACCACAAATCAATCGAGTTTCAAACCTCTGACAAGAGGAAAAGGGCCAGCAAAACCTCAGCTCGGGCCATGAGGAGAGCAGACTTCAGACTGCTCAGGGAACTGCTAAGCAGGGTCTCCAGGGACAATGTTTTTGCAGGTGCTGGGGTCCATCCGTGCTGGTCAATTTTGAAACATCACCTCCTAAGGGCACAGCAGCAGGAGATTCCCAAATGTCGAAAGCCAAGCAGGCGAGGCAGAAGGCTTCTTCTCTGGCAAAGAGGATGGAAAAGGAAGCTGTGTGCCCAGTGGAAGCAAGGTCACAAGAAGAATACGGATGTCAGGAAAATTAGTCCTCAAACACCACAGCTGTACGTCCAAACAAGAGACAGAGCAGTCCTGTTACTTTGATCGAATAAAGGGAGAGGTCATGGGCATTTCCCACGGGATCTCTCAAGTTGATAGAGGACGCAGCTTCCTTTATCTCCTAATTTCCCAGCTGCATTTCCCTCTCTCTTTCCCCACTGGCTGAGCTACTTGAGAGGTACAGACTTCCCAAATGGCTTAATACAAACCCCCTTTCTAATGTCTACCCCCCTACCCCCCCCCCCATTCTTTTGCTCCTGTCTCTGTTCTTTTTCTCTAAATCCAGGGATTAGCAGAGTCTTGAGTGAGTAACAGTCTGTGTCAATTAGTGGAATTCCTATGGAATTTAGGGTTCCTCCCTTTGCTGCTTCTTTCACCTATCAGTATCTGGCTTTATCTACCATCAGGCCCACAGATAGTTTGTAAAGACACCTCCTTCTCATTCCTTCCCCAGAGATGTTTCTCGCCACTGTAGGGAGAACTTTGGTGCACTGAAAGCTCAGCTGGAGAGGAAGGTGGCCAGAAATGTGGGGCCCAATAAAAAGAGTGGTTTTAAATATATGCATGGAAAGAAACATTGTAGAAGTAACATTGTCCCCTTCCAGGATGTGGATGGTCACCTGACAAACAGGGCCAGGGACACAGCACAGGTGTTTAATGCATTCTTTGCCTCTGTCTTCAACACTCCTCCCTCCCTTCGCCGTGGAAAACGTGCACTGTACCAAGGGACACTGCAAAGTCCCTGAAGAGGGCAAGCCCTGCTCAGCAGAAAGCAAACCACCCCTGTTTGATCCACAGCATTCCCATGGTGCATCTGAACCCAGTGTGTGCCAGCAACTGGGAAAAAAGGAACCCTATGCCCGTCAAAACCAGAGCAGTGAGAGCACCATGAGCGCTCCTTGGGAAATCCTGACTTGTTTAGAACAGAGGCAACGCAGAAGTCGGTGAGCTGTTACAGAAAACTCTTCCTGCCCTCGACAGCCAGTTCAGGAGAGCTCCCCAGAGACACAGGAACTTCAACTCCCTTTGTCTCTGGAAGATCTTCGCAGGCACGGAGTAGTGGCTGTTGCCAGTTGGTACCGCTGCAGTGTCCTGGGAGCCATGGGCTTGACACTGGTGGCAGCAGCACTCTTCCTGATGTGCCACTTGCTGCAGGGAATGATTCACTGCAGCAGGCTGAGCTCCTGTTCTTGCTGCCAGGCTTTTTCTGGCCATGTGCATCCTTAGGCATGAGCTGGTTCTGCTGATCCCTGAGGTGGGCCCAGGGCTATGACGGCACAAAGGGGCTGAGCGCTGGTGAGAGGCGGGGCTGGGATGTCACCCGGCTGTCCTGGCCCACAGCACTGTGACATCACCGCGCAGTCGCTATGTAACACGGGCCAGCACCTGCAGCTGCCAGTGCAGTCGCGATGGGACGTGCCGGAGCCATGTGTGACGGTGTTGTCCCAGTGATTGTGCTTGTCCTGCTGTTGGCCGCTGTGGCTGTCTGGTGGGCCGTTGGCCACTGGCAACCACGGAGGCGGCAGACAAGGACAGCGAAGAGGCGCAAGCGCCCCGGGGTGCAGCCCAGAGGCTCACGGAGGAAGCGAGGAGCCTCTGCGGCTCCCAGGTCCTCCAGGCCTCGGGCCACCCCTCGCAAGCGGCCACGTGCTCCCGCGAGCCCCCTGGACAGCCCCTGCAGCTGCGGCCCCTGCGTGGCAGTGGCCCAGGAGCTGCAGGAACTGATGCTGCTGCTCTGGGCTCGCAATGGGACATGGGTGCCGCTCTACTCTGGGATGTGGCAGGCCTTGTGGAAAGAACTGGAGGAGCTGCTGAAGCGAGGCCACCTGCCCTGCTGTGGCTCGGCCAGCTCCTCCAGGAGCCTCCATCCCTTCAAGAGGCTGCTCCCAGCAAGATTCTCCATCCCTGGGAGAGCCTCAAGCCTTGCAAGGATGGCACACCATCAGAGAGCCGCCATCCAGGCAAGAAGCTCAGGCTGTCAGAGATCCTCCATCCCGCCAGGAGCGTCCGCTATCTCTGACAGCCTCCATCGCCCGCAGACGCTCCATGAGACCTGCAGTCAGCCTGCAGAAAGTGCAGAGCCTGTGCACAGGTCTCCCAGCTCCCTTGGACTCATGGACTTCAACAACACGGGCACAACCCTGACAACTGACGTTGCCAGGGAAAGCCCAGAAGTCCAAGTGGGAGCCCAGCCCGATCCAGGGGAGCCTTGTCAGGAGCAGGTGCTGGAGCAGCGAGTGAGCTGGAGCCAGCAGTTGCCGGCCCACAGCTCCCAGGACGCTGTGCCGGCTGCGCCAGCTGGCAACAGCTCTTGCCTGGTGGCGGAGACGAGCCTCAAGACACCCAGGAGGTTCCTCCATCTCCAGGAAGCTGCTCCGAGACGGCCACCGACTACCAGGAAGGCCTTGCTGGTAGCAGGTGAGATCTGAGGAGCTCTCTGAGGCTCCCTTGGGGCTCTTGAGGGGCATCCCCAGGCCAGGCCAGGGCCCTTGAGAGCAGCCGAGTCCCTGGCTGTTTCCAGTGCTTCTGATGCCACAGCTTCAAAAAACCCCTCTCTGGTTTGCAGCTGCTCCTGACACCCCCCTGTGCGAGTCCTCGGGCTGTAGCCCCGGCAGTCCTCAAGAGCAGAGTCCAGCCCACGACGCCGGGGACAGCGACGGTGCCGCCCTGCCCCGCTGCCCTCCGGCTCCTGCAGCCGCCTCTGCGCGCTCCCCTGCCCCAGCTCTGGCGCTCGCCAGCCCGACGGCTGCAAGGCGGTGGCCGCTGCCCGGCGCGCAGCAGGAAGCAGGTCAGAGCAAGGTGGCCCGCGGTGGCTCGGCCCGCTTCACTCGCGGGCACTTGGCCGGGGGGGCCCTGGGCGCAAGGCTGATGGCTCGGTCTCGGTCGCAGGGCAAAAGAAGAAGCTGCAGGAGCTGTACCAGCTGGGCCCGCAGCTGGGCAGCGGTGGCTTCGGCACCGTTTTCTCGGGCATCCGCCTCTCGGACGGGAGCCCGGTAAGTGGCCGGGACGGCGGGGCGCGGGACGAGGGCCAGGGGCGGGGCAGGGCTTGAGCTCAGCCCCGTCTCTCGTGGGCTTGCAGGTGGCCATCAAACGCGTGGCCCGGGAGAGCGTGGTGCAGTGGTACGAGCTGGTGAGTGAGCGAGCGGGGCCACGGCGCCAGAGCGCCAGAGCGGGGCGTGGCGGGCAGGGATAAGGCCGGGCCCCGAGGGCGGGAGGCGGCGCAGGGCGGGGGGAGCGGGCGTGGGCTCAGCGTGCGAGCCGGAGCAGGGCGGGCCCGGGGATGCCAAACACCGGTGGTGGGGCCGGGCAGGGGGGCACCCCCCAAGCATCCCCTGGGCGGGAGGAAGCCCAAGCACCAGGGAGGCTGCCCAAGGGGGCACTGGGGCATCCCAGGCACGGGGCAGCACAGCAGCCCCAGGGCAGCATCAGGCCTGCTGGAGGCACTGTCTCCTCCCCACAGCCCGACGGCACCCGCGTTCCCATGGAGATTGTGCTCATGGAGAAGGTGGGCTCTGGCTGCCACAACATCATCCAGCTCCTCGACTGGTTTGAGCTGCCTGACAGCTTCCTGCTGGTCATGGAGCGTCCGGAGTCATCGCAGGATCTCCTGGACTTCCTGCTGGAGCAGGGCTTCCTGTGCGAGGAGATGGCGCGCTGGCTTTTCTGCCAGGTGCTGGAGGCCGTGCGGCACTGCACCGCCTGCGGCGTCCTGCACCGGGACATCAAGCCGGAGAACCTCCTCGTGGACCCGGAGAGTGGCGACCTGAAGCTCATCGACTTCGGTTGCGGCACCTTCCTCCAGGAGCAGGCCTTCACGCAATTTGCCGGTGAGCCCACAGGCCGGGCCCCGCTCCCAGTGCCAGGCACTGCACGGCCCCGTTCCCTCCTGGGCTGCGGGCTGCGGCATTCAGCCGGCTGCCGGCTGCCCTTTGGCACGGGCCAGATGCTGTGCCCCAGGAGCCGGTTGCCGGCCCTGCCCACAGAGGGGGGCTGCCAAAGCCAGGCCCCGGCCGCTCGGCTTGGCAGGCCCGCAAGGGCTTGGGCTGCTCCGCTGGCCTTGTCTGCCTTGCAGAACGGTTTCCTGGCTTTGGCCAATTGGCTGGGGGACGGCGGCTGGCCCCGGGGGGAAGTTGTGGCCACTGGTGCAGCCCCTGCTTCTGCCAGGAGGCTGGCACCAGGCTCTGGAAGGCAGCAGCCTGCGCCTGGACAGCGCCGCCTGTGTCCCCTAGGAACACACCTGTACAGCCCACCCGAGTGGATCTGCCTTGGCTGCTACCACGGCCATTCGGCGACCATCTGGTCCCTGGGCGTGCTGCTGTACGTCATGGTCTGCGGGAACGAGCCCTTCCAGGACGACCGTGGCATCGTGTCGGGGCAGCTCTTCTTCTGGCAGCAGGTCTCTCCAGGTTGGTGTCCGGCCTCAAGAAGGCAGGCTTTGGCAGATGGCACCGCGCAGCCCAGCGTGGCCCTCACGCAGCTCCGCGGGAGGTCGATCTGCCCTCAAGGGCTGGCCGCAGGCGGCGGCCCGTGACCACGGTGGGGTCGGTGTGGCCCGCTTGGCTGCAGGAGGTGGCGCGTGTCCTGCCGTGCCGCTGTCCCGCAAAGGGCAGAGTCAGCCGGGAGGCCGGCACAGCTCTGAGCACACGCAGCACGGCCCGGGCCCTGCGGGCGCCGGGAGCAGCTGGGCAGGAGCCTTCTGCAAGTGACCGGCGCTTTCTGGCTTCTCTCCCCAGAGTGCCAACATCTGATCCGCTGGTGTTTGTCCAAGCACCCCGCGGACAGGCCAGCGCTGGAGGAGATCTTGCGCCACCCTTGGCTGCGGGGCGGGCGTCTTTGATGCCTTGCCGGAGCCTCTGCAGCACCCGGTTGCCGAGTCCCACGCAGGAGTGAGGACTCGAGAAATAAAAGAACCACAAACCCATGCCGGGGTGTCAAGTCTGCTCCTGGTTAGCAACTTCAGCTAAAGAACCCTCTTGGGAAAAGGGGTGATCAGAGTGTTCCCTTCAGCCTTTGTCAAGCTTTTGATGCCTTTCCTCCAGGCATCATGGCACTTTTGTGTCTTCAAGCACAGGCTGTAGTCCAGGCAGGAGGGGCTGTAACAAGCCAAGAAATGCAACAGTGAAACAACAGCCGCCCTTTCAAACTGAGGCGGCCACTTGGCTTCACCTGAAGTGATACGTGGGCTCATGTGTGCATTCCAAGGGCCAGCGGGTGGCAGGGACAGAGATGCTGCTCCTCTCCAATGCTGGGAGAAGAATCAGAAATGGCAAAAGGTCATTTCAGGTTGAGCCCTGACAAAACTCTTCCTCTTTCTTCCCCTGAAATGGGAGGCAGGCCTGCGCCTTTGACCAGCTGGGTCTGCAGCCTCGTAAGCCATGGGCATGGAGCCCACAGGAAATGTTGAGATGCTGGAGTTGCTCCCATGGTGCTGGGCCCATTGCAGCCCTCAAAATACCTTTCTCTACCCTCAAAACAACTGGTAGAGATGGAAAGTGCAGTAACCAGTCTAGCCACAGGAAAGCACCCAGGTGCCTTCCCTGGCCCTGTGGGCAGGTGCCAGCTGCAAACCTGTGCCACCTTCTGTCTACTGCCCTGACCTACCACTACAGGCTTTGGGAAAAAAACATACTTCTTCAGAAATGAGGAAGGGGCAGTCAATAGCTAACTCATGGAAGCACGAGTTAACTATTGGGAGACAGCAAACGTTAGTTCAGACAGCAGACTGTAATTACAAAACCTAAGAAACCAAATTTGCCCTACTCTTGTCAAGATAGAGGGCACAAGGATCATCTCAGAGACCGCTGAAACATTCCTCAAAGGACTACGCATGCCCAGGGAGAAAGGTGAAAAAGTTCACTGAGAGGAAGACTACTGGCCTTCATCAGAAAAGACCCCCGAGGAAGAGGAGAGGCCTTCCTCAGCGCGGCCACCAGGACACACAGCGCATGCGTGGCCCATATGCTAATGACTTCCGAGAAATAATTTGTATAACCACACCTGTCCCAAGGAATGTGATGAATATTCCTAATTTAACCCATAATACTTGTGTTGTAGAGAGCACCAGGTGTGTGTTTGGAGGAGCGATCCCCACACACCCGGCGCGCCGAATAAAGCAAATACCCGCTTCTCTGACTCTGTCTCTGAAGTGTCTCCTGGCCCGGTTGCGGCATGATTCAATTCCAATTAAAAGAATCCTCTAAAAAAATGGGACATTTCAGTGCCCCACTTCAGTTTAAACACTTTAAACATGGCATGCCTGCATGTTTCTTCTTTTTTCTTTCCCCTGGATCCTGCATTAGCCTTAAAATCTGCCGGGTAGAGCCGGTAGGGCACTGCAGCAGTGTAGTGCTTCCAGTCCTTCCCATCTTTGCTGCAACAACCGTGCTCGTCCCGAATGCAGCGCTGGGTGAGCAGAGTGGTCATGTAAACGATGTAGAAGTAAGGCAGGATGTGCTCAAAGCCACAAGCCAGGCAATAGGCCAGCGAGCCCATCAGGTCTCCCGTGCAGTTGAAATGACGTGCCCAGCCCCAAAAGCCAGAGGTCATCAGCTTGCTGTAGTGCTTGGGCCCATCCACGGACACGTAGGAGCACTCGATGGACTCCGGCTTCTTCCCCCAGATCCTGCACTTGCCATTGGTACGACGGAAGAGGTCCTTCTGGTGGTTGGTCATTCTGAAGATGGAATAGCCCAGCAAGCCCAGCATCAAGACCCCTACGGCATGGGCTGTGCACAGCTGGACAGGCTGGTAAACCAAATACAGACCCTGGGGAGCACAAAAACAATCAGACATTTACTTCCAACAGAGGCTCAGCATGCCAGACCAATTCCTTGACTACAGTGGCCCACAACAGACCAGAAGAAAGAGTAGAAAAATCTACTGCAACAGTAAAACTGCAGAAAACTTTCAAAAAACTCTGCATCCAACAGTTTCCTTCTCTCTTTCTCTCTCCAAAATTGCACTTCTTCCTGAAACAAGAAGAGAGAAGTTGCAAGGATGCAAACCGGACAGAAGGAAAAAGCAAGGAACAAAACACAAACAAACCACCGCTAACCAAAAGACCCTCAACAAGCAGGAGTAAAAAAAAAAGGAAACGGAAAGGATTTAGAAAAAAAGGAAACCAAAAGGATTCAGAAAAGTATACAGACACAACAGACAGTGACAGAAAGAGGCACAAAAGAAGGGCAGGAGAGGAAAAGATGTCCAATCTGGGCACGGACAGGAAGCCTTCCTACCCAGGAATTGTTACAAAGAATGTTGCAAGGATTTCTCAACAGTCAAACCGCCTAGAAACATTTAAGGTGCACATTAACCTGCTGAGAAGAATGTTTCTGCAAAGTTTCCTTCCTCTTAGCCCAAATCCACAGTGTCCACATTTTTACCTGCAAAGTAGAGAGGGAAGGCAACCAAACACAGTCTCCCCAGCCCAAATACCATCCCAAATGATCATGGCAGATAGCAATGGTTTTCAAGTACCAGGCTTCATTCCAAAAGAAGTCCAGAACAAAAATACCCTGCAACAGAATAATTTCACAGTAATAACAGAGCACTGTCACCAGTTACCCTGTTTAACAGCATCAGCCTAATGTCTGTGCTGCCTTGTGATGTGATCTCACAACTCATTGGTGTTTTTATGTTAGCACTTCAAAACCAGACGTTTCTGAACACAGTTAGGAAGAACTAGCACATAAATACAAGCTATGTGGATACACAATATCTACCTACCTATCTATCTATCTACACAGATAAAGCAACAGTAGGATGACTAAGGCAAGTGTACAACTCAAGGACGAACGCTTGGGAAGTGAACTCACAGTTGATCAGCCCAATCTCTCTTCAGCTTAGAGTCACAGCGTTACAAAGAGGGCCGATAGAGCTCCTATTGAGCAGGCTTCCATTTCCACAGATCAGGCAATAAATCCAAAGAAGTCCCAGCACACCATCACTGAATGAGCTTGTTTCAGGCCAGGAAAAAACACTTCATTTTCATTTCCATAGAAGGACTTCTTTTCCTACTTTAATATTAGTTTACTTCCTAGCTGGTTTCCTAATTTCCTCCTTGGAATTTACCTGAAGGACATTGACAAGGATCATGGAGTTTGTCGCTTCGCCATACAGCTCCTCTTGTTTGGCAGCAAAGGAAAGGTTGATCAGAGTCCAGGCCACAATCCCAGGGCGCCCACTGAAGAAAGAGCTTGAAATCAAACCACTTCCCTATTCGAGGGTTAAATTCAATCCCCATCATGTAGTCGTAAAAGAAGTTTCCAGTGAATTTGCTGTAAAACATAAAAAAATTGGAAATGTACAGAGTTCTACACAAATACAGGTAATTACTGCTCTGACTACACAATTCAGATTAATTTGATGTAGTGATAATAAAAATCATCAAAGCATGTAACGCTGTGCAAGGTAACAGAAGCTGACCCAGCTGAAGTATTACATTAATAGACATAAGTTGTAGAGTTTCAGAAGTGCCCGAGTTTACTCTTGCTAACACTTCTGAACAGTCTCACTATTTCTAGGATGGGTGTATCTGTGACACTGAGGCTGCCAGTCCCATGGTGTGCAGCATGAAACACGGGGGATGGTGCTAGTGAAGCAAAGAACCACTGTCATACACTGGCTCAGCTCTCTCTGCCAGTGAAATATATTCTGTCATTCAATTGATAGACCCGGTTTTTATTTAACAGTTTTAATCTCGGATTACCTCGTCTTCTCTCATTACTAAAATTCACATACCACTCTTTGGCATTGGGAGGGAAAAAGTAGCCTTTAATCATTGCAAACGTGGACACTGCATATCCCAAGCTATTGGCACACCACAGGAGAGGAATCCACTTGTCAAAAATGATGGTAGGTGAGAAGAAGTGGAAGCAAGAAGCATTTGCAAACCAAAGCACATGGGTCATGATCCAGGCCTGAAGTCCATTGATTTTCATATTTATTCACGACACCTAAAAGATGAAGAAAAAAAATCGAGTGTTACTGACCCCGCATTACTGCAGCTTTTAATTCACATGGCTATGCACAGAATACACAGAAGCTCAATCAAGCGCTCATGAAACAACTTCTCTCTCCTCGTCCTCCCAATTCAATACCTTAAAGCACTTTTCTGAGTGTTCCATTAAACTCTGCTGTACCCATTAGGCTTTGTTAGGCTGAGTTTTTCTCCTCACAAAACTGAATTTAGGCTTTCCCCCAAAACTGACCAGAGTAACAAACCACTTCTCCTAACAGTTCACATCCCACATTTTGTTCAAGTCCCTTGGCTTCATGGAGCTTGAGCAGGTAAAACTATCTTGTCGAATACCAGCAATAGTCCTGGACAGCTACAGTCAACTGACAATTTCAAGTGCCAAAGTCATCAACCAGTACTTTTTCACTGCTGGTATGGTGCCTACCAGATCAACAGTTATACTAATTCTAAGAGATAGAAATGCTATCACTTCTTCTAAAAGATGACATCGATTGCTTTCTATTTTTGTTTGAACTGAACACGGGAGGAAGGTGAGAGCACTTCTGCCCACGTTTCCTCTGGCTACACATGGGCTATTAAACACTCTAGGTACAGAAATACTATCATTTCAGAAGATTGCACGGTGTCCGTGTATTCCAAGGAATACCTTACCAGCAGGGGTGACAGCACCTTCTTGTACACCTCCCACATATCCAGGGAGAACTTTATGGCAGAAGTCAGGGATGGACATGTACAAAACCACCTAGAAGAGAGAGGATGTATTCACAGTAAATACAGACGAGACAAAATCCCTCAAAACACTATTCCTTACATACACATACCAAATAGAATGTTTCTATTAAGTTTCTATTAAGTATTGGGTAAGCAAATATGGCAATATTTAGCTGTTGGGATTTTAGACTAGTAATACATCTAAGCTTTGAGACAGCTCAAAGATGTACTTCATGTAAGGCTGCCATCCTTTTTTGGTGGGGAGGCAGGACAGTTGGTAACTAGATTCAGGTCCTCGTCGTTTTATTTTTATCCATTTCTTGTGTATGAATTTAAAACCAACGGATACTGCTATAAAGTTGCTTTTTCTTCAAAACCTCATTAAGGCATATGTCACACAAGGAATATTTGCGTATATTCCCTACATGCTTCTTTTCCAAGTACATAAGCTTCCTTTGGATTCCAAAAAGCCCTGGAAAGTGGGAAACACCAAAGAGTAAATGCCAGTTCAACATTCCACTATCCTTTGTGCAAAAGGATTCATCCAACAGCCGTGTGAGAAACCAGACCCGGCATCCAGATCATAACTCAAGAATGTACCTGGAAAGTGACCCAAAGGGAATAGATGCCAGCAGCCCTATAGGTCAGTGTGGGAGTCCTGTTCCAGATGTCAGACAGATGTTTATTCCCTGTCAGCAAGTCCAGCAGTGGGTCAGTCAGAGAGCACTGGTACTGGTCACAGGACATGATGAAGTAATACACGATCGGCGGTGCAAACACGAGCAGGAAAAGGATGCTTGCCAAGGAAAACCAGTCCACCTCCCTGTAATCCAAAACAGAGCATTTTGTTTGCCCAGGTTTCAGAGAGATGAGTTACATCAAATAACTTTTTCAGTGGACCTTCTAGACTAACTGGATGAAAACTGAAAATGTCTTCAGGGCACAGACATGTCTGGTGGTCAAACAGCCATTAAAAAATCAGCACAGAACAGACTTTACCACAAACTCCTCTAAAACTACACTAGCTGATCAGAGCAAGAGATGAGAGAAAATCTCCCCTCCAAAAACCAGATTATTATTACAGACTTCACCTTTTTGATGGCAATCATGGCTCTAACTGGTAGAGTATTCGGTTGAAAGTGATAATGGAATCCCAAGAACATGATGCAAAGCTTGGAAACTTGCAAAAGACAGACCTTGGACAGCCATACATTGAACTTGCTGTGCCAGCCACTTTTGCTGTTCCCAGCTGCAGTCCAATGCCCTACTAATACCTACTCAGCTCTTGGAGAACTGGGAGATGCATCCTCAATCTTGCTACAGCGGGACTGATCAGCTGGGAATGCCACAGATGCTGGGATGCTTGTTTTCCAGATCTCATGAAATATTTCTTTCCTAGGAACTAGAAATGTTACCAATTTTTACTTCCCGGCCTTTCCTGGCCATCTGCATCCTCAGCCACAAGCAGGCTCTGCAGATCGACGTGGCTCTGGGGAAGCAGGGACTCCTGTCTGTGGGCAAAGAAAACAAAGACAACTTGTAAGAAGAGAACCTGGAGCTTCTAGCTAGAAGAGAAAGGACTGTTCAATCAAGGCAGGGGCGACGAAGGAAACTTTCTAAAATGGAACAAGCAGCAGAAGCACAGTAGTTTTGCAGAAGAAATTCTCCTTCCAGCACTTGGCTTAGGGAAAAAGCCTGATGTTGCTACGAGAGACACGAGTTCATGTCTAGTATTGGGTAGCAGACATCGGAGCATTTCGACTATTGGCTTTCCAGGCTCACGCTATTCGAACCTGAGAGTGAAACTCTTCTAAAAGCCAGAGGTGCTTGGAAGAAATGTTTCTGCTCACACCACGACTGGGGACCGTGCATCATTCATACCTTGCACCTGTCCAAAGGCCTTCCTCCGTCTGCGCTCCGGCAGCTCTCACCGAGGCTCTGGCAGGGACGGAGGCTCTTGCCAGAAGTATCGCAAGCGTGGAGATCTTCCTCATCCTGCTCCTCCACTGCTGACATCAGGGAATTCCCTGGAGCTGGGAACGTCTGCCTTTCCTGCTGGAGGATCTTGTTTGGCAGTTCTCTGACGTTCTTCACCTTTGGCAGTGCCGCAGCCATGGAGGTGTAGGACAGATGTTTCCCTCTCCCACTCCCCACTGCCACCAGCTCCCCCTGGGCAATGAGGGGGCTGCCGGCTGAGCGAGGGCAGCGCCAACGTGCAGCAGCTCAAGGATCCGCTCCCTGCGCGCTTCCCGGGATAGGGCTGCCCTGGGCCTTGGCATGGACAGAGGGTCCCCCTTCTCTGCTGGCCGTGACCCTCCTGCCCCAGCCTCGCTCAGGTCGATTCATGTGCCTCCCGTGAGGGACGCCCTCCACACAGATCCTGCTTCTGATTCCTTGGATCCACAGCACTGTTTCTCCTGGATTTTAGCCACGCCTTCCCCTCTGTAAAGCATAGGGATACATAGGAGGAGTGTGTTGGGCTCCCCTCCACCACTGTTAGTGGTTTCAGGCCCCCAGGAGCTCTTGTGTCTCCCTTTTTCCCAACGATATCCCCTCCGTCCCCTCCTTCCCGACGCTTCCCCTCAGCAGCACCGAGCCTTTTCCCGCCCTTTGCTCCCCTCAGCGCTGGCCCCGGCCCCGCTCAGACCACGGCCCCTCGCCGCCGCTGAGGCCCTGCCCACGCCCATCGTCCTGGCCACGCCCCCTCGGCTGGGAACGGCTCCCCGCCCTCCCCTCCCTAATTAGCGCCCTTCCTTCCTCCCTCCTTAATGCCTCACTAATTCGGCCCCCTGCGGCCAAGGGCAGGGCTTTGGAGGAGCTCTGTGCGGCAGCCTGGCTGCGTGCGGCAGGCCAGAGACGCCCAGTGTTGTCCCTCCGCTCAGGGCAGGGATCCGGGGCACCGCGGCCACCCGGGGAAGATGCTCCGTTGCCAGCCCACACCTCCACCAAAGGGAGAGGAGGAAAGCAGGCTGCCAGAGCCACAGAAGCCCTCAAGACTTCCCCAGCTGGCTCTTCTCCGCCCTGCCCCGCCCCGCCCCGCCCCTTCCAAGGCCGTTTTTACAGGAGCTTCGAAAGAGGCAAAAAAAGACAAACGAGCTCCACAGCGAATTCCTGAAAGAAAAATCCAGCAATGGCCAGGAGGCTCCTGTGGCTCCTTCCTGAAAATCAGGGCTATGGGGAACAGGGTGCAGGGTGTCCCAGGACACAGAGCTGGACACTGATCCCTCCTGGATCTCCTTGGCACCCCTGTCCCAGGCAAGGATGGTCCTGAATATCCTCCTGGAGCTGTCCCAGGAAAGTCCCTGCTCCCTGGTGCGGGATGGGAGGGGTAGAGGTGGTCCTCTCACACTCATCCCACTCATCCTCCCCTGCACTGGCTTTGCCCCTGGGGTGTTGACCCCCCTTTTTAGGGTGTCCAGCCCTGTTCCCATGGGGAACCTTGGCAGCACCCATGGGCATAACCAACCTTTGTGGGAGGCTGGGAGCACTGGTGAGGGCGGGGGCTGTTCCTGGTGACCTGGAACTTGGCTCCTGCTGTGAGCCAGGGGCTTTCTGCCTGCTGGGCTGGGGGAACACCCTCACTGAGCTCTGGGACACCCCCAGCCCCACACCCACTCCTTGCCACAGCTCCTCCCAGACAGCATCCGCTACGCACACGTCCCCCGCTACCGTCCCTCGGCCAGGGGCCTTGTGGCTCATGCCAGACCCTTCTTCCTCCCCAGGGAGTCTCCTCCCAGGAAAGCGGGAAGCCCCCCGCAGCCCAGGACTCTCCAGCTCAGCCCCCCTGGAGCCAGGCCGCCCTCTGAGTCCCACGTGCCCTGAGCCAGGTGGGGACTGGCGGCCGTCTTGGCCACAGCGACCACAAATCAATCGAGTTTCAAACCTCTGACAAGAGGAAAAGGGCCAGCAAAACCTCAGCTCGGGCCATGAGGAGAGCAGACTTCAGACTGCTCAGGGAACTGCTAAGCAGGGTCTCCAGGGACAATGTTTTTGCAGGTGCTGGGGTCCATCCGTGCTGGTCAATTTTGAAACATCACCTCCTAAGGGCACAGCAGCAGGAGATTCCCAAATGTCGAAAGCCAAGCAGGCGAGGCAGAAGGCTTCTTCTCTGGCAAAGAGGATGGAAAAGGAAGCTGTGTGCCCAGTGGAAGCAAGGTCACAAGAAGAATACGGATGTCAGGAAAATTAGTCCTCAAACACCACAGCTGTACGTCCAAACAAGAGACAGAGCAGTCCTGTTACTTTGATCGAATAAAGGGAGAGGTCATGGGCATTTCCCACGGGATCTCTCAAGTTGATAGAGGACGCAGCTTCCTTTATCTCCTAATTTCCCAGCTGCATTTCCCTCTCTCTTTCCCCACTGGCTGAGCTACTTGAGAGGTACAGACTTCCCAAATGGCTTAATACAAACCCCCTTTCTAATGTCTACCCCCCTCCCCCTCCCCATTCTTTTGCTCCTGTCTCTGTTCTTTTTCTCTAAATCCAGGGATTAGCAGAGTCTTGAGTGAGTAACAGTCTGTGTCAATTAGTGGAATTCCTATGGAATTTAGGGTTCCTCCCTTTGCTGCTTCTTTCACCTATCAGTATCTGGCTTTATCTACCATCAGGCCCACAGATAGTTTGTAAAGACACCTCCTTCTCATTCCTTCCCCAGAGATGTTTCTCGCCACTGTAGGGAGAACTTTGGTGCACTGAAAGCTCAGCTGGAGAGGAAGGTGGCCAGAAATGTGGGGCCCAATAAAAAGAGTGGTTTTAAATATATGCATGGAAAGAAACATTGTAGAAGTAACATTGTCCCCTTCCAGGATGTGGATGGTCACCTGACAAACAGGGCCAGGGACACAGCACAGGTGTTTAATGCATTCTTTGCCTCTGTCTTCAACACTCTTCCCTCCCTTCGCCGTGGAAAACGTGCACTGTACCAAGGGACACTGCAAAGTCCCTGAAGAGGGCAAGCCCTGCTCAGCAGAAAGCAAACCACCCCTGTTTGATCCACAGCATTCCCATGGTGCATCTGAACCCAGTGTGTGCCAGCAACTGGGAAAAAAGGAACCCTATGCCCGTCAAAACCAGAGCAGTGAGAGCACCATGAGCGCTCCTTGGGAAATCCTGACTTGTTTAGAACAGAGGCAACGCAGAAGTCGGTGAGCTGTTACAGAAAACTCTTCCTGCCCTCGACAGCCAGTTCAGGAGAGCTCCCCAGAGACACAGGAACTTCAACTCCCTTTGTCTCTGGAAGATCTTCGCAGGCACAGAGTAGTGGCTGTTGCCAGTTGGTACCGCTGCAGTGTCCTGGGAGCCATGGGCTTGACACTGGTGGCAGCAGCACTCTTCCTGATGTGCCACT
Organism: Aphelocoma coerulescens; assembly: GCF_041296385.1. Lineage (NCBI taxonomy): Eukaryota > Metazoa > Chordata > Aves > Passeriformes > Corvidae > Aphelocoma > Aphelocoma coerulescens. The sequence continues at coordinate 157,822 of NW_027183497.1, read as the reverse complement.
TGCTGCAGGGAATGATTCACTGCAGCAGGCTGAGCTCCTGTTCTTGCTGCCAGGCTTTTTCTGGCCATGTGCATCCTTAGGCATGAGCTGGTTCTGCTGATCCCTGAGGTGGGCCCAGGGCTATGACAGCACAAAGGGGCTGAGCGCTGGTGAGAGGCGGGGCTGGGATGTCACCCGGCTGTCCTGGCCCACAGCACTGTGACATCACCGCGCAGTCGCTATGTAACACGGGCCAGCACCTGCAGCTGCCAGTGCAGTCGCGATGGGACGTGCCGGAGCCATGTGTGACGGTGTTGTCCCAGTGATTGTGCTTGTCCTGCTGCTGGCCGCTGTGGCTGTCTGGTGGGCCGTTGGCCACTGGCAACCACGGAGGCGGCAGACAAGGACAGCGAAGAGGCGCAAGCGCCCCGGGGTGCAGCCCAGAGGCTCACGGAGGAAGCGAGGAGCCCCTGCAGCTCCCAGGTCCTCCAGGCCTCGGGCCACCCCTCGCAAGCGGCCACGTGCTCCCGCGAGCCCCCTGGACAGCCCCTGCAGCTGCGGCCCCTGCGTGGCAGTGGCCCAGGAGCTGCAGGAACTGATGCTGCTGCTCTGGGCTCGCAATGGGACATGGGTGCCGCTCTACTCTGGGATGTGGCAGGCCTTGTGGAAAGAACTGGAGGAGCTGCTGAAGCGAGGCCACCTGCCCTGCTGTGGCTCGGCCAGCTCCTCCAGGAGCCTCCATCCCTTCAAGAGGCTGCTCCCAGCAAGATTCTCCATCCCTGGGAGAGCCTCAAGCCTTGCAAGGATGGCACACCATCAGAGAGCCGCCATCCAGGCAAGAAGCTCAGGCTGTCAGAGATCCTCCATCCCGCCAGGAGCGTCCGCTATCTCTGACAGCCTCCATCGCCCGCAGACGCTCCATGAGACCTGCAGTCAGCCTGCAGAAAGTGCAGAGCCTGTGCACAGGTCTCCCAGCTCCCTTGGACTCATGGACTTCAACAACACGGGCACAACCCTGACAACTGACGTTGCCAGGGAAAGCCCAGAAGTCCAAGTGGGAGCCCAGCCCGATCCAGGGGAGCCTTGTCAGGAGCAGGTGCTGGAGCAGCGAGTGAGCTGGAGCCAGCAGTTGCCGGCCCACAGCTCCCAGGACGCTGTGCCGGCTGCGCCAGCTGGCAACAGCTCTTGCCTGGTGGCGGAGACGAGCCTCAAGACACCCAGGAGGTTCCTCCATCTCCAGGAAGCTGCTCCGAGACGGCCACCGACTACCAGGAAGGCCTTGCTGGTAGCAGGTGAGATCTGAGGAGCTCTCTGAGGCTCCCTTGGGGCTCTTGAGGGGCATCCGCAGGCCAGGCCAGGGCCCTTGAGAGCAGCCGAGTCCCTGGCTGTTTCCAGTGCTTCTGATGCCACAGCTTCAAAAAACCCCTCTCTGGTTTGCAGCTGCTCCTGACACCCCCCTGTGCGAGTCCTCGGGCTGTAGCCCCGGCAGTCCTCAAGAGCAGAGTCCAGCCCACGACGCCGGGGACAGCGACGGTGCCGCCCTGCCCCGCTGCCCTCCGGCTCCTGCAGCCGCCTCTGCGCGCTCCCCTGCCCCAGCTCTGGCGCTCGCCAGCCCGACGGCTGCAAGGCGGTGGCCGCTGCCCGGCGCGCAGCAGGAAGCAGGTCAGAGCAAGGTGGCCCGCGGTGGCTCGGCCCGCTTCACTCGCGGGCACTTGGCCGGGGGGGCCCTGGGCGCAAGGCTGATGGCTCGGTCTCGGTCGCAGGGCAAAAGAAGAAGCTGCAGGAGCTGTACCAGCTGGGCCCGCAGCTGGGCAGCGGTGGCTTCGGCACCGTTTTCTCGGGCATCCGCCTCTCGGACGGGAGCCCGGTAAGTGGCCGGGACGGCGGGGCGCGGGACGAGGGCCAGGGGCGGGGCAGGGCTTGAGCTCAGCCCCGTCTCTCGTGGGCTTGCAGGTGGCCATCAAACGCGTGGCCCGGGAGAGCGTGGTGCAGTGGTACGAGCTGGTGAGTGAGCGAGCGGGGCCACGGCGCCAGAGCGCCAGAGCGGGGCGTGGCGGGCAGGGATAAGGCCGGGCCCCGAGGGCGGGAGGCGGCGCAGGGCGGGGGGAGCGGGCGTGGGCTCAGCGTGCGAGCCGGAGCAGGGCGGGCCCGGGGATGCCAAACACCGGTGGTGGGGCCGGGCAGGGGGGCACCCCCCAAGCATCCCCTGGGCGGGAGGAAGCCCAAGCACCAGGGAGGCTGCCCAAGGGGGCACTGGGGCATCCCAGGCACGGGGCAGCACAGCAGCCCCAGGGCAGCATCAGGCCTGCTGGAGGCACTGTCTCCTCCCCACAGCCCGACGGCACCCGCGTTCCCATGGAGATTGTGCTCATGGAGAAGGTGGGCTCTGGCTGCCACAACATCATCCAGCTCCTCGACTGGTTTGAGCTGCCTGACAGCTTCCTGCTGGTCATGGAGCGTCCGGAGTCATCGCAGGATCTCCTGGACTTCCTGCTGGAGCAGGGCTTCCTGTGCGAGGAGATGGCGCGCTGGCTTTTCTGCCAGGTGCTGGAGGCCGTGCGGCACTGCACCGCCTGCGGCGTCCTGCACCGGGACATCAAGCCGGAGAACCTCCTCGTGGACCCGGAGAGTGGCGACCTGAAGCTCATCGACTTCGGTTGCGGCACCTTCCTCCAGGAGCAGGCCTTCACGCAATTTGCCGGTGAGCCCACAGGCCGGGCCCCGCTCCCAGTGCCAGGCACTGCACGGCCCCGTTCCCTCCTGGGCTGCGGGCTGCGGCATTCAGCCGGCTGCCGGCTGCCCTTTGGCACGGGCCAGATGCTGTGCCCCAGGAGCCGGTTGCCGGCCCTGCCCACAGAGGGGGGCTGCCAAAGCCAGGCCCCGGCCGCTCGGCTTGGCAGGCCCGCAAGGGCTTGGGCTGCTCCGCTGGCCTTGTCTGCCTTGCAGAACGGTTTCCTGGCTTTGGCCAATTGGCTGGGGGACGGCGGCTGGCCCCGGGGGGAAGTTGTGGCCACTGGTGCAGCCCCTGCTTCTGCCAGGAGGCTGGCACCAGGCTCTGGAAGGCAGCAGCCTGCGCCTGGACAGCGCCGCCTGTGTCCCCTAGGAACACACCTGTACAGCCCACCCGAGTGGATCTGCCTTGGCTGCTACCACGGCCATTCGGCGACCATCTGGTCCCTGGGCGTGCTGCTGTACGTCATGGTCTGCGGGAACGAGCCCTTCCAGGACGACCGTGGCATCGTGTCGGGGCAGCTCTTCTTCTGGCAGCAGGTCTCTCCAGGTTGGTGTCCGGCCTCAAGAAGGCAGGCTTTGGCAGATGGCACCGCGCAGCCCAGCGTGGCCCTCACGCAGCTCCGCGGGAGGTCGATCTGCCCTCAAGGGCTGGCCGCAGGCGGCGGCCCGTGACCACGGTGGGGTCGGTGTGGCCCGCTTGGCTGCAGGAGGTGGCGCGTGTCCTGCCGTGCCGCTGTCCCGCAAAGGGCAGAGTCAGCCGGGAGGCCGGCACAGCTCTGAGCACACGCAGCACGGCCCGGGCCCTGCGGGCGCCGGGAGCAGCTGGGCAGGAGCCTTCTGCAAGTGACCGGCGCTTTCTGGCTTCTCTCCCCAGAGTGCCAACATCTGATCCGCTGGTGTTTGTCCAAGCACCCCGCGGACAGGCCAGCGCTGGAGGAGATCTTGCGCCACCCTTGGCTGCGGGGCGGGCGTCTTTGATGCCTTGCCGGAGCCTCTGCAGCACCCGGTTGCCGAGTCCCACGCAGGAGTGAGGACTCGAGAAATAAAAGAACCACAAACCCATGCCGGGGTGTCAAGTCTGCTCCTGGTTAGCAACTTCAGCTAAAGAACCCTCTTGGGAAAAGGGGTGATCAGAGTGTTCCCTTCAGCCTTTGTCAAGCTTTTGATGCCTTTCCTCCAGGCATCATGGCACTTTTGTGTCTTCAAGCACAGGCTGTAGTCCAGGCAGGAGGGGCTGTAACAAGCCAAGAAATGCAACAGTGAAACAACAGCCGCCCTTTCAAACTGAGGCGGCCACTTGGCTTCACCTGAAGTGATACATGGGCTCATGTGTGCATTCCAAGGGCCAGCGGGTGGCAGGGACAGAGATGCTGCTCCTCTCCAATGCTGGGAGAAGAATCAGAAATGGCAAAAGGTCATTTCAGGTTGAGCCCTGACAAAACTCTTCCTCTTTCTTCCCCTGAAATGGGAGGCAGGGCTGCGCCTTTGACCAGCTGGGTCTGCAGCCTCGTAAGCCATGGGCATGGAGCCCACAGGAAATGTTGAGATGCTGGAGTTGCTCCCATGGTGCTGGGCCCATTGCAGCCCTCAAAATACCTTTCTCTACCCTCAAAACAACTGGTAGAGATGGAAAGTGCAGTAACCAGTCTAGCCACAGGAAAGCACCCAGGTGCCTTCCCTGGCCCTGTGGGCAGGTGCCAGCTGCAAACCTGTGCCACCTTCTGTCTACTGCCCTGACCTACCACTACAGGCTTTGGGAAAAAAACATACTTCTTCAGAAATGAGGAAGGGGCAGTCAATAGCTAACTCATGGAAGCACGAGTTAACTATTGGGAGACAGCAAACGTTAGTTCAGACAGCAGACTGTAATTACAAAACCTAAGAAACCAAATTTGCCCTACTCTTGTCAAGATAGAGGGCACAAGGATCATCTCAGAGACCGCTGAAACATTCCTCAAAGGACTACGCATGCCCAGGGAGAAAGGTGAAAAAGTTCACTGAGAGGAAGACTACTGGCCTTCATCAGAAAAGACCCCCGAGGAAGAGGAGAGGCCTTCCTCAGCGCGGCCACCAGGACACACAGCGCATGCGTGGCCCATATGCTAATGACTTCCGAGAAATAATTTGTATAACCACACCTGTCCCAAGGAATGTGATGAATATTCCTAATTTAACCCATAATACTTGTGTTGTAGAGAGCACCAGGTGTGTGTTTGGAGGAGCGATCCCCACACACCCGGCGCGCCGAATAAAGCAAATACCCGCTTCTCTGACTCTGTCTCTGAAGTGTCTCCTGGCCCGGTTGCGGCATGATTCAATTCCAATTAAAAGAATCCTCTAAAAAAATGGGGACATTTCAGTGCCCCACTTCAGTTTAAACACTTTAAACATGGCATGCCTGCATGTTTCTTCTTTTTTCTTTCCCCTGGATCCTGCATTAGCCTTAAAATCTGCCGGGTAGAGCCGGTAGGGCACTGCAGCAGTGTAGTGCTTCCAGTCCTTCCCATCTTTGCTGCAACAACCGTGCTCGTCCCGAATGCAGCGCTGGGTGAGCAGAGTGGTCATGTAAACGATGTAGAAGTAAGGCAGGATGTGCTCAAAGCCACAAGCCAGGCAATAGGCCAGCGAGCCCATCAGGTCTCCCGTGCAGTTGAAATGACGTGCCCAGCCCCAAAAGCCAGAGGTCATCAGCTTGCTGTAGTGCTTGGGCCCATCCACGGACACGTAGGAGCACTCGATGGACTCCGGCTTCTTCCCCCAGATCCTGCACTTGCCATTGGTACGACGGAAGAGGTCCTTCTGGTGGTTGGTCATTCTGAAGATGGAATAGCCCAGCAAGCCCAGCATCAAGACCCCTACGGCATGGGCTGTGCACAGCTGGACAGGCTGGTAAACCAAATACAGACCCTGGGGAGCACAAAAACAATCAGACATTTACTTCCAACAGAGGCTCAGCATGCCAGACCAATTCCTCGACTACAGTGGCCCACAACAGACCAGAAGAAAGAGTAGAAAAATCTACTGCAACAGTAAAACTGCAGAAAACTTTCAAAAAACTCTGCATCCAACAGTTTCCTTCTCTCTTTCTCTCTCCAAAATTGCACTTCTTCCTGAAACAAGAAGAGAGAAGTTGCAAGGATGCAAACCGGACAGAAGGAAAAAGCAAGGAACAAAACACAAACAAACCACCGCTAACCAAAAGACCCTCAACAAGCAGGAGTAAAAAAAAAAGGAAACGGAAAGGATTTAGAAAAAAAGGAAACCAAAAGGATTCAGAAAAGTATACAGACACAACAGACAGTGACAGAAAGAGGCACAAAAGAAGGGCAGGAGAGGAAAAGATGTCCAATCTGGGCACGGACAGGAAGCCTTCCTACCCAGGAATTGTTACAAAGAATGTTGCAAGGATTTCTCAACAGTCAAACCGCCTAGAAACATTTAAGGTGCACATTAACCTGCTGAGAAGAATGTTTCTGCAAAGTTTCCTTCCTCTTAGCCCAAATCCACAGTGTCCACATTTTTACCTGCAAAGTAGAGAGGGAAGGCAACCAAACACAGTCTCCCCAGCCCAAATACCATCCCAAATGATCATGGCAGATAGCAATGGTTTTCAAGTACCAGGCTTCATTCCAAAAGAAGTCCAGAACAAAAATACCCTGCAACAGAATAATTTCACAGTAATAACAGAGCACTGTCACCAGTTACCCTGTTTAACAGCATCAGCCTAATGTCTGTGCTGCCTTGTGATGTGATCTCACAACTCATTGGTGTTTTTATGTTAGCACTTCAAAACCAGACGTTTCTGAACACAGTTAGGAAGAACTAGCACATAAATACAAGCTATGTGGATACACAATATCTACCTACCTATCTATCTATCTACACAGATAAAGCAACAGTAGGATGACTAAGGCAAGTGTACAACTCAAGGACGAACGCTTGGGAAGTGAACTCACAGTTGATCAGCCCAATCTCTCTTCAGCTTAGAGTCACAGCGTTACAAAGAGGGCCGATAGAGCTCCTATTGAGCAGGCTTCCATTTCCACAGATCAGGCAATAAATCCAAAGAAGTCCCAGCACACCATCACTGAATGAGCTTGTTTCAGGCCAGGAAAAAACACTTCATTTTCATTTCCATAGAAGGACTTCTTTTCCTACTTTAATATTAGTTTACTTCCTAGCTGGTTTCCTAATTTCCTCCTTGGAATTTACCTGAAGGACATTGACAAGGATCATGGAGTTTGTCGCTTCGCCATACAGCTCCTCTTGTTTGGCAGCAAAGGAAAGGTTGATCAGAGTCCAGGCCACAATCCCAGGGTGCCCACTGAAGAAAGAGCTTGAAATCAAACCACTTCCCTATTCGAGGGTTAAATTCAATCCCCATCATGTAGTCGTAAAAGAAGTTTCCAGTGAATTTGCTGTAAAACATAAAAAAATTGGAAATGTACAGAGTTCTACACAAATACAGGTAATTACTGCTCTGACTACACAATTCAGATTAATTTGATGTAGTGATAATAAAAATCATCAAAGCATGTAACGCTGTGCAAGGTAACAGAAGCTGACCCAGCTGAAGTATTACATTAATAGACATAAGTTGTAGAGTTTCAGAAGTGCCCGAGTTTACTCTTGCTAACACTTCTGAACAGTCTCACTATTTCTAGGATGGGTGTATCTGTGACACTGAGGCTGCCAGTCCCATGGTGTGCAGCATGAAACACGGGGGATGGTGCTAGTGAAGCAAAGAACCACTGTCATACACTGGCTCAGCTCTCTCTGCCAGTGAAATATATTCTGTCATTCAATTGATAGACCCGGTTTTTATTTAACAGTTTTAATCTCGGATTACCTCGTCTTCTCTCATTACTAAAATTCACATACCACTCTTTGGCATTGGGAGGGAAAAAGTAGCCTTTAATCATTGCAAACGTGGACACTGCATATCCCAAGCTATTGGCACACCACAGGAGAGGAATCCACTTGTCAAAAATGATGGTAGGTGAGAAGAAGTGGAAGCAAGAAGCATTTGCAAACCAAAGCACATGGGTCATGATCCAGGCCTGAAGTCCATTGATTTTCATATTTATTCACGACACCTAAAAGATGAAGAAAAAAAATCGAGTGTTACTGACCCCGCATTACTGCAGCTTTTAATTCACATGGCTATGCACAGAATACACAGAAGCTCAATCAAGCGCTCATGAAACAACTTCTCTCTCCTCGTCCTCCCAATTCAATACCTTAAAGCACTTTTCTGAGTGTTCCATTAAACTCTGCTGTACCCATTAGGCTTTGTTAGGCTGAGTTTTTCTCCTCACAAAACTGAATTTAGGCTTTCCCCCAAAACTGACCAGAGTAACAAACCACTTCTCCTAACAGTTCACATCCCACATTTTGTTCAAGTCCCTTGGCTTCATGGAGCTTGAGCAGGTAAAACTATCTTGTCGAATACCAGCAATAGTCCTGGACAGCTACAGTCAACTGACAATTTCAAGTGCCAAAGTCATCAACCAGTACTTTTTCACTGCTGGTATGGTGCCTACCAGATCAACAGTTATACTAATTCTAAGAGATAGAAATGCTATCACTTCTTCTAAAAGATGACATCGATTGCTTTCTATTTTTGTTTGAACTGAACACGGGAGGAAGGTGAGAGCACTTCTGCCCACGTTTCCTCTGGCTACACATGGGCTATTAAACACTCTAGGTACAGAAATACTATCATTTCAGAAGATTGCACGGTGTCCGTGTATTCCAAGGAATACCTTACCAGCAGGGGTGACAGCACCTTCTTGTACACCTCCCACATATCCAGGGAGAACTTTATGGCAGAAGTCAGGGATGGACATGTACAAAACCACCTAGAAGAGAGAGGATGTATTCACAGTAAATACAGACGAGACAAAATCCCTCAAAACACTATTCCTTACATACACATACCAAATAGAATGTTTCTATTAAGTTTCTATTAAGTATTGGGTAAGCAAATATGGCAATATTTAGCTGTTGGGATTTTAGACTAGTAATACATCTAAGCTTTGAGACAGCTCAAAGATGTACTTCATGTAAGGCTGCCATCCTTTTTTGGTGGGGAGGCAGGACAGTTGGTAACTAGATTCAGGTCCTCGTCGTTTTATTTTTATCCATTTCTTGTGTATGAATTTAAAACCAACGGATACTGCTATAAAGTTGCTTTTTCTTCAAAACCTCATTAAGGCATATGTCACACAAGGAATATTTGCGTATATTCCCTACATGCTTCTTTTCCAAGTACATAAGCTTCCTTTGGATTCCAAAAAGCCCTGGAAAGTGGGAAACACCAAAGAGTAAATGCCAGTTCAACATTCCACTATCCTTTGTGCAAAAGGATTCATCCAACAGCCGTGTGAGAAACCAGACCCGGCATCCAGATCATAACTCAAGAATGTACCTGGAAAGTGACCCAAAGGGAATAGATGCCAGCAGCCCTATAGGTCAGTGTGGGAGTCCTGTTCCAGATGTCAGACAGATGTTTATTCCCTGTCAGCAAGTCCAGCAGTGGGTCAGTCAGAGAGCACTGGTACTGGTCACAGGACATGATGAAGTAATACACGATCGGCGGTGCAAACACGAGCAGGAAAAGGATGCTTGCCAAGGAAAACCAGTCCACCTCCCTGTAATCCAAAACAGAGCATTTTGTTTGCCCAGGTTTCAGAGAGATGAGTTACATCAAATAACTTTTTCAGTGGACCTTCTAGACTAACTGGATGAAAACTGAAAATGTCTTCAGGGCACAGACATGTCTGGTGGTCAAACAGCCATTAAAAAATCAGCACAGAACAGACTTTACCACAAACTCCTCTAAAACTACACTAGCTGATCAGAGCAAGAGATGAGAGAAAATCTCCCCTCCAAAAACCAGATTATTATTACAGACTTCACCTTTTTGATGGCAATCATGGCTCTAACTGGTAGAGTATTCGGTTGAAAGTGATAATGGAATCCCAAGAACATGATGCAAAGCTTGGAAACTTGCAAAAGACAGACCTTGGACAGCCATACATTGAACTTGCTGTGCCAGCCACTTTTGCTGTTCCCAGCTGCAGTCCAATGCCCTACTAATACCTACTCAGCTCTTGGAGAACTGGGAGATGCATCCTCAATCTTGCTACAGCGGGACTGATCAGCTGGGAATGCCACAGATGCTGGGATGCTTGTTTTCCAGATCTCATGAAATATTTCTTTCCTAGGAACTAGAAATGTTACCAATTTTTACTTCCCGGCCTTTCCTGGCCATCTGCATCCTCAGCCACAAGCAGGCTCTGCAGATCGACGTGGCTCTGGGGAAGCAGGGACTCCTGTCTGTGGGCAAAGAAAACAAAGACAACTTGTAAGAAGAGAACCTGGAGCTTCTAGCTAGAAGAGAAAGGACTGTTCAATCAAGGCAGGGGCGACGAAGGAAACTTTCTAAAATGGAACAAGCAGCAGAAGCACAGTAGTTTTGCAGAAGAAATTCTCCTTCCAGCACTTGGCTTAGGGAAAAAGCCTGATGTTGCTACGAGAGACACGAGTTCATGTCTAGTATTGGGTAGCAGACATCGGAGCATTTCGACTATTGGCTTTCCAGGCTCACGCTATTCGAACCTGAGAGTGAAACTCTTCTAAAAGCCAGAGGTGCTTGGAAGAAATGTTTCTGCTCACACCACGACTGGGGACCGTGCATCATTCATACCTTGCACCTGTCCAAAGGCCTTCCTCCGTCTGCGCTCCGGCAGCTCTCACCGAGGCTCTGGCAGGGACGGAGGCTCTTGCCAGAAGTATCGCAAGCGTGGAGATCTTCCTCATCCTGCTCCTCCACTGCTGACATCAGGGAATTCCCTGGAGCTGGGAACGTCTGCCTTTCCTGCTGGAGGATCTTGTTTGGCAGTTCTCTGACGTTCTTCACCTTTGGCAGTGCCGCAGCCATGGAGGTGTAGGACAGATGTTTCCCTCTCCCACTCCCCACTGCCACCAGCTCCCCCTGGGCAATGAGGGGGCTGCCGGCTGAGCGAGGGCAGCGCCAACGTGCAGCAGCTCAAGGATCCGCTCCCTGCGCGCTTCCCGGGATAGGGCTGCCCTGGGCCTTGGCATGGACAGAGGGTCCCCCTTCTCTGCTGGCCGTGACCCTCCTGCCCCAGCCTCGCTCAGGTCGATTCATGTGCCTCCCGTGAGGGACGCCCTCCACACAGATCCTGCTTCTGATTCCTTGGATCCACAGCACTGTTTCTCCTGGATTTTAGCCACGCCTTCCCCTCTGTAAAGCATAGGGATACATAGGAGGAGTGTGTTGGGCTCCCCTCCACCACTGTTAGTGGTTTCAGGCCCCCAGGAGCTCTTGTGTCTCCCTTTTTCCCAACGATATCCCCTCCGTCCCCTCCTTCCCGACGCTTCCCCTCAGCAGCACCGAGCCTTTTCCCGCCCTTTGCTCCCCTCAGCGCTGGCCCCGGCCCCGCTCAGACCACGGCCCCTCGCCGCCGCTGAGGCCCTGCCCACGCCCATCGTCCTGGCCACGCCCCCTCGGCTGGGAACGGCTCCCCGCCCTCCCCTCCCTAATTAGCGCCCTTCCTTCCTCCCTCCTTAATGCCTCACTAATTCGGCCCCCTGCGGCCAAGGGCAGGGCTTTCGAGGAGCTCTGTGCGGCAGCCTGGCTGCGTGCGGCAGGCCAGAGACGCCCAGTGTTGTCCCTCCGCTCAGGGCAGGGATCCGGGGCACCGCGGCCACCCGGGGAAGATGCTCCGTTGCCAGCCCACACCTCCACCAAAGGGAGAGGAGGAAAGCAGGCTGCCAGAGCCACAGAAGCCCTCAAGACTTCCCCAGCTGGCTCTTCTCCGCCCTGCCCCGCCCCGCCCCGCCCCTTCCAAGGCCGTTTTTACAGGAGCTCCGAAAGAGGCAAAAAAAGACAAACGAGCTCCACAGCGAATTCCTGAAAGAAAAATCCAGCAATGGCCAGGAGGCTCCTGTGGCTCCTTCCTGAAAATCAGGGCTATGGGGAACAGGGTGCAGGGTGTCCCAGGACACAGAGCTGGACACTGATCCCTCCTGGATCTCCTTGGCACCCCTGTCCCAGGCAAGGATGGTCCTGAATATCCTCCTGGAGCTGTCCCAGGAAAGTCCCTGCTCCCTGGTGCGGGATGGGAGGGGTAGAGGTGGTCCTCTCACACTCATCCCACTCATCCTCCCCTGCGCTGGCTTTGCCCCTGGGGTGTTGACCCCCCTTTTTAGGGTGTCCAGCCCTGTTCCCATGGGGAACCTTGGCAGCACCCATGGGCATAACCAACCTTTGTGGGAGGCTGGGAGCACTGGTGAGGGCGGGGGCTGTTCCTGGTGACCTGGAACTTGGCTCCTGCTGTGAGCCAGGGGCTTTCTGCCTGCTGGGCTGGGGGAACACCCTCACTGAGCTCTGGGACACCCCCAGCCCCACACCCACTCCTTGCCACAGCTCCTCCCAGACAGCATCCGCTACGCACACGTCCCCCGCTACCGTCCCTCGGCCAGGGGCCTTGTGGCTCATGCCAGACCCTTCTTCCTCCCCAGGGAGTCTCCTCCCAGGAAAGCGGGAAGCCCCCCGCAGCCCAGGACTCTCCAGCTCAGCCCCCCTGGAGCCAGGCCGCCCTCTGAGTCCCACGTGCCCTGAGCCAGGTGGGGACTGGCGGCCGTCTTGGCCACAGCGACCACAAATCAATCGAGTTTCAAACCTCTGACAAGAGGAAAAGGGCCAGCAAAACCTCAGCTCGGGCCATGAGGAGAGCAGACTTCAGACTGCTCAGGGAACTGCTAAGCAGGGTCTCCAGGGACAATGTTTTTGCAGGTGCTGGGGTCCATCCGTGCTGGTCAATTTTGAAACATCACCTCCTAAGGGCACAGCAGCAGGAGATTCCCAAATGTCGAAAGCCAAGCAGGCGAGGCAGAAGGCTTCTTCTCTGGCAAAGAGGATGGAAAAGGAAGCTGTGTGCCCAGTGGAAGCAAGGTCACAAGAAGAATACGGATGTCAGGAAAATTAGTCCTCAAACACCACAGCTGTACGTCCAAACAAGAGACAGAGCAGTCCTGTTACTTTGATCGAATAAAGGGAGAGGTCATGGGCATTTCCCACGGGATCTCTCAAGTTGATAGAGGACGCAGCTTCCTTTATCTCCTAATTTCCCAGCTGCATTTCCCTCTCTCTTTCCCCACTGGCTGAGCTACTTGAGAGGTACAGACTTCCCAAATGGCTTAATACAAACCCCCTTTCTAATGTCTACCCCCCTCCCCCTCCCCATTCTTTTGCTCCTGTCTCTGTTCTTTTTCTCTAAATCCAGGGATTAGCAGAGTCTTGAGTGAGTAACAGTCTGTGTCAATTAGTGGAATTCCTATGGAATTTAGGGTTCCTCCCTTTGCTGCTTCTTTCACCTATCAGTATCTGGCTTTATCTACCATCAGGCCCACAGATAGTTTGTAAAGACACCTCCTTCTCATTCCTTCCCCAGAGATGTTTCTCGCCACTGTAGGGAGAACTTTGGTGCACTGAAAGCTCAGCTGGAGAGGAAGGTGGCCAGAAATGTGGGGCCCAATAAAAAGAGTGGTTTTAAATATATGCATGGAAAGAAACATTGTAGAAGTAACATTGTCCCCTTCCAGGATGTGGATGGTCACCTGACAAACAGGGCCAGGGACACAGCACAGGTGTTTAATGCATTCTTTGCCTCTGTCTTCAACACTCTTCCCTCCCTTCGCCGTGGAAAACGTGCACTGTACCAAGGGACACTGCAAAGTCCCTGAAGAGGGCAAGCCCTGCTCAGCAGAAAGCAAACCACCCCTGTTTGATCCACAGCATTCCCATGGTGCATCTGAACCCAGTGTGTGCCAGCAACTGGGAAAAAAGGAACCCTATGCCCGTCAAAACCAGAGCAGTGAGAGCACCATGAGCGCTCCTTGGGAAATCCTGACTTGTTTAGAACAGAGGCAACGCAGAAGTCGGTGAGCTGTTACAGAAAACTCTTCCTGCCCTCGACAGCCAGTTCAGGAGAGCTCCCCAGAGACACAGGAACTTCAACTCCCTTTGTCTCTGGAAGATCTTCGCAGGCACAGAGTAGTGGCTGTTGCCAGTTGGTACCGCTGCAGTGTCCTGGGAGCCATGGGCTTGACACTGGTGGCAGCAGCACTCTTCCTGATGTGCCACTTGCTGCAGGGAATGATTCACTGCAGCAGGCTGAGCTCCTGTTCTTGCTGCCAGGCTTTTTCTGGCCATGTGCATCCTTAGGCATGAGCTGGTTCTGCTGATCCCTGAGGTGGGCCCAGGGCTATGACAGCACAAAGGGGCTGAGCGCTGGTGAGAGGCGGGGCTGGGATGTCACCCGGCTGTCCTGGCCCACAGCACTGTGACATCACCGCGCAGTCGCTATGTAACACGGGCCAGCACCTGCAGCTGCCAGTGCAGTCGCGATGGGACGTGCCGGAGCCATGTGTGACGGTGTTGTCCCAGTGATTGTGCTTGTCCTGCTGCTGGCCGCTGTGGCTGTCTGGTGGGCCGTTGGCCACTGGCAACCACGGAGGCGGCAGACAAGGACAGCGAAGAGGCGCAAGCGCCCCGGGGTGCAGCCCAGAGGCTCACGGAGGAAGCGAGGAGCCCCTGCGGCTCCCAGGTCCTCCAGGCCTCGGGCCACCCCTCGCAAGCGGCCACGTGCTCCCGCGAGCCCCCTGGACAGCCCCTGCAGCTGCGGCCCCTGCGTGGCAGTGGCCCAGGAGCTGCAGGAACTGATGCTGCTGCTCTGGGCTCGCAATGGGACATGGGTGCCGCTCTACTCTGGGATGTGGCAGGCCTTGTGGAAAGAACTGGAGGAGCTGCTGAAGCGAGGCCACCTGCCCTGCTGTGGCTCGGCCAGCTCCTCCAGGAGCCTCCATCCCTTCAAGAGGCTGCTCCCAGCAAGATTCTCCATCCCTGGGAGAGCCTCAAGCCTTGCAAGGATGGCACACCATCAGAGAGCCGCCATCCAGGCAAGAAGCTCAGGCTGTCAGAGATCCTCCATCCCGCCAGGAGCGTCCGCTATCTCTGACAGCCTCCATCGCCCGCAGACGCTCCATGAGACCTGCAGTCAGCCTGCAGAAAGTGCAGAGCCTGTGCACAGGTCTCCCAGCTCCCTTGGACTCATGGACTTCAACAACACGGGCACAACCCTGACAACTGACGTTGCCAGGGAAAGCCCAGAAGTCCAAGTGGGAGCCCAGCCCGATCCAGGGGAGCCTTGTCAGGAGCAGGTGCTGGAGCAGCGAGTGAGCTGGAGCCAGCAGTTGCCGGCCCACAGCTCCCAGGACGCTGTGCCGGCTGCGCCAGCTGGCAACAGCTCTTGCCTGGTGGCGGAGACGAGCCTCAAGACACCCAGGAGGTTCCTCCATCTCCAGGAAGCTGCTCCGAGACGGCCACCGACTACCAGGAAGGCCTTGCTGGTAGCAGGTGAGATCTGAGGAGCTCTCTGAGGCTCCCTTGGGGCTCTTGAGGGGCATCCGCAGGCCAGGCCAGGGCCCTTGAGAGCAGCCGAGTCCCTGGCTGTTTCCAGTGCTTCTGATGCCACAGCTTCAAAAAACCCCTCTCTGGTTTGCAGCTGCTCCTGACACCCCCCTGTGCGAGTCCTCGGGCTGTAGCCCCGGCAGTCCTCAAGAGCAGAGTCCAGCCCACGACGCCGGGGACAGCGACGGTGCCGCCCTGCCCCGCTGCCCTCCGGCTCCTGCAGCCGCCTCTGCGCGCTCCCCTGCCCCAGCTCTGGCGCTCGCCAGCCCGACGGCTGCAAGGCGGTGGCCGCTGCCCGGCGCGCAGCAGGAAGCAGGTCAGAGCAAGGTGGCCCGCGGTGGCTCGGCCCGCTTCACTCGCGGGCACTTGGCCGGGGGGGCCCTGGGCGCAAGGCTGATGGCTCGGTCTCGGTCGCAGGGCAAAAGAAGAAGCTGCAGGAGCTGTACCAGCTGGGCCCGCAGCTGGGCAGCGGTGGCTTCGGCACCGTTTTCTCGGGCATCCGCCTCTCGGACGGGAGCCCGGTAAGTGGCCGGGACGGCGGGGCGCGGGACGAGGGCCAGGGGCGGGGCAGGGCTTGAGCTCAGCCCCGTCTCTCGTGGGCTTGCAGGTGGCCATCAAACGCGTGGCCCGGGAGAGCGTGGTGCAGTGGTACGAGCTGGTGAGTGAGCGAGCGGGGCCACGGCGCCAGAGCGCCAGAGCGGGGCGTGGCGGGCAGGGATAAGGCCGGGCCCCGAGGGCGGGAGGCGGCGCAGGGCGGGGGGAGCGGGCGTGGGCTCAGCGTGCGAGCCGGAGCAGGGCGGGCCCGGGGATGCCAAACACCGGTGGTGGGGCCGGGCAGGGGGGCACCCCCCAAGCATCCCCTGGGCGGGAGGAAGCCCAAGCACCAGGGAGGCTGCCCAAGGGGGCACTGGGGCATCCCAGGCACGGGGCAGCACAGCAGCCCCAGGGCAGCATCAGGCCTGCTGGAGGCACTGTCTCCTCCCCACAGCCCGACGGCACCCGCGTTCCCATGGAGATTGTGCTCATGGAGAAGGTGGGCTCTGGCTGCCACAACATCATCCAGCTCCTCGACTGGTTTGAGCTGCCTGACAGCTTCCTGCTGGTCATGGAGCGTCCGGAGTCATCGCAGGATCTCCTGGACTTCCTGCTGGAGCAGGGCTTCCTGTGCGAGGAGATGGCGCGCTGGCTTTTCTGCCAGGTGCTGGAGGCCGTGCGGCACTGCACCGCCTGCGGCGTCCTGCACCGGGACATCAAGCCGGAGAACCTCCTCGTGGACCCGGAGAGTGGCGACCTGAAGCTCATCGACTTCGGTTGCGGCACCTTCCTCCAGGAGCAGGCCTTCACGCAATTTGCCGGTGAGCCCACAGGCCGGGCCCCGCTCCCAGTGCCAGGCACTGCACGGCCCCGTTCCCTCCTGGGCTGCGGGCTGCGGCATTCAGCCGGCTGCCGGCTGCCCTTTGGCACGGGCCAGATGCTGTGCCCCAGGAGCCGGTTGCCGGCCCTGCCCACAGAGGGGGGCTGCCAAAGCCAGGCCCCGGCCGCTCGGCTTGGCAGGCCCGCAAGGGCTTGGGCTGCTCCGCTGGCCTTGTCTGCCTTGCAGAACGGTTTCCTGGCTTTGGCCAATTGGCTGGGGGACGGCGGCTGGCCCCGGGGGGAAGTTGTGGCCACTGGTGCAGCCCCTGCTTCTGCCAGGAGGCTGGCACCAGGCTCTGGAAGGCAGCAGCCTGCGCCTGGACAGCGCCGCCTGTGTCCCCTAGGAACACACCTGTACAGCCCACCCGAGTGGATCTGCCTTGGCTGCTACCACGGCCATTCGGCGACCATCTGGTCCCTGGGCGTGCTGCTGTACGTCATGGTCTGCGGGAACGAGCCCTTCCAGGACGACCGTGGCATCGTGTCGGGGCAGCTCTTCTTCTGGCAGCAGGTCTCTCCAGGTTGGTGTCCGGCCTCAAGAAGGCAGGCTTTGGCAGATGGCACCGCGCAGCCCAGCGTGGCCCTCACGCAGCTCCGCGGGAGGTCGATCTGCCCTCAAGGGCTGGCCGCAGGCGGCGGCCCGTGACCACGGTGGGGTCGGTGTGGCCCGCTTGGCTGCAGGAGGTGGCGCGTGTCCTGCCGTGCCGCTGTCCCGCAAAGGGCAGAGTCAGCCGGGAGGCCGGCACAGCTCTGAGCACACGCAGCACGGCCCGGGCCCTGCGGGCGCCGGGAGCAGCTGGGCAGGAGCCTTCTGCAAGTGACCGGCGCTTTCTGGCTTCTCTCCCCAGAGTGCCAACATCTGATCCGCTGGTGTTTGTCCAAGCACCCCGCGGACAGGCCAGCGCTGGAGGAGATCTTGCGCCACCCTTGGCTGCGGGGCGGGCGTCTTTGATGCCTTGCCGGAGCCTCTGCAGCACCCGGTTGCCGAGTCCCACGCAGGAGTGAGGACTCGAGAAATAAAAGAACCACAAACCCATGCCGGGGTGTCAAGTCTGCTCCTGGTTAGCAACTTCAGCTAAAGAACCCTCTTGGGAAAAGGGGTGATCAGAGTGTTCCCTTCAGCCTTTGTCAAGCTTTTGATGCCTTTCCTCCAGGCATCATGGCACTTTTGTGTCTTCAAGCACAGGCTGTAGTCCAGGCAGGAGGGGCTGTAACAAGCCAAGAAATGCAACAGTGAAACAACAGCCGCCCTTTCAAACTGAGGCGGCCACTTGGCTTCACCTGAAGTGATACATGGGCTCATGTGTGCATTCCAAGGGCCAGCGGGTGGCAGGGACAGAGATGCTGCTCCTCTCCAATGCTGGGAGAAGAATCAGAAATGGCAAAAGGTCATTTCAGGTTGAGCCCTGACAAAACTCTTCCTCTTTCTTCCCCTGAAATGGGAGGCAGGCCTGCGCCTTTGACCAGCTGGGTCTGCAGCCTCGTAAGCCATGGGCATGGAGCCCACAGGAAATGTTGAGATGCTGGAGTTGCTCCCATGGTGCTGGGCCCATTGCAGCCCTCAAAATACCTTTCTCTACCCTCAAAACAACTGGTAGAGATGGAAAGTGCAGTAACCAGTCTAGCCACAGGAAAGCACCCAGGTGCCTTCCCTGGCCCTGTGGGCAGGTGCCAGCTGCAAACCTGTGCCACCTTCTGTCTACTGCCCTGACCTACCACTACAGGCTTTGGGAAAAAAACATACTTCTTCAGAAATGAGGAAGGGGCAGTCAATAGCTAACTCATGGAAGCACGAGTTAACTATTGGGAGACAGCAAACGTTAGTTCAGACAGCAGACTGTAATTACAAAACCTAAGAAACCAAATTTGCCCTACTCTTGTCAAGATAGAGGGCACAAGGATCATCTCAGAGACCGCTGAAACATTCCTCAAAGGACTACGCATGCCCAGGGAGAAAGGTGAAAAAGTTCACTGAGAGGAAGACTACTGGCCTTCATCAGAAAAGACCCCCGAGGAAGAGGAGAGGCCTTCCTCAGCGCGGCCACCAGGACACACAGCGCATGCGTGGCCCATATGCTAATGACTTCCGAGAAATAATTTGTATAACCACACCTGTCCCAAGGAATGTGATGAATATTCCTAATTTAACCCATAATACTTGTGTTGTAGAGAGCACCAGGTGTGTGTTTGGAGGAGCGATCCCCACACACCCGGCGCGCCGAATAAAGCAAATACCCGCTTCTCTGACTCTGTCTCTGAAGTGTCTCCTGGCCCGGTTGCGGCATGATTCAATTCCAATTAAAAGAATCCTCTAAAAAAATGGGGACATTTCAGTGCCCCACTTCAGTTTAAACACTTTAAACATGGCATGCCTGCATGTTTCTTCTTTTTTCTTTCCCCTGGATCCTGCATTAGCCTTAAAATCTGCCGGGTAGAGCCGGTAGGGCACTGCAGCAGTGTAGTGCTTCCAGTCCTTCCCATCTTTGCTGCAACAACCGTGCTCGTCCCGAATGCAGCGCTGGGTGAGCAGAGTGGTCATGTAAACGATGTAGAAGTAAGGCAGGATGTGCTCAAAGCCACAAGCCAGGCAATAGGCCAGCGAGCCCATCAGGTCTCCCGTGCAGTTGAAATGACGTGCCCAGCCCCAAAAGCCAGAGGTCATCAGCTTGCTGTAGTGCTTGGGCCCATCCACGGACACGTAGGAGCACTCGATGGACTCCGGCTTCTTCCCCCAGATCCTGCACTTGCCATTGGTACGACGGAAGAGGTCCTTCTGGTGGTTGGTCATTCTGAAGATGGAATAGCCCAGCAAGCCCAGCATCAAGACCCCTACGGCATGGGCTGTGCACAGCTGGACAGGCTGGTAAACCAAATACAGACCCTGGGGAGCACAAAAACAATCAGACATTTACTTCCAACAGAGGCTCAGCATGCCAGACCAATTCCTCGACTACAGTGGCCCACAACAGACCAGAAGAAAGAGTAGAAAAATCTACTGCAACAGTAAAACTGCAGAAAACTTTCAAAAAACTCTGCATCCAACAGTTTCCTTCTCTCTTTCTCTCTCCAAAATTGCACTTCTTCCTGAAACAAGAAGAGAGAAGTTGCAAGGATGCAAACCGGACAGAAGGAAAAAGCAAGGAACAAAACACAAACAAACCACCGCTAACCAAAAGACCCTCAACAAGCAGGAGTAAAAAAAAAAGGAAACGGAAAGGATTTAGAAAAAAAGGAAACCAAAAGGATTCAGAAAAGTATACAGACACAACAGACAGTGACAGAAAGAGGCACAAAAGAAGGGCAGGAGAGGAAAAGATGTCCAATCTGGGCACGGACAGGAAGCCTTCCTACCCAGGAATTGTTACAAAGAATGTTGCAAGGATTTCTCAACAGTCAAACCGCCTAGAAACATTTAAGGTGCACATTAACCTGCTGAGAAGAATGTTTCTGCAAAGTTTCCTTCCTCTTAGCCCAAATCCACAGTGTCCACATTTTTACCTGCAAAGTAGAGAGGGAAGGCAACCAAACACAGTCTCCCCAGCCCAAATACCATCCCAAATGATCATGGCAGATAGCAATGGTTTTCAAGTACCAGGCTTCATTCCAAAAGAAGTCCAGAACAAAAATACCCTGCAACAGAATAATTTCACAGTAATAACAGAGCACTGTCACCAGTTACCCTGTTTAACAGCATCAGCCTAATGTCTGTGCTGCCTTGTGATGTGATCTCACAACTCATTGGTGTTTTTATGTTAGCACTTCAAAACCAGACGTTTCTGAACACAGTTAGGAAGAACTAGCACATAAATACAAGCTATGTGGATACACAATATCTACCTACCTATCTATCTATCTACACAGATAAAGCAACAGTAGGATGACTAAGGCAAGTGTACAACTCAAGGACGAACGCTTGGGAAGTGAACTCACAGTTGATCAGCCCAATCTCTCTTCAGCTTAGAGTCACAGCGTTACAAAGAGGGCCGATAGAGCTCCTATTGAGCAGGCTTCCATTTCCACAGATCAGGCAATAAATCCAAAGAAGTCCCAGCACACCATCACTGAATGAGCTTGTTTCAGGCCAGGAAAAAACACTTCATTTTCATTTCCATAGAAGGACTTCTTTTCCTACTTTAATATTAGTTTACTTCCTAGCTGGTTTCCTAATTTCCTCCTTGGAATTTACCTGAAGGACATTGACAAGGATCATGGAGTTTGTCGCTTCGCCATACAGCTCCTCTTGTTTGGCAGCAAAGGAAAGGTTGATCAGAGTCCAGGCCACAATCCCAGGGTGCCCACTGAAGAAAGAGCTTGAAATCAAACCACTTCCCTATTCGAGGGTTAAATTCAATCCCCATCATGTAGTCGTAAAAGAAGTTTCCAGTGAATTTGCTGTAAAACATAAAAAAATTGGAAATGTACAGAGTTCTACACAAATACAGGTAATTACTGCTCTGACTACACAATTCAGATTAATTTGATGTAGTGATAATAAAAATCATCAAAGCATGTAACGCTGTGCAAGGTAACAGAAGCTGACCCAGCTGAAGTATTACATTAATAGACATAAGTTGTAGAGTTTCAGAAGTGCCCGAGTTTACTCTTGCTAACACTTCTGAACAGTCTCACTATTTCTAGGATGGGTGTATCTGTGACACTGAGGCTGCCAGTCCCATGGTGTGCAGCATGAAACACGGGGGATGGTGCTAGTGAAGCAAAGAACCACTGTCATACACTGGCTCAGCTCTCTCTGCCAGTGAAATATATTCTGTCATTCAATTGATAGACCCGGTTTTTATTTAACAGTTTTAATCTCGGATTACCTCGTCTTCTCTCATTACTAAAATTCACATACCACTCTTTGGCATTGGGAGGGAAAAAGTAGCCTTTAATCATTGCAAACGTGGACACTGCATATCCCAAGCTATTGGCACACCACAGGAGAGGAATCCACTTGTCAAAAATGATGGTAGGTGAGAAGAAGTGGAAGCAAGAAGCATTTGCAAACCAAAGCACATGGGTCATGATCCAGGCCTGAAGTCCATTGATTTTCATATTTATTCACGACACCTAAAAGATGAAGAAAAAAAATCGAGTGTTACTGACCCCGCATTACTGCAGCTTTTAATTCACATGGCTATGCACAGAATACACAGAAGCTCAATCAAGCGCTC
Organism: Aphelocoma coerulescens; assembly: GCF_041296385.1. Classification (NCBI taxonomy): domain Eukaryota; kingdom Metazoa; phylum Chordata; class Aves; order Passeriformes; family Corvidae; genus Aphelocoma; species Aphelocoma coerulescens. Next base: position 136,021 of record NW_027183497.1, on the reverse strand, counting down.
ATGAAACAACTTCTCTCTCCTCGTCCTCCCAATTCAATACCTTAAAGCACTTTTCTGAGTGTTCCATTAAACTCTGCTGTACCCATTAGGCTTTGTTAGGCTGAGTTTTTCTCCTCACAAAACTGAATTTAGGCTTTCCCCCAAAACTGACCAGAGTAACAAACCACTTCTCCTAACAGTTCACATCCCACATTTTGTTCAAGTCCCTTGGCTTCATGGAGCTTGAGCAGGTAAAACTATCTTGTCGAATACCAGCAATAGTCCTGGACAGCTACAGTCAACTGACAATTTCAAGTGCCAAAGTCATCAACCAGTACTTTTTCACTGCTGGTATGGTGCCTACCAGATCAACAGTTATACTAATTCTAAGAGATAGAAATGCTATCACTTCTTCTAAAAGATGACATCGATTGCTTTCTATTTTTGTTTGAACTGAACACGGGAGGAAGGTGAGAGCACTTCTGCCCACGTTTCCTCTGGCTACACATGGGCTATTAAACACTCTAGGTACAGAAATACTATCATTTCAGAAGATTGCACGGTGTCCGTGTATTCCAAGGAATACCTTACCAGCAGGGGTGACAGCACCTTCTTGTACACCTCCCACATATCCAGGGAGAACTTTATGGCAGAAGTCAGGGATGGACATGTACAAAACCACCTAGAAGAGAGAGGATGTATTCACAGTAAATACAGACGAGACAAAATCCCTCAAAACACTATTCCTTACATACACATACCAAATAGAATGTTTCTATTAAGTTTCTATTAAGTATTGGGTAAGCAAATATGGCAATATTTAGCTGTTGGGATTTTAGACTAGTAATACATCTAAGCTTTGAGACAGCTCAAAGATGTACTTCATGTAAGGCTGCCATCCTTTTTTGGTGGGGAGGCAGGACAGTTGGTAACTAGATTCAGGTCCTCGTCGTTTTATTTTTATCCATTTCTTGTGTATGAATTTAAAACCAACGGATACTGCTATAAAGTTGCTTTTTCTTCAAAACCTCATTAAGGCATATGTCACACAAGGAATATTTGCGTATATTCCCTACATGCTTCTTTTCCAAGTACATAAGCTTCCTTTGGATTCCAAAAAGCCCTGGAAAGTGGGAAACACCAAAGAGTAAATGCCAGTTCAACATTCCACTATCCTTTGTGCAAAAGGATTCATCCAACAGCCGTGTGAGAAACCAGACCCGGCATCCAGATCATAACTCAAGAATGTACCTGGAAAGTGACCCAAAGGGAATAGATGCCAGCAGCCCTATAGGTCAGTGTGGGAGTCCTGTTCCAGATGTCAGACAGATGTTTATTCCCTGTCAGCAAGTCCAGCAGTGGGTCAGTCAGAGAGCACTGGTACTGGTCACAGGACATGATGAAGTAATACACGATCGGCGGTGCAAACACGAGCAGGAAAAGGATGCTTGCCAAGGAAAACCAGTCCACCTCCCTGTAATCCAAAACAGAGCATTTTGTTTGCCCAGGTTTCAGAGAGATGAGTTACATCAAATAACTTTTTCAGTGGACCTTCTAGACTAACTGGATGAAAACTGAAAATGTCTTCAGGGCACAGACATGTCTGGTGGTCAAACAGCCATTAAAAAATCAGCACAGAACAGACTTTACCACAAACTCCTCTAAAACTACACTAGCTGATCAGAGCAAGAGATGAGAGAAAATCTCCCCTCCAAAAACCAGATTATTATTACAGACTTCACCTTTTTGATGGCAATCATGGCTCTAACTGGTAGAGTATTCGGTTGAAAGTGATAATGGAATCCCAAGAACATGATGCAAAGCTTGGAAACTTGCAAAAGACAGACCTTGGACAGCCATACATTGAACTTGCTGTGCCAGCCACTTTTGCTGTTCCCAGCTGCAGTCCAATGCCCTACTAATACCTACTCAGCTCTTGGAGAACTGGGAGATGCATCCTCAATCTTGCTACAGCGGGACTGATCAGCTGGGAATGCCACAGATGCTGGGATGCTTGTTTTCCAGATCTCATGAAATATTTCTTTCCTAGGAACTAGAAATGTTACCAATTTTTACTTCCCGGCCTTTCCTGGCCATCTGCATCCTCAGCCACAAGCAGGCTCTGCAGATCGACGTGGCTCTGGGGAAGCAGGGACTCCTGTCTGTGGGCAAAGAAAACAAAGACAACTTGTAAGAAGAGAACCTGGAGCTTCTAGCTAGAAGAGAAAGGACTGTTCAATCAAGGCAGGGGCGACGAAGGAAACTTTCTAAAATGGAACAAGCAGCAGAAGCACAGTAGTTTTGCAGAAGAAATTCTCCTTCCAGCACTTGGCTTAGGGAAAAAGCCTGATGTTGCTACGAGAGACACGAGTTCATGTCTAGTATTGGGTAGCAGACATCGGAGCATTTCGACTATTGGCTTTCCAGGCTCACGCTATTCGAACCTGAGAGTGAAACTCTTCTAAAAGCCAGAGGTGCTTGGAAGAAATGTTTCTGCTCACACCACGACTGGGGACCGTGCATCATTCATACCTTGCACCTGTCCAAAGGCCTTCCTCCGTCTGCGCTCCGGCAGCTCTCACCGAGGCTCTGGCAGGGACGGAGGCTCTTGCCAGAAGTATCGCAAGCGTGGAGATCTTCCTCATCCTGCTCCTCCACTGCTGACATCAGGGAATTCCCTGGAGCTGGGAACGTCTGCCTTTCCTGCTGGAGGATCTTGTTTGGCAGTTCTCTGACGTTCTTCACCTTTGGCAGTGCCGCAGCCATGGAGGTGTAGGACAGATGTTTCCCTCTCCCACTCCCCACTGCCACCAGCTCCCCCTGGGCAATGAGGGGGCTGCCGGCTGAGCGAGGGCAGCGCCAACGTGCAGCAGCTCAAGGATCCGCTCCCTGCGCGCTTCCCGGGATAGGGCTGCCCTGGGCCTTGGCATGGACAGAGGGTCCCCCTTCTCTGCTGGCCGTGACCCTCCTGCCCCAGCCTCGCTCAGGTCGATTCATGTGCCTCCCGTGAGGGACGCCCTCCACACAGATCCTGCTTCTGATTCCTTGGATCCACAGCACTGTTTCTCCTGGATTTTAGCCACGCCTTCCCCTCTGTAAAGCATAGGGATACATAGGAGGAGTGTGTTGGGCTCCCCTCCACCACTGTTAGTGGTTTCAGGCCCCCAGGAGCTCTTGTGTCTCCCTTTTTCCCAACGATATCCCCTCCGTCCCCTCCTTCCCGACGCTTCCCCTCAGCAGCACCGAGCCTTTTCCCGCCCTTTGCTCCCCTCAGCGCTGGCCCCGGCCCCGCTCAGACCACGGCCCCTCGCCGCCGCTGAGGCCCTGCCCACGCCCATCGTCCTGGCCACGCCCCCTCGGCTGGGAACGGCTCCCCGCCCTCCCCTCCCTAATTAGCGCCCTTCCTTCCTCCCTCCTTAATGCCTCACTAATTCGGCCCCCTGCGGCCAAGGGCAGGGCTTTGGAGGAGCTCTGTGCGGCAGCCTGGCTGCGTGCGGCAGGCCAGAGACGCCCAGTGTTGTCCCTCCGCTCAGGGCAGGGATCCGGGGCACCGCGGCCACCCGGGGAAGATGCTCCGTTGCCAGCCCACACCTCCACCAAAGGGAGAGGAGGAAAGCAGGCTGCCAGAGCCACAGAAGCCCTCAAGACTTCCCCAGCTGGCTCTTCTCCGCCCTGCCCCGCCCCGCCCCGCCCCTTCCAAGGCCGTTTTTACAGGAGCTCCGAAAGAGGCAAAAAAAGACAAACGAGCTCCACAGCGAATTCCTGAAAGAAAAATCCAGCAATGGCCAGGAGGCTCCTGTGGCTCCTTCCTGAAAATCAGGGCTATGGGGAACAGGGTGCAGGGTGTCCCAGGACACAGAGCTGGACACTGATCCCTCCTGGATCTCCTTGGCACCCCTGTCCCAGGCAAGGATGGTCCTGAATATCCTCCTGGAGCTGTCCCAGGAAAGTCCCTGCTCCCTGGTGCGGGATGGGAGGGGTAGAGGTGGTCCTCTCACACTCATCCCACTCATCCTCCCCTGCGCTGGCTTTGCCCCTGGGGTGTTGACCCCCCTTTTTAGGGTGTCCAGCCCTGTTCCCATGGGGAACCTTGGCAGCACCCATGGGCATAACCAACCTTTGTGGGAGGCTGGGAGCACTGGTGAGGGCGGGGGCTGTTCCTGGTGACCTGGAACTTGGCTCCTGCTGTGAGCCAGGGGCTTTCTGCCTGCTGGGCTGGGGGAACACCCTCACTGAGCTCTGGGACACCCCCAGCCCCACACCCACTCCTTGCCACAGCTCCTCCCAGACAGCATCCGCTACGCACACGTCCCCCGCTACCGTCCCTCGGCCAGGGGCCTTGTGGCTCATGCCAGACCCTTCTTCCTCCCCAGGGAGTCTCCTCCCAGGAAAGCGGGAAGCCCCCCGCAGCCCAGGACTCTCCAGCTCAGCCCCCCTGGAGCCAGGCCGCCCTCTGAGTCCCACGTGCCCTGAGCCAGGTGGGGACTGGCGGCCGTCTTGGCCACAGCGACCACAAATCAATCGAGTTTCAAACCTCTGACAAGAGGAAAAGGGCCAGCAAAACCTCAGCTCGGGCCATGAGGAGAGCAGACTTCAGACTGCTCAGGGAACTGCTAAGCAGGGTCTCCAGGGACAATGTTTTTGCAGGTGCTGGGGTCCATCCGTGCTGGTCAATTTTGAAACATCACCTCCTAAGGGCACAGCAGCAGGAGATTCCCAAATGTCGAAAGCCAAGCAGGCGAGGCAGAAGGCTTCTTCTCTGGCAAAGAGGATGGAAAAGGAAGCTGTGTGCCCAGTGGAAGCAAGGTCACAAGAAGAATACGGATGTCAGGAAAATTAGTCCTCAAACACCACAGCTGTACGTCCAAACAAGAGACAGAGCAGTCCTGTTACTTTGATCGAATAAAGGGAGAGGTCATGGGCATTTCCCACGGGATCTCTCAAGTTGATAGAGGACGCAGCTTCCTTTATCTCCTAATTTCCCAGCTGCATTTCCCTCTCTCTTTCCCCACTGGCTGAGCTACTTGAGAGGTACAGACTTCCCAAATGGCTTAATACAAACCCCCTTTCTAATGTCTACCCCCCTACCCCCCCCCATTCTTTTGCTCCTGTCTCTGTTCTTTTTCTCTAAATCCAGGGATTAGCAGAGTCTTGAGTGAGTAACAGTCTGTGTCAATTAGTGGAATTCCTATGGAATTTAGGGTTCCTCCCTTTGCTGCTTCTTTCACCTATCAGTATCTGGCTTTATCTACCATCAGGCCCACAGATAGTTTGTAAAGACACCTCCTTCTCATTCCTTCCCCAGAGATGTTTCTCGCCACTGTACGGAGAACTTTGGTGCACTGAAAGCTCAGCTGGAGAGGAAGGTGGCCAGAAATGTGGGGCCCAATAAAAAGAGTGGTTTTAAATATATGCATGGAAAGAAACATTGTAGAAGTAACATTGTCCCCTTCCAGGATGTGGATGGTCACCTGACAAACAGGGCCAGGGACACAGCACAGGTGTTTAATGCATTCTTTGCCTCTGTCTTCAACACTCTTCCCTCCCTTCGCCGTGGAAAACGTGCACTGTACCAAGGGACACTGCAAAGTCCCTGAAGAGGGCAAGCCCTGCTCAGCAGAAAGCAAACCACCCCTGTTTGATCCACAGCATTCCCATGGTGCATCTGAACCCAGTGTGTGCCAGCAACTGGGAAAAAAGGAACCCTATGCCCGTCAAAACCAGAGCAGTGAGAGCACCATGAGCGCTCCTTGGGAAATCCTGACTTGTTTAGAACAGAGGCAACGCAGAAGTCGGTGAGCTGTTACAGAAAACTCTTCCTGCCCTCGACAGCCAGTTCAGGAGAGCTCCCCAGAGACACAGGAACTTCAACTCCCTTTGTCTCTGGAAGATCTTCGCAGGCACAGAGTAGTGGCTGTTGCCAGTTGGTACCGCTGCAGTGTCCTGGGAGCCATGGGCTTGACACTGGTGGCAGCAGCACTCTTCCTGATGTGCCACTTGCTGCAGGGAATGATTCACTGCAGCAGGCTGAGCTCCTGTTCTTGCTGCCAGGCTTTTTCTGGCCATGTGCATCCTTAGGCATGAGCTGGTTCTGCTGATCCCTGAGGTGGGCCCAGGGCTATGACGGCACAAAGGGGCTGAGCGCTGGCGAGAGGCGGGGCTGGGATGTCACCCGGCTGTCCTGGCCCACAGCACTGTGACATCACCGCGCAGTCGCTATGTAACACGGGCCAGCACCTGCAGCTGCCAGTGCAGTCGCGATGGGACGTGCCGGAGCCATGTGTGACGGTGTTGTCCCAGTGATTGTGCTTGTCCTGCTGCTGGCCGCTGTGGCTGTCTGGTGGGCCGTTGGCCACTGGCAACCACGGAGGCGGCAGACAAGGACAGCGAAGAGGCGCAAGCGCCCCGGGGTGCAGCCCAGAGGCTCACGGAGGAAGCGAGGAGCCCCTGCGGCTCCCAGGTCCTCCAGGCCTCGGGCCACCCCTCGCAAGCGGCCACGTGCTCCCGCGAGCCCCCTGGACAGCCCCTGCAGCTGCGGCCCCTGCGTAGCAGTGGCCCAGGAGCTGCAGGAACTGATGCTGCTGCTCTGGGCTCGCAATGGGACATGGGTGCTCTACTCTGGGATGTGGCAGGCCTTGTGGAAAGAACTGGAGGAGCTGCTGAAGCGAGGCCACCTGCCCTGCTGTGGCTCGGCCAGCTCCTCCAGGAGCCTCCATCCCTTCAAGAGGCTGCTCCCAGCAAGATTCTCCATCCCTGGGAGAGCCTCAAGCCTTGCAAGGATGGCACACCATCAGAGAGCCGCCATCCAGGCAAGAAGCTCAGGCTGTCAGAGATCCTCCATCCCGCCAGGAGCGTCCGCTATCTCTGACAGCCTCCATCGCCCGCAGACGCTCCGTGAGACCTGCAGTCAGCCTGCAGAAAGTGCAGAGCCTGTGCACAGGTCTCCCAGCTCCCTTGGACTCATGGACTTCAACAACACGGGCACAACCCTGACAACTGACGTTGCCAGGGAAAGCCCAGAAGTCCAAGTGGGAGCCCAGCCCGATCCAGGGGAGCCTTGTCAGGAGCAGGTGCTGGAGCAGCGAGTGAGCTGGAGCCAGCAGTTGCTGGCCCACAGCTCCCAGGACGCTGTGCCGGCTGCGCCAGCTGGCAACAGCTCTTGCCTGGTGGCGGAGACGAGCCTCAAGACACCCAGGAGGTTCCTCCATCTCCAGGAAGCTGCTCCGAGACGGCCACCGACTACCAGGAAGGCCTTGCTGGTAGCAGGTGAGATCTGAGGAGCTCTCTGAGGCTCCCTTGGGGCTCTTGAGGGGCATCCCCAGGCCAGGCCAGGGCCCTTGAGAGCAGCCGAGTCCCTGGCTGTTTCCAGTGCTTCTGATGCCACAGCTTCAAAAAACCCCTCTCTGGTTTGCAGCTGCTCCTGACACCCCCCTGTGCGAGTCCTCGGGCTGTAGCCCCGGCAGTCCTCAAGAGCAGAGTCCAGCCCACGACGCCGGGGACAGCGACGGTGCCGCCCTGCCCCGCTGCCCTCCGGCTCCTGCAGCCGCCTCTGCGCGCTCCCCTGCCCCAGCTCTGGCGCTCGCCAGCCCGACGGCTGCAAGGCGGTGGCCGCTGCCCGGCGCGCAGCAGGAAGCAGGTCAGAGCAAGGTGGCCCGCGGTGGCTCGGCCCGCTTCACTCGCGGGCACTTGGCCGGGGGGGCCCTGGGCGCAAGGCTGATGGCTCGGTCTCGGTCGCAGGGCAAAAGAAGAAGCTGCAGGAGCTGTACCAGCTGGGCCCGCAGCTGGGCAGCGGTGGCTTCGGCACCGTTTTCTCGGGCATCCGCCTCTCGGACGGGAGCCCGGTAAGTGGCCGGGACGGCGGGGCGCGGGACGAGGGCCAGGGGCGGGGCAGGGCTTGAGCTCAGCCCCGTCTCTCGTGGGCTTGCAGGTGGCCATCAAACGCGTGGCCCGGGAGAGCGTGGTGCAGTGGTACGAGCTGGTGAGTGAGTGAGCGGGGCCACGGCGCCAGAGCGCCAGAGCGGGGCGTGGCGGGCAGGGATAAGGCCGGGCCCCGAGGGCGGGAGGCGGCGCAGGGCGGGGGGAGCGGGCGTGGGCTCAGCGTGCGAGCCGGAGCAGGGCGGGCCCGGGGATGCCAAACACCGGTGGTGGGGCCGGGCAGGGGGGCACCCCCCAAGCATCCCCTGGGCGGGAGGAAGCCCAAGCACCAGGGAGGCTGCCCAAGGGGGCACTGGGGCATCCCAGGCACGGGGCAGCACAGCAGCCCCAGGGCAGCATCAGGCCTGCTGGAGGCACTGTCTCCTCCCCACAGCCCGACGGCACCCGCGTTCCCATGGAGATTGTGCTCATGGAGAAGGTGGGCTCTGGCTGCCACAACATCATCCAGCTCCTCGACTGGTTTGAGCTGCCTGACAGCTTCCTGCTGGTCATGAAGCGTCCGGAGTCATCGCAGGATCTCCTGGACTTCCTGCTGGAGCAGGGCTTCCTGTGCGAGGAGATGGCGCGCTGGCTTTTCTGCCAGGTGCTGGAGGCCGTGCGGCACTGCACCGCCTGCGGCGTCCTGCACCGGGACATCAAGCCGGAGAACCTCCTCGTGGACCCGGAGAGTGGCGACCTGAAGCTCATCGACTTCGGTTGCGGCACCTTCCTCCAGGAGCAGGCCTTCACGCAATTTGCCGGTGAGCCCACAGGCCGGGCCCCGCTCCCAGTGCCAGGCACTGCACGGCCCCGTTCCCTCCTGGGCTGCGGGCTGCGGCATTCAGCCGGCTGCCGGCTGCCCTTTGGCACGGGCCAGATGCTGTGCCCCAGGAGCCGGCTGCCGGCCCTGCCCACAGAGGGGGGCTGCCAAAGCCAGGCCCCGGCCGCTCGGCTTGGCAGGCCCGCAAGGGCTTGGGCTGCTCCGCTGGCCTTGTCTGCCTTGCAGAACGGTTTCCTGGCTTTGGCCAATTGGCTGGGGGACGGCGGCTGGCCCCGGGGGGGAAGTTGTGGCCACTGGTGCAGCCCCTGCTTCTGCCAGGAGGCTGGCACCAGGCTCTGGAAGGCAGCAGCCTGCGCCTGGACAGCGCCGCCTGTGTCCCCTAGGAACACACCTGTACAGCCCACCCGAGTGGATCTGCCTTGGCTGCTACCACGGCCATTCGGCGACCATCTGGTCCCTGGGCGTGCTGCTGTACGTCATGGTCTGCGGGAACGAGCCCTTCCAGGACGACCGTGGCATCGTGTCGGGGCAGCTCTTCTTCTGGCAGCAGGTCTCTCCAGGTTGGTGTCCGGCCTCAAGAAGGCAGGCTTTGGCAGATGGCACCGCGCAGCCCAGCGTGGCCCTCACGCAGCTCCGCGGGAGGTCGATCTGCCCTCAAGGGCTGGCCGCAGGCGGCGGCCCGTGACCACGGTGGGGTCGGTGTGGCCCGCTTGGCTGCAGGAGGTGGCGCGTGTCCTGCCGTGCCGCTGTCCCGCAAAGGGCAGAGTCAGCCGGGAGGCCGGCACAGCTCTGAGCACACGCAGCACGGCCCGGGCCCTGCGGGCGCCGGGAGCAGCTGGGCAGGAGCCTTCTGCAAGTGACCGGCGCTTTCTGGCTTCTCTCCCCAGAGTGCCAACATCTGATCCGCTGGTGTTTGTCCAAGCACCCCGCGGACAGGCCAGCGCTGGAGGAGATCTTGCGCCACCCTTGGCTGCGGGGCGGGCGTCTTTGATGCCTTGCCGGAGCCTCTGCAGCACCCGGTTGCCGAGTCCCACGCAGGAGTGAGGACTCGAGAAATAAAAGAACCACAAACCCATGCCGGGGTGTCAAGTCTGCTCCTGGTTAGCAACTTCAGCTAAAGAACCCTCTTGGGAAAAGGGGTGATCAGAGTGTTCCCTTCAGCCTTTGTCAAGCTTTTGATGCCTTTCCTCCAGGCATCATGGCACTTTTGTGTCTTCAAGCACAGGCTGTAGTCCAGGCAGGAGGGGCTGTAACAAGCCAAGAAATGCAACAGTGAAACAACAGCCGCCCTTTCAAACTGAGGCGGCCACTTGGCTTCACCTGAAGTGATACGTGGGCTCATGTGTGCATTCCAAGGGCCAGCGGGTGGCAGGGACAGAGATGCTGCTCCTCTCCAATGCTGGGAGAAGAATCAGAAATGGCAAAAGGTCATTTCAGGTTGAGCCCTGACAAAACTCTTCCTCTTTCTTCCCCTGAAATGGGAGGCAGGGCTGCGCCTTTGACCAGCTGGGTCTGCAGCCTCGTAAGCCATGGGCATGGAGCCCACAGGAAATGTTGAGATGCTGGAGTTGCTCCCATGGTGCTGGGCCCATTGCAGCCCTCAAAATACCTTTCTCTACCCTCAAAACAACTGGTAGAGATGGAAAGTGCAGTAACCAGTCTAGCCACAGGAAAGCACCCAGGTGCCTTCCCTGGCCCTGTGGGCAGGTGCCAGCTGCAAACCTGTGCCACCTTCTGTCTACTGCCCTGACCTACCACTACAGGCTTTGGGAAAAAAACATACTTCTTCAGAAATGAGGAAGGGGCAGTCAATAGCTAACTCATGGAAGCACGAGTTAACTATTGGGAGACAGCAAACGTTAGTTCAGACAGCAGACTGTAATTACAAAACCTAAGAAACCAAATTTGCCCTACTCTTGTCAAGATAGAGGGCACAAGGATCATCTCAGAGACCGCTGAAACATTCCTCAAAGGACTACGCATGCCCAGGGAGAAAGGTGAAAAAGTTCACTGAGAGGAAGACTACTGGCCTTCATCAGAAAAGACCCCCGAGGAAGAGGAGAGGCCTTCCTCAGCGCGGCCACCAGGACACACAGCGCATGCGTGGCCCATATGCTAATGACTTCCGAGAAATAATTTGTATAACCACACCTGTCCCAAGGAATGTGATGAATATTCCTAATTTAACCCATAATACTTGTGTTGTAGAGAGCACCAGGTGTGTGTTTGGAGGAGCGATCCCCACACACCCGGCGCGCCGAATAAAGCAAATACCCGCTTCTCTGACTCTGTCTCTGAAGTGTCTCCTGGCCCGGTTGCGGCATGATTCAATTCCAATTAAAAGAATCCTCTAAAAAAATGGGACATTTCAGTGCCCCACTTCAGTTTAAACACTTTAAACATGGCATGCCTGCATGTTTCTTCTTTTTTCTTTCCCCTGGATCCTGCATTAGCCTTAAAATCTGCCGGGTAGAGCCGGTAGGGCACTGCAGCAGTGTAGTGCTTCCAGTCCTTCCCATCTTTGCTGCAACAACCGTGCTCGTCCCGAATGCAGCGCTGGGTGAGCAGAGTGGTCATGTAAACGATGTAGAAGTAAGGCAGGATGTGCTCAAAGCCACAAGCCAGGCAATAGGCCAGCGAGCCCATCAGGTCTCCCGTGCAGTTGAAATGACGTGCCCAGCCCCAAAAGCCAGAGGTCATCAGCTTGCTGTAGTGCTTGGGCCCATCCACGGACACGTAGGAGCACTCGATGGACTCCGGCTTCTTCCCCCAGATCCTGCACTTGCCATTGGTACGACGGAAGAGGTCCTTCTGGTGGTTGGTCATTCTGAAGATGGAATAGCCCAGCAAGCCCAGCATCAAGACCCCTACGGCATGGGCTGTGCACAGCTGGACAGGCTGGTAAACCAAATACAGACCCTGGGGAGCACAAAAACAATCAGACATTTACTTCCAACAGAGGCTCAGCATGCCAGACCAATTCCTTGACTACAGTGGCCCACAACAGACCAGAAGAAAGAGTAGAAAAATCTACTGCAACAGTAAAACTGCAGAAAACTTTCAAAAAACTCTGCATCCAACAGTTTCCTTCTCTCTTTCTCTCTCCAAAATTGCACTTCTTCCTGAAACAAGAAGAGAGAAGTTGCAAGGATGCAAACCGGACAGAAGGAAAAAGCAAGGAACAAAACACAAACAAACCACCGCTAACCAAAAGACCCTCAACAAGCAGGAGTAAAAAAAAAAGGAAACGGAAAGGATTTAGAAAAAAAGGAAACCAAAAGGATTCAGAAAAGTATACAGACACAACAGACAGTGACAGAAAGAGGCACAAAAGAAGGGCAGGAGAGGAAAAGATGTCCAATCTGGGCACGGACAGGAAGCCTTCCTACCCAGGAATTGTTACAAAGAATGTTGCAAGGATTTCTCAACAGTCAAACCGCCTAGAAACATTTAAGGTGCACATTAACCTGCTGAGAAGAATGTTTCTGCAAAGTTTCCTTCCTCTTAGCCCAAATCCACAGTGTCCACATTTTTACCTGCAAAGTAGAGAGGGAAGGCAACCAAACACAGTCTCCCCAGCCCAAATACCATCCCAAATGATCATGGCAGATAGCAATGGTTTTCAAGTACCAGGCTTCATTCCAAAAGAAGTCCAGAACAAAAATACCCTGCAACAGAATAATTTCACAGTAATAACAGAGCACTGTCACCAGTTACCCTGTTTAACAGCATCAGCCTAATGTCTGTGCTGCCTTGTGATGTGATCTCACAACTCATTGGTGTTTTTATGTTAGCACTTCAAAACCAGACGTTTCTGAACACAGTTAGGAAGAACTAGCACATAAATACAAGCTATGTGGATACACAATATCTACCTACCTATCTATCTATCTACACAGATAAAGCAACAGTAGGATGACTAAGGCAAGTGTACAACTCAAGGACGAACGCTTGGGAAGTGAACTCACAGTTGATCAGCCCAATCTCTCTTCAGCTTAGAGTCACAGCGTTACAAAGAGGGCCGATAGAGCTCCTATTGAGCAGGCTTCCATTTCCACAGATCAGGCAATAAATCCAAAGAAGTCCCAGCACACCATCACTGAATGAGCTTGTTTCAGGCCAGGAAAAAACACTTCATTTTCATTTCCATAGAAGGACTTCTTTTCCTACTTTAATATTAGTTTACTTCCTAGCTGGTTTCCTAATTTCCTCCTTGGAATTTACCTGAAGGACATTGACAAGGATCATGGAGTTTGTCGCTTCGCCATACAGCTCCTCTTGTTTGGCAGCAAAGGAAAGGTTGATCAGAGTCCAGGCCACAATCCCAGGGTGCCCACTGAAGAAAGAGCTTGAAATCAAACCACTTCCCTATTCGAGGGTTAAATTCAATCCCCATCATGTAGTCGTAAAAGAAGTTTCCAGTGAATTTGCTGTAAAACATAAAAAAATTGGAAATGTACAGAGTTCTACACAAATACAGGTAATTACTGCTCTGACTACACAATTCAGATTAATTTGATGTAGTGATAATAAAAATCATCAAAGCATGTAACGCTGTGCAAGGTAACAGAAGCTGACCCAGCTGAAGTATTACATTAATAGACATAAGTTGTAGAGTTTCAGAAGTGCCCGAGTTTACTCTTGCTAACACTTCTGAACAGTCTCACTATTTCTAGGATGGGTGTATCTGTGACACTGAGGCTGCCAGTCCCATGGTGTGCAGCATGAAACACGGGGGATGGTGCTAGTGAAGCAAAGAACCACTGTCATACACTGGCTCAGCTCTCTCTGCCAGTGAAATATATTCTGTCATTCAATTGATAGACCCGGTTTTTATTTAACAGTTTTAATCTCGGATTACCTCGTCTTCTCTCATTACTAAAATTCACATACCACTCTTTGGCATTGGGAGGGAAAAAGTAGCCTTTAATCATTGCAAACGTGGACACTGCATATCCCAAGCTATTGGCACACCACAGGAGAGGAATCCACTTGTCAAAAATGATGGTAGGTGAGAAGAAGTGGAAGCAAGAAGCATTTGCAAACCAAAGCACATGGGTCATGATCCAGGCCTGAAGTCCATTGATTTTCATATTTATTCACGACACCTAAAAGATGAAGAAAAAAAATCGAGTGTTACTGACCCCGCATTACTGCAGCTTTTAATTCACATGGCTATGCACAGAATACACAGAAGCTCAATCAAGCGCTCATGAAACAACTTCTCTCTCCTCGTCCTCCCAATTCAATACCTTAAAGCACTTTTCTGAGTGTTCCATTAAACTCTGCTGTACCCATTAGGCTTTGTTAGGCTGAGTTTTTCTCCTCACAAAACTGAATTTAGGCTTTCCCCCAAAACTGACCAGAGTAACAAACCACTTCTCCTAACAGTTCACATCCCACATTTTGTTCAAGTCCCTTGGCTTCATGGAGCTTGAGCAGGTAAAACTATCTTGTCGAATACCAGCAATAGTCCTGGACAGCTACAGTCAACTGACAATTTCAAGTGCCAAAGTCATCAACCAGTACTTTTTCACTGCTGGTATGGTGCCTACCAGATCAACAGTTATACTAATTCTAAGAGATAGAAATGCTATCACTTCTTCTAAAAGATGACATCGATTGCTTTCTATTTTTGTTTGAACTGAACACGGGAGGAAGGTGAGAGCACTTCTGCCCACGTTTCCTCTGGCTACACATGGGCTATTAAACACTCTAGGTACAGAAATACTATCATTTCAGAAGATTGCACGGTGTCCGTGTATTCCAAGGAATACCTTACCAGCAGGGGTGACAGCACCTTCTTGTACACCTCCCACATATCCAGGGAGAACTTTATGGCAGAAGTCAGGGATGGACATGTACAAAACCACCTAGAAGAGAGAGGATGTATTCACAGTAAATACAGACGAGACAAAATCCCTCAAAACACTATTCCTTACATACACATACCAAATAGAATGTTTCTATTAAGTTTCTATTAAGTATTGGGTAAGCAAATATGGCAATATTTAGCTGTTGGGATTTTAGACTAGTAATACATCTAAGCTTTGAGACAGCTCAAAGATGTACTTCATGTAAGGCTGCCATCCTTTTTTGGTGGGGAGGCAGGACAGTTGGTAACTAGATTCAGGTCCTCGTCGTTTTATTTTTATCTATTTCTTGTGTATGAATTTAAAACCAACGGATACTGCTATAAAGTTGCTTTTTCTTCAAAACCTCATTAAGGCATATGTCACACAAGGAATATTTGCGTATATTCCCTACATGCTTCTTTTCCAAGTACATAAGCTTCCTTTGGATTCCAAAAAGCCCTGGAAAGTGGGAAACACCAAAGAGTAAATGCCAGTTCAACATTCCACTATCCTTTGTGCAAAAGGATTCATCCAACAGCCGTGTGAGAAACCAGACCCGGCATCCAGATCATAACTCAAGAATGTACCTGGAAAGTGACCCAAAGGGAATAGATGCCAGCAGCCCTATAGGTCAGTGTGGGAGTCCTGTTCCAGATGTCAGACAGATGTTTATTCCCTGTCAGCAAGTCCAGCAGTGGGTCAGTCAGAGAGCACTGGTACTGGTCACAGGACATGATGAAGTAATACACGATCGGCGGTGCAAACACGAGCAGGAAAAGGATGCTTGCCAAGGAAAACCAGTCCACCTCCCTGTAATCCAAAACAGAGCATTTTGTTTGCCCAGGTTTCAGAGAGATGAGTTACATCAAATAACTTTTTCAGTGGACCTTCTAGACTAACTGGATGAAAACTGAAAATGTCTTCAGGGCACAGACATGTCTGGTGGTCAAACAGCCATTAAAAAATCAGCACAGAACAGACTTTACCACAAACTCCTCTAAAACTACACTAGCTGATCAGAGCAAGAGATGAGAGAAAATCTCCCCTCCAAAAACCAGATTATTATTACAGACTTCACCTTTTTGATGGCAATCATGGCTCTAACTGGTAGAGTATTCGGTTGAAAGTGATAATGGAATCCCAAGAACATGATGCAAAGCTTGGAAACTTGCAAAAGACAGACCTTGGACAGCCATACATTGAACTTGCTGTGCCAGCCACTTTTGCTGTTCCCAGCTGCAGTCCAATGCCCTACTAATACCTACTCAGCTCTTGGAGAACTGGGAGATGCATCCTCAATCTTGCTACAGCGGGACTGATCAGCTGGGAATGCCACAGATGCTGGGATGCTTGTTTTCCAGATCTCATGAAATATTTCTTTCCTAGGAACTAGAAATGTTACCAATTTTTACTTCCCGGCCTTTCCTGGCCATCTGCATCCTCAGCCACAAGCAGGCTCTGCAGATCGACGTGGCTCTGGGGAAGCAGGGACTCCTGTCTGTGGGCAAAGAAAACAAAGACAACTTGTAAGAAGAGAACCTGGAGCTTCTAGTTAGAAGAGAAAGGACTGTTCAATCAAGGCAGGGGCGACGAAGGAAACTTTCTAAAATGGAACAAGCAGCAGAAGCACAGTAGTTTTGCAGAAGAAATTCTCCTTCCAGCACTTGGCTTAGGGAAAAAGCCTGATGTTGCTACGAGAGACACGAGTTCATGTCTAGTATTGGGTAGCAGACATCGGAGCATTTCGACTATTGGCTTTCCAGGCTCACGCTATTCGAACCTGAGAGTGAAACTCTTCTAAAAGCCAGAGGTGCTTGGAAGAAATGTTTCTGCTCACACCACGACTGGGGACCGTGCATCATTCATACCTTGCACCTGTCCAAAGGCCTTCCTCCGTCTGCGCTCCGGCAGCTCTCACCGAGGCTCTGGCAGGGACGGAGGCTCTTGCCAGAAGTATCGCAAGCGTGGAGATCTTCCTCATCCTGCTCCTCCACTGCTGACATCAGGGAATTCCCTGGAGCTGGGAACGTCTGCCTTTCCTGCTGGAGGATCTTGTTTGGCAGTTCTCTGACGTTCTTCACCTTTGGCAGTGCCGCAGCCATGGAGGTGTAGGACAGATGTTTCCCTCTCCCACTCCCCACTGCCACCAGCTCCCCCTGGGCAATGAGGGGGCTGCCGGCTGAGCGAGGGCAGCGCCAACGTGCAGCAGCTCAAGGATCCGCTCCCTGCGCGCTTCCCGGGATAGGGCTGCCCTGGGCCTTGGCATGGACAGAGGGTCCCCCTTCTCTGCTGGCCGTGACCCTCCTGCCCCAGCCTCGCTCAGGTCGATTCATGTGCCTCCCGTGAGGGACGCCCTCCACACAGATCCTGCTTCTGATTCCTTGGATCCACAGCACTGTTTCTCCTGGATTTTAGCCACGCCTTCCCCTCTGTAAAGCATAGGGATACATAGGAGGAGTGTGTTGGGCTCCCCTCCACCACTGTTAGTGGTTTCAGGCCCCCAGGAGCTCTTGTGTCTCCCTTTTTCCCAACGATATCCCCTCCGTCCCCTCCTTCCCGACGCTTCCCCTCAGCAGCACCGAGCCTTTTCCCGCCCTTTGCTCCCCTCAGCGCTGGCCCCGGCCCCGCTCAGACCACGGCCCCTCGCCGCCGCTGAGGCCCTGCCCACGCCCATCGTCCTGGCCACGCCCCCTCGGCTGGGAACGGCTCCCCGCCCTCCCCTCCCTAATTAGCGCCCTTCCTTCCTCCCTCCTTAATGCCTCGCTAATTCGGCCCCCTGCGGCCAAGGGCAGGGCTTTCGAGGAGCTCTGTGCGGCAGCCTGGCTGCGTGCGGCAGGCCAGAGACGCCCAGTGTTGTCCCTCCGCTCAGGGCAGGGATCCGGGGCACCGCGGCCACCCGGGGAAGATGCTCCGTTGCCAGCCCACACCTCCACCAAAGGGAGAGGAGGAAAGCAGGCTGCCAGAGCCACAGAAGCCCTCAAGACTTCCCCAGCTGGCTCTTCTCCGCCCTGCCCCGCCCCGCCCCGCCCCTTCCAAGGCCGTTTTTACAGGAGCTCCGAAAGAGGCAAAAAAAGACAAACGAGCTCCACAGCGAATTCCTGAAAGAAAAATCCAGCAATGGCCAGGAGGCTCCTGTGGCTCCTTCCTGAAAATCAGGGCTATGGGGAACAGGGTGCAGGGTGTCCCAGGACACAGAGCTGGACACTGATCCCTCCTGGATCTCCTTGGCACCCCTGTCCCAGGCAAGGATGGTCCTGAATATCCTCCTGGAGCTGTCCCAGGAAAGTCCCTGCTCCCTGGTGCGGGATGGGAGGGGTAGAGGTGGTCCTCTCACACTCATCCCACTCATTCTCCCCTGCGCTGGCTTTGCCCCTGGGGTGTTGACCCCCCTTTTTAGGGTGTCCAGCCCTGTTCCCATGGGGAACCTTGGCAGCACCCATGGGCATAACCAACCTTTGTGGGAGGCTGGGAGCACTGGTGAGGGCGGGGGCTGTTCCTGGTGACCTGGAACTTGGCTCCTGCTGTGAGCCAGGGGCTTTCTGCCTGCTGGGCTGGGGGAACACCCTCACTGAGCTCTGGGACACCCCCAGCCCCACACCCACTCCTTGCCACAGCTCCTCCCAGACAGCATCCGCTACGCACACGTCCCCCGCTACCGTCCCTCGGCCAGGGGCCTTGTGGCTCATGCCAGACCCTTCTTCCTCCCCAGGGAGTCTCCTCCCAGGAAAGCGGGAAGCCCCCCGCAGCCCAGGACTCTCCAGCTCAGCCCCCCTGGAGCCAGGCCGCCCTCTGAGTCCCACGTGCCCTGAGCCAGGTGGGGACTGGCGGCCGTCTTGGCCACAGCGACCACAAATCAATCGAGTTTCAAACCTCTGACAAGAGGAAAAGGGCCAGCAAAACCTCAGCTCGGGCCATGAGGAGAGCAGACTTCAGACTGCTCAGGGAACTGCTAAGCAGGGTCTCCAGGGACAATGTTTTTGCAGGTGCTGGGGTCCATCCGTGCTGGTCAATTTTGAAACATCACCTCCTAAGGGCACAGCAGCAGGAGATTCCCAAATGTCGAAAGCCAAGCAGGCGAGGCAGAAGGCTTCTTCTCTGGCAAAGAGGATGGAAAAGGAAGCTGTGTGCCCAGTGGAAGCAAGGTCACAAGAAGAATACGGATGTCAGGAAAATTAGTCCTCAAACACCACAGCTGTACGTCCAAACAAGAGACAGAGCAGTCCTGTTACTTTGATCGAATAAAGGGAGAGGTCATGGGCATTTCCCACGGGATCTCTCAAGTTGATAGAGGACGCAGCTTCCTTTATCTCCTAATTTCCCAGCTGCATTTCCCTCTCTCTTTCCCCACTGGCTGAGCTACTTGAGAGGTACAGACTTCCCAAATGGCTTAATACAAACCCCCTTTCTAATGTCTACCCCCCTACCCCCCCCCCCCCCATTCTTTTGCTCCTGTCTCTGTTCTTTTTCTCTAAATCCAGGGATTAGCAGAGTCTTGAGTGAGTAACAGTCTGTGTCAATTAGTGGAATTCCTATGGAATTTAGGGTTCCTCCCTTTGCTGCTTCTTTCACCTATCAGTATCTGGCTTTATCTACCATCAGGCCCACAGATAGTTTGTAAAGACACCTCCTTCTCATTCCTTCCCCAGAGATGTTTCTCGCCACTGTAGGGAGAACTTTGGTGCACTGAAAGCTCAGCTGGAGAGGAAGGTGGCCAGAAATGTGGGGCCCAATAAAAAGAGTGGTTTTAAATATATGCATGGAAAGAAACATTGTAGAAGTAACATTGTCCCCTTCCAGGATGTGGATGGTCACCTGACAAACAGGGCCAGGGACACAGCACAGGTGTTTAATGCATTCTTTGCCTCTGTCTTCAACACTCCTCCCTCCCTTCGCCGTGGAAAACGTGCACTGTACCAAGGGACACTGCAAAGTCCCTGAAGAGGGCAAGCCCTGCTCAGCAGAAAGCAAACCACCCCTGTTTGATCCACAGCATTCCCATGGTGCATCTGAACCCAGTGTGTGCCAGCAACTGGGAAAAAAGGAACCCTATG
This sequence comes from Aphelocoma coerulescens, assembly GCF_041296385.1. Classification (NCBI taxonomy): domain Eukaryota; kingdom Metazoa; phylum Chordata; class Aves; order Passeriformes; family Corvidae; genus Aphelocoma; species Aphelocoma coerulescens. The sequence continues at coordinate 116,441 of NW_027183497.1, read as the reverse complement.
CCCGTCAAAACCAGAGCAGTGAGAGCACCATGAGCGCTCCTTGGGAAATCCTGACTTGTTTAGAACAGAGGCAACGCAGAAGTCGGTGAGCTGTTACAGAAAACTCTTCCTGCCCTCGACAGCCAGTTCAGGAGAGCTCCCCAGAGACACAGGAACTTCAACTCCCTTTGTCTCTGGAAGATCTTCGCAGGCACAGAGTAGTGGCTGTTGCCAGTTGGTACCGCTGCAGTGTCCTGGGAGCCATGGGCTTGACACTGGTGGCAGCAGCACTCTTCCTGATGTGCCACTTGCTGCAGGGAATGATTCACTGCAGCAGGCTGAGCTCCTGTTCTTGCTGCCAGGCTTTTTCTGGCCATGTGCATCCTTAGGCATGAGCTGGTTCTGCTGATCCCTGAGGTGGGCCCAGGGCTATGACGGCACAAAGGGGCTGAGCGCTGGTGAGAGGCGGGGCTGGGATGTCACCCGGCTGTCCTGGCCCACAGCACTGTGACATCACCGCGCAGTCGCTATGTAACACGGGCCAGCACCTGCAGCTGCCAGTGCAGTCGCGATGGGACGTGCCGGAGCCATGTGTGACGGTGTTGTCCCAGTGATTGTGCTTGTCCTGCTGTTGGCCGCTGTGGCTGTCTGGTGGGCCGTTGGCCACTGGCAACCACGGAGGCGGCAGACAAGGACAGCGAAGAGGCGCAAGCGCCCCGGGGTGCAGCCCAGAGGCTCACGGAGGAAGCGAGGAGCCTCTGCGGCTCCCAGGTCCTCCAGGCCTCGGGCCACCCCTCGCAAGCGGCCACGTGCTCCCGCGAGCCCCCTGGACAGCCCCTGCAGCTGCGGCCCCTGCGTGGCAGTGGCCCAGGAGCTGCAGGAACTGATGCTGCTGCTCTGGGCTCGCAATGGGACATGGGTGCCGCTCTACTCTGGGATGTGGCAGGCCTTGTGGAAAGAACTGGAGGAGCTGCTGAAGCGAGGCCACCTGCCCTGCTGTGGCTCGGCCAGCTCCTCCAGGAGCCTCCATCCCTTCAAGAGGCTGCTCCCAGCAAGATTCTCCATCCCTGGGAGAGCCTCAAGCCTTGCAAGGATGGCACACCATCAGAGAGCCGCCATCCAGGCAAGAAGCTCAGGCTGTCAGAGATCCTCCATCCCGCCAGGAGCGTCCGCTATCTCTGACAGCCTCCATCGCCCGCAGACGCTCCGTGAGACCTGCAGTCAGTCTGCAGAAAGTGCAGAGCCTGTGCACAGGTCTCCCAGCTCCCTTGGACTCATGGACTTCAACAACACGGGCACAACCCTGACAACTGACGTTGCCAGGGAAAGCCCAGAAGTCCAAGTGGGAGCCCAGCCCGATCCAGGGGAGCCTTGTCAGGAGCAGGTGCTGGAGCAGCGAGTGAGCTGGAGCCAGCAGTTGCCGGCCCACAGCTCCCAGGACGCTGTGCCGGCTGCGCCAGCTGGCAACAGCTCTTGCCTGGTGGCGGAGACGAGCCTCAAGACACCCAGGAGGTTCCTCCATCTCCAGGAAGCTGCTCCGAGACGGCCACCGACTACCAGGAAGGCCTTGCTGGTAGCAGGTGAGATCTGAGGAGCTCTCTGAGGCTCCCTTGGGGCTCTTGAGGGGCATCCCCAGGCCAGGCCAGGGCCCTTGAGAGCAGCCGAGTCCCTGGCTGTTTCCAGTGCTTCTGATGCCACAGCTTCAAAAAACCCCTCTCTGGTTTGCAGCTGCTCCTGACACCCCCCTGTGCGAGTCCTCGGGCTGTAGCCCCGGCAGTCCTCAAGAGCAGAGTCCAGCCCACGACGCCGGGGACAGCGACGGTGCCGCCCTGCCCCGCTGCCCTCCGGCTCCTGCAGCCGCCTCTGCGCGCTCCCCTGCCCCAGCTCTGGCGCTCGCCAGCCCGACGGCTGCAAGGCGGTGGCCGCTGCCCGGCGCGCAGCAGGAAGCAGGTCAGAGCAAGGTGGCCCGCGGTGGCTCGGCCCGCTTCACTCGCGGGCACTTGGCCGGGGGGGCCCTGGGCGCAAGGCTGATGGCTCGGTCTCGGTCGCAGGGCAAAAGAAGAAGCTGCAGGAGCTGTACCAGCTGGGCCCGCAGCTGGGCAGCGGTGGCTTCGGCACCGTTTTCTCGGGCATCCGCCTCTCGGACGGGAGCCCGGTAAGTGGCCGGGACGGCGGGGCGCGGGACGAGGGCCAGGGGCGGGGCAGGGCTTGAGCTCAGCCCCGTCTCTCGTGGGCTTGCAGGTGGCCATCAAACGCGTGGCCCGGGAGAGCGTGGTGCAGTGGTACGAGCTGGTGAGTGAGTGAGCGGGGCCACGGCGCCAGAGCGCCAGAGCGGGGCGTGGCGGGCAGGGATAAGGCCGGGCCCCGAGGGCGGGAGGCGGCGCAGGGCGGGGGGAGCGGGCGTGGGCTCAGCGTGCGAGCCGGAGCAGGGCGGGCCCGGGGATGCCAAACACCGGTGGTGGGGCCGGGCAGGGGGGCACCCCCCAAGCATCCCCTGGGCGGGAGGAAGCCCAAGCACCAGGGAGGCTGCCCAAGGGGGCACTGGGGCATCCCAGGCACGGGGCAGCACAGCAGCCCCAGGGCAGCATCAGGCCTGCTGGAGGCACTGTCTCCTCCCCACAGCCCGACGGCACCCGCGTTCCCATGGAGATTGTGCTCATGGAGAAGGTGGGCTCTGGCTGCCACAACATCATCCAGCTCCTCGACTGGTTTGAGCTGCCTGACAGCTTCCTGCTGGTCATGGAGCGTCCGGAGTCATCGCAGGATCTCCTGGACTTCCTGCTGGAGCAGGGCTTCCTGTGCGAGGAGATGGCGCGCTGGCTTTTCTGCCAGGTGCTGGAGGCCGTGCGGCACTGCACCGCCTGCGGCGTCCTGCACCGGGACATCAAGCCGGAGAACCTCCTCGTGGACCCGGAGAGTGGCGACCTGAAGCTCATCGACTTCGGTTGCGGCACCTTCCTCCAGGAGCAGGCCTTCACGCAATTTGCCGGTGAGCCCACAGGCCGGGCCCCGCTCCCAGTGCCAGGCACTGCACGGCCCCGTTCCCTCCTGGGCTGCGGGCTGCGGCATTCAGCCGGCTGCCGGCTGCCCTTTGGCACGGGCCAGATGCTGTGCCCCAGGAGCCGGCTGCCGGCCCTGCCCACAGAGGGGGGCTGCCAAAGCCAGGCCCCGGCCGCTCGGCTTGGCAGGCCCGCAAGGGCTTGGGCTGCTCCGCTGGCCTTGTCTGCCTTGCAGAACGGTTTCCTGGCTTTGGCCAATTGGCTGGGGGACGGCGGCTGGCCCCGGGGGGGAAGTTGTGGCCACTGGTGCAGCCCCTGCTTCTGCCAGGAGGCTGGCACCAGGCTCTGGAAGGCAGCAGCCTGCGCCTGGACAGCGCCGCCTGTGTCCCCTAGGAACACACCTGTACAGCCCACCCGAGTGGATCTGCCTTGGCTGCTACCACGGCCATTCGGCGACCATCTGGTCCCTGGGCGTGCTGCTGTACGTCATGGTCTGCGGGAACGAGCCCTTCCAGGACGACCGTGGCATCGTGTCGGGGCAGCTCTTCTTCTGGCAGCAGGTCTCTCCAGGTTGGTGTCCGGCCTCAAGAAGGCAGGCTTTGGCAGATGGCACCGCGCAGCCCAGCGTGGCCCTCACGCAGCTCCGCGGGAGGTCGATCTGCCCTCAAGGGCTGGCCGCAGGCGGCGGCCCGTGACCACGGTGGGGTCGGTGTGGCCCGCTTGGCTGCAGGAGGTGGCGGGTGTCCTGCCGTGCCGCTGTCCCGCAAAGGGCAGAGTCAGCCGGGAGGCCGGCACAGCTCTGAGCACACGCAGCACGGCCCGGGCCCTGCGGGCGCCGGGAGCAGCTGGGCAGGAGCCTTCTGCAAGTGACCGGCGCTTTCTGGCTTCTCTCCCCAGAGTGCCAACATCTGATCCGCTGGTGTTTGTCCAAGCACCCCGCGGACAGGCCAGCGCTGGAGGAGATCTTGCGCCACCCTTGGCTGCGGGGCGGGCGTCTTTGATGCCTTGCCGGAGCCTCTGCAGCACCCGGTTGCCGAGTCCCACGCAGGAGTGAGGACTCGAGAAATAAAAGAACCACAAACCCATGCCGGGGTGTCAAGTCTGCTCCTGGTTAGCAACTTCAGCTAAAGAACCCTCTTGGGAAAAGGGGTGATCAGAGTGTTCCCTTCAGCCTTTGTCAAGCTTTTGATGCCTTTCCTCCAGGCATCATGGCACTTTTGTGTCTTCAAGCACAGGCTGTAGTCCAGGCAGGAGGGGCTGTAACAAGCCAAGAAATGCAACAGTGAAACAACAGCCGCCCTTTCAAACTGAGGCGGCCACTTGGCTTCACCTGAAGTGATACGTGGGCTCATGTGTGCATTCCAAGGGCCAGCGGGTGGCAGGGACAGAGATGCTGCTCCTCTCCAATGCTGGGAGAAGAATCAGAAATGGCAAAAGGTCATTTCAGGTTGAGCCCTGACAAAACTCTTCCTCTTTCTTCCCCTGAAATGGGAGGCAGGGCTGCGCCTTTGACCAGCTGGGTCTGCAGCCTCGTAAGCCATGGGCATGGAGCCCACAGGAAATGTTGAGATGCTGGAGTTGCTCCCATGGTGCTGGGCCCATTGCAGCCCTCAAAATACCTTTCTCTACCCTCAAAACAACTGGTAGAGATGGAAAGTGCAGTAACCAGTCTAGCCACAGGAAAGCACCCAGGTGCCTTCCCTGGCCCTGTGGGCAGGTGCCAGCTGCAAACCTGTGCCACCTTCTGTCTACTGCCCTGACCTACCACTACAGGCTTTGGGAAAAAAACATACTTCTTCAGAAATGAGGAAGGGGCAGTCAATAGCTAACTCATGGAAGCACGAGTTAACTATTGGGAGACAGCAAACGTTAGTTCAGACAGCAGACTGTAATTACAAAACCTAAGAAACCAAATTTGCCCTACTCTTGTCAAGATAGAGGGCACAAGGATCATCTCAGAGACCGCTGAAACATTCCTCAAAGGACTACGCATGCCCAGGGAGAAAGGTGAAAAAGTTCACTGAGAGGAAGACTACTGGCCTTCATCAGAAAAGACCCCCGAGGAAGAGGAGAGGCCTTCCTCAGCGCGGCCACCAGGACACACAGCGCATGCGTGGCCCATATGCTAATGACTTCCGAGAAATAATTTGTATAACCACACCTGTCCCAAGGAATGTGATGAATATTCCTAATTTAACCCATAATACTTGTGTTGTAGAGAGCACCAGGTGCGTGTTTGGAGGAGCGATCCCCACACACCCGGCGCGCCGAATAAAGCAAATACCCGCTTCTCTGACTCTGTCTCTGAAGTGTCTCCTGGCCCGGTTGCGGCATGATTCAATTCCAATTAAAAGAATCCTCTAAAAAAATGGGACATTTCAGTGCCCCACTTCAGTTTAAACACTTTAAACATGGCATGCCTGCATGTTTCTTCTTTTTTCTTTCCCCTGGATCCTGCATTAGCCTTAAAATCTGCCGGGTAGAGCCGGTAGGGCACTGCAGCAGTGTAGTGCTTCCAGTCCTTCCCATCTTTGCTGCAACAACCGTGCTCGTCCCGAATGCAGCGCTGGGTGAGCAGAGTGGTCATGTAAACGATGTAGAAGTAAGGCAGGATGTGCTCAAAGCCACAAGCCAGGCAATAGGCCAGCGAGCCCATCAGGTCTCCCGTGCAGTTGAAATGACGTGCCCAGCCCCAAAAGCCAGAGGTCATCAGCTTGCTGTAGTGCTTGGGCCCATCCACGGACACGTAGGAGCACTCGATGGACTCCGGCTTCTTCCCCCAGATCCTGCACTTGCCATTGGTACGACGGAAGAGGTCCTTCTGGTGGTTGGTCATTCTGAAGATGGAATAGCCCAGCAAGCCCAGCATCAAGACCCCTACGGCATGGGCTGTGCACAGCTGGACAGGCTGGTAAACCAAATACAGACCCTGGGGAGCACAAAAACAATCAGACATTTACTTCCAACAGAGGCTCAGCATGCCAGACCAATTCCTCGACTACAGTGGCCCACAACAGACCAGAAGAAAGAGTAGAAAAATCTACTGCAACAGTAAAACTGCAGAAAACTTTCAAAAAACTCTGCATCCAACAGTTTCCTTCTCTCTTTCTCTCTCCAAAATTGCACTTCTTCCTGAAACAAGAAGAGAGAAGTTGCAAGGATGCAAACCGGACAGAAGGAAAAAGCAAGGAACAAAACACAAACAAACCACCGCTAACCAAAAGACCCTCAACAAGCAGGAGTAAAAAAAAAAAGGAAACGGAAAGGATTTAGAAAAAAAGGAAACCAAAAGGATTCAGAAAAGTATACAGACACAACAGACAGTGACAGAAAGAGGCACAAAAGAAGGGCAGGAGAGGAAAAGATGTCCAATCTGGGCACGGACAGGAAGCCTTCCTACCCAGGAATTGTTACAAAGAATGTTGCAAGGATTTCTCAACAGTCAAACCGCCTAGAAACATTTAAGGTGCACATTAACCTGCTGAGAAGAATGTTTCTGCAAAGTTTCCTTCCTCTTAGCCCAAATCCACAGTGTCCACATTTTTACCTGCAAAGTAGAGAGGGAAGGCAACCAAACACAGTCTCCCCAGCCCAAATACCATCCCAAATGATCATGGCAGATAGCAATGGTTTTCAAGTACCAGGCTTCATTCCAAAAGAAGTCCAGAACAAAAATACCCTGCAACAGAATAATTTCACAGTAATGACAGAGCACTGTCACCAGTTACCCTGTTTAACAGCATCAGCCTAATGTCTGTGCTGCCTTGTGATGTGATCTCACAACTCATTGGTGTTTTTATGTTAGCACTTCAAAACCAGACGTTTCTGAACACAGTTAGGAAGAACTATCACATAAATACAAGCTATGTGGATACACAATATCTACCTACCTATCTATCTATCTACACAGATAAAGCAACAGTAGGATGACTAAGGCAAGTGTACAACTCAAGGACGAACGCTTGGGAAGTGAACTCACAGTTGATCAGCCCAATCTCTCTTCAGCTTAGAGTCACAGCGTTACAAAGAGGGCCGATAGAGCTCCTATTGAGCAGGCTTCCATTTCCACAGATCAGGCAATAAATCCAAAGAAGTCCCAGCACACCATCACTGAATGAGCTTGTTTCAGGCCAGGAAAAAACACTTCATTTTCATTTCCATAGAAGGACTTCTTTTCCTACTTTAATATTAGTTTACTTCCTAGCTGGTTTCCTAATTTCCTCCTTGGAATTTACCTGAAGGACATTGACAAGGATCATGGAGTTTGTCGCTTCGCCATACAGCTCCTCTTGTTTGGCAGCAAAGGAAAGGTTGATCAGAGTCCAGGCCACAATCCCAGGGCGCCCACTGAAGAAAGAGCTTGAAATCAAACCACTTCCCTATTCGAGGGTTAAATTCAATCCCCATCATGTAGTCGTAAAAGAAGTTTCCAGTGAATTTGCTGTAAAACATAAAAAAATTGGAAATGTACAGAGTTCTACACAAATACAGGTAATTACTGCTCTGACTACACAATTCAGATTAATTTGATGTAGTGATAATAAAAATCATCAAAGCATGTAACGCTGTGCAAGGTAACAGAAGCTGACCCAGCTGAAGTATTACATTAATAGACATAAGTTGTAGAGTTTCAGAAGTGCCCGAGTTTACTCTTGCTAACACTTCTGAACAGTCTCACTATTTCTAGGATGGGTGTATCTGTGACACTGAGGCTGCCAGTCCCATGGTGTGCAGCATGAAACACGGGGGATGGTGCTAGTGAAGCAAAGAACCACTGTCATACACTGGCTCAGCTCTCTCTGCCAGTGAAATATATTCTGTCATTCAATTGATAGACCCGGTTTTTATTTAACAGTTTTAATCTCGGATTACCTCGTCTTCTCTCATTACTAAAATTCACATACCACTCTTTGGCATTGGGAGGGAAAAAGTAGCCTTTAATCATTGCAAACGTGGACACTGCATATCCCAAGCTATTGGCACACCACAGGAGAGGAATCCACTTGTCAAAAATGATGGTAGGTGAGAAGAAGTGGAAGCAAGAAGCATTTGCAAACCAAAGCACATGGGTCATGATCCAGGCCTGAAGTCCATTGATTTTCATATTTATTCACGACACCTAAAAGATGAAGAAAAAAAATCGAGTGTTACTGACCCCGCATTACTGCAGCTTTTAATTCACATGGCTATGCACAGAATACACAGAAGCTCAATCAAGCGCTCATGAAACAACTTCTCTCTCCTCGTCCTCCCAATTCAATACCTTAAAGCACTTTTCTGAGTGTTCCATTAAACTCTGCTGTACCCATTAGGCTTTGTTAGGCTGAGTTTTTCTCCTCACAAAACTGAATTTAGGCTTTCCCCCAAAACTGACCAGAGTAACAAACCACTTCTCCTAACAGTTCACATCCCACATTTTGTTCAAGTCCCTTGGCTTCATGGAGCTTGAGCAGGTAAAACTATCTTGTCGAATACCAGCAATAGTCCTGGACAGCTACAGTCAACTGACAATTTCAAGTGCCAAAGTCATCAACCAGTACTTTTTCACTGCTGGTATGGTGCCTACCAGATCAACAGTTATACTAATTCTAAGAGATAGAAATGCTATCACTTCTTCTAAAAGATGACATCGATTGCTTTCTATTTTTGTTTGAACTGAACACGGGAGGAAGGTGAGAGCACTTCTGCCCACGTTTCCTCTGGCTGCACATGGGCTATTAAACACTCTAGGTACAGAAATACTATCATTTCAGAAGATTGCACGGTGTCCGTGTATTCCAAGGAATACCTTACCAGCAGGGGTGACAGCACCTTCTTGTACACCTCCCACATATCCAGGGAGAACTTTATGGCAGAAGTCAGGGATGGACATGTACAAAACCACCTAGAAGAGAGAGGATGTATTCACAGTAAATACAGACGAGACAAAATCCCTCAAAACACTATTCCTTACATACACATACCAAATAGAATGTTTCTATTAAGTTTCTATTAAGTATTGGGTAAGCAAATATGGCAATATTTAGCTGTTGGGATTTTAGACTAGTAATACATCTAAGCTTTGAGACAGCTCAAAGATGTACTTCATGTAAGGCTGCCATCCTTTTTTGGTGGGGAGGCAGGACAGTTGGTAACTAGATTCAGGTCCTCGTCGTTTTATTTTTATCTATTTCTTGTGTATGAATTTAAAACCAACGGATACTGCTATAAAGTTGCTTTTTCTTCAAAACCTCATTAAGGCATATGTCACACAAGGAATATTTGCGTATATTCCCTACATGCTTCTTTTCCAAGTACATAAGCTTCCTTTGGATTCCAAAAAGCCCTGGAAAGTGGGAAACACCAAAGAGTAAATGCCAGTTCAACATTCCACTATCCTTTGTGCAAAAGGATTCATCCAACAGCCGTGTGAGAAACCAGACCCGGCATCCAGATCATAACTCAAGAATGTACCTGGAAAGTGACCCAAAGGGAATAGATGCCAGCAGCCCTATAGGTCAGTGTGGGAGTCCTGTTCCAGATGTCAGACAGATGTTTATTCCCTGTCAGCAAGTCCAGCAGTGGGTCAGTCAGAGAGCACTGGTACTGGTCACAGGACATGATGAAGTAATACACGATCGGCGGTGCAAACACGAGCAGGAAAAGGATGCTTGCCAAGGAAAACCAGTCCACCTCCCTGTAATCCAAAACAGAGCATTTTGTTTGCCCAGGTTTCAGAGAGATGAGTTACATCAAATAACTTTTTCAGTGGACCTTCTAGACTAACTGGATGAAAACTGAAAATGTCTTCAGGGCACAGACATGTCTGGTGGTCAAACAGCCATTAAAAAATCAGCACAGAACAGACTTTACCACAAACTCCTCTAAAACTACACTAGCTGATCAGAGCAAGAGATGAGAGAAAATCTCCCCTCCAAAAACCAGATTATTATTACAGACTTCACCTTTTTGATGGCAATCATGGCTCTAACTGGTAGAGTATTCGGTTGAAAGTGATAATGGAATCCCAAGAACATGATGCAAAGCTTGGAAACTTGCAAAAGACAGACCTTGGACAGCCATACATTGAACTTGCTGTGCCAGCCACTTTTGCTGTTCCCAGCTGCAGTCCAATGCCCTACTAATACCTACTCAGCTCTTGGAGAACTGGGAGATGCATCCTCAATCTTGCTACAGCGGGACTGATCAGCTGGGAATGCCACAGATGCTGGGATGCTTGTTTTCCAGATCTCATGAAATATTTCTTTCCTAGGAACTAGAAATGTTACCAATTTTTACTTCCCGGCCTTTCCTGGCCATCTGCATCCTCAGCCACAAGCAGGCTCTGCAGATCGACGTGGCTCTGGGGAAGCAGGGACTCCTGTCTGTGGGCAAAGAAAACAAAGACAACTTGTAAGAAGAGAACCTGGAGCTTCTAGTTAGAAGAGAAAGGACTGTTCAATCAAGGCAGGGGCGACGAAGGAAACTTTCTAAAATGGAACAAGCAGCAGAAGCACAGTAGTTTTGCAGAAGAAATTCTCCTTCCAGCACTTGGCTTAGGGAAAAAGCCTGATGTTGCTACGAGAGACACGAGTTCATGTCTAGTATTGGGTAGCAGACATCGGAGCATTTCGACTATTGGCTTTCCAGGCTCACGCTATTCGAACCTGAGAGTGAAACTCTTCTAAAAGCCAGAGGTGCTTGGAAGAAATGTTTCTGCTCACACCACGACTGGGGACCGTGCATCATTCATACCTTGCACCTGTCCAAAGGCCTTCCTCCGTCTGCGCTCCGGCAGCTCTCACCGAGGCTCTGGCAGGGACGGAGGCTCTTGCCAGAAGTATCGCAAGCGTGGAGATCTTCCTCATCCTGCTCCTCCACTGCTGACATCAGGGAATTCCCTGGAGCTGGGAACGTCTGCCTTTCCTGCTGGAGGATCTTGTTTGGCAGTTCTCTGACGTTCTTCACCTTTGGCAGTGCCGCAGCCATGGAGGTGTAGGACAGATGTTTCCCTCTCCCACTCCCCACTGCCACCAGCTCCCCCTGGGCAATGAGGGGGCTGCCGGCTGAGCGAGGGCAGCGCCAACGTGCAGCAGCTCAAGGATCCGCTCCCTGCGCGCTTCCCGGGATAGGGCTGCCCTGGGCCTTGGCATGGACAGAGGGTCCCCCTTCTCTGCTGGCCGTGACCCTCCTGCCCCAGCCTCGCTCAGGTCGATTCATGTGCCTCCCGTGAGGGACGCCCTCCACACAGATCCTGCTTCTGATTCCTTGGATCCACAGCACTGTTTCTCCTGGATTTTAGCCACGCCTTCCCCTCTGTAAAGCATAGGGATACATAGGAGGAGTGTGTTGGGCTCCCCTCCACCACTGTTAGTGGTTTCAGGCCCCCAGGAGCTCTTGTGTCTCCCTTTTTCCCAACGATATCCCCTCCGTCCCCTCCTTCCCGACGCTTCCCCTCAGCAGCACCGAGCCTTTTCCCGCCCTTTGCTCCCCTCAGCGCTGGCCCCGGCCCCGCTCAGACCACGGCCCCTCGCCGCCGCTGAGGCCCTGCCCACGCCCATCGTCCTGGCCACGCCCCCTCGGCTGGGAACGGCTCCCCGCCCTCCCCTCCCTAATTAGCGCCCTTCCTTCCTCCCTCCTTAATGCCTCACTAATTCGGCCCCCTGCGGCCAAGGGCAGGGCTTTCGAGGAGCTCTGTGCGGCAGCCTGGCTGCGTGCGGCAGGCCAGAGACGCCCAGTGTTGTCCCTCCGCTCAGGGCAGGGATCCGGGGCACCGCGGCCACCCGGGGAAGATGCTCCGTTGCCAGCCCACACCTCCACCAAAGGGAGAGGAGGAAAGCAGGCTGCCAGAGCCACAGAAGCCCTCAAGACTTCCCCAGCTGGCTCTTCTCCGCCCTGCCCCGCCCCGCCCCGCCCCTTCCAAGGCCGTTTTTACAGGAGCTCCGAAAGAGGCAAAAAAAGACAAACGAGCTCCACAGCGAATTCCTGAAAGAAAAATCCAGCAATGGCCAGGAGGCTCCTGTGGCTCCTTCCTGAAAATCAGGGCTATGGGGAACAGGGTGCAGGGTGTCCCAGGACACAGAGCTGGACACTGATCCCTCCTGGATCTCCTTGGCACCCCTGTCCCAGGCAAGGATGGTCCTGAATATCCTCCTGGAGCTGTCCCAGGAAAGTCCCTGCTCCCTGGTGCGGGATGGGAGGGGTAGAGGTGGTCCTCTCACACTCATCCCACTCATTCTCCCCTGCGCTGGCTTTGCCCCTGGGGTGTTGACCCCCCTTTTTAGGGTGTCCAGCCCTGTTCCCATGGGGAACCTTGGCAGCACCCATGGGCATAACCAACCTTTGTGGGAGGCTGGGAGCACTGGTGAGGGCGGGGGCTGTTCCTGGTGACCTGGAACTTGGCTCCTGCTGTGAGCCAGGGGCTTTCTGCCTGCTGGGCTGGGGGAACACCCTCACTGAGCTCTGGGACACCCCCAGCCCCACACCCACTCCTTGCCACAGCTCCTCCCAGACAGCATCCGCTACGCACACGTCCCCCGCTACCGTCCCTCGGCCAGGGGCCTTGTGGCTCATGCCAGACCCTTCTTCCTCCCCAGGGAGTCTCCTCCCAGGAAAGCGGGAAGCCCCCCGCAGCCCAGGACTCTCCAGCTCAGCCCCCCTGGAGCCAGGCCGCCCTCTGAGTCCCACGTGCCCTGAGCCAGGTGGGGACTGGCGGCCGTCTTGGCCACAGCGACCACAAATCAATCGAGTTTCAAACCTCTGACAAGAGGAAAAGGGCCAGCAAAACCTCAGCTCGGGCCATGAGGAGAGCAGACTTCAGACTGCTCAGGGAACTGCTAAGCAGGGTCTCCAGGGACAATGTTTTTGCAGGTGCTGGGGTCCATCCGTGCTGGTCAATTTTGAAACATCACCTCCTAAGGGCACAGCAGCAGGAGATTCCCAAATGTCGAAAGCCAAGCAGGCGAGGCAGAAGGCTTCTTCTCTGGCAAAGAGGATGGAAAAGGAAGCTGTGTGCCCAGTGGAAGCAAGGTCACAAGAAGAATACGGATGTCAGGAAAATTAGTCCTCAAACACCACAGCTGTACGTCCAAACAAGAGACAGAGCAGTCCTGTTACTTTGATCGAATAAAGGGAGAGGTCATGGGCATTTCCCACGGGATCTCTCAAGTTGATAGAGGACGCAGCTTCCTTTATCTCCTAATTTCCCAGCTGCATTTCCCTCTCTCTTTCCCCACTGGCTGAGCTACTTGAGAGGTACAGACTTCCCAAATGGCTTAATACAAACCCCCTTTCTAATGTCTACCCCCCTACCCCCCCCCCCCCCATTCTTTTGCTCCTGTCTCTGTTCTTTTTCTCTAAATCCAGGGATTAGCAGAGTCTTGAGTGAGTAACAGTCTGTGTCAATTAGTGGAATTCCTATGGAATTTAGGGTTCCTCCCTTTGCTGCTTCTTTCACCTATCAGTATCTGGCTTTATCTACCATCAGGCCCACAGATAGTTTGTAAAGACACCTCCTTCTCATTCCTTCCCCAGAGATGTTTCTCGCCACTGTAGGGAGAACTTTGGTGCACTGAAAGCTCAGCTGGAGAGGAAGGTGGCCAGAAATGTGGGGCCCAATAAAAAGAGTGGTTTTAAATATATGCATGGAAAGAAACATTGTAGAAGTAACATTGTCCCCTTCCAGGATGTGGATGGTCACCTGACAAACAGGGCCAGGGACACAGCACAGGTGTTTAATGCATTCTTTGCCTCTGTCTTCAACACTCCTCCCTCCCTTCGCCGTGGAAAACGTGCACTGTACCAAGGGACACTGCAAAGTCCCTGAAGAGGGCAAGCCCTGCTCAGCAGAAAGCAAACCACCCCTGTTTGATCCACAGCATTCCCATGGTGCATCTGAACCCAGTGTGTGCCAGCAACTGGGAAAAAAGGAACCCTATGCCCGTCAAAACCAGAGCAGTGAGAGCACCATGAGCGCTCCTTGGGAAATCCTGACTTGTTTAGAACAGAGGCAACGCAGAAGTCGGTGAGCTGTTACAGAAAACTCTTCCTGCCCTCGACAGCCAGTTCAGGAGAGCTCCCCAGAGACACAGGAACTTCAACTCCCTTTGTCTCTGGAAGATCTTCGCAGGCACAGAGTAGTGGCTGTTGCCAGTTGGTACCGCTGCAGTGTCCTGGGAGCCATGGGCTTGACACTGGTGGCAGCAGCACTCTTCCTGATGTGCCACTTGCTGCAGGGAATGATTCACTGCAGCAGGCTGAGCTCCTGTTCTTGCTGCCAGGCTTTTTCTGGCCATGTGCATCCTTAGGCATGAGCTGGTTCTGCTGATCCCTGAGGTGGGCCCAGGGCTATGACGGCACAAAGGGGCTGAGCGCTGGTGAGAGGCGGGGCTGGGATGTCACCCGGCTGTCCTGGCCCACAGCACTGTGACATCACCGCGCAGTCGCTATGTAACACGGGCCAGCACCTGCAGCTGCCAGTGCAGTCGCGATGGGACGTGCCGGAGCCATGTGTGACGGTGTTGTCCCAGTGATTGTGCTTGTCCTGCTGTTGGCCGCTGTGGCTGTCTGGTGGGCCGTTGGCCACTGGCAACCACGGAGGCGGCAGACAAGGACAGCGAAGAGGCGCAAGCGCCCCGGGGTGCAGCCCAGAGGCTCACGGAGGAAGCGAGGAGCCTCTGCGGCTCCCAGGTCCTCCAGGCCTCGGGCCACCCCTCGCAAGCGGCCACGTGCTCCCGCGAGCCCCCTGGACAGCCCCTGCAGCTGCGGCCCCTGCGTGGCAGTGGCCCAGGAGCTGCAGGAACTGATGCTGCTGCTCTGGGCTCGCAATGGGACATGGGTGCCGCTCTACTCTGGGATGTGGCAGGCCTTGTGGAAAGAACTGGAGGAGCTGCTGAAGCGAGGCCACCTGCCCTGCTGTGGCTCGGCCAGCTCCTCCAGGAGGCTCCATCCCTTCAAGAGGCTGCTCCCAGCAAGATTCTCCATCCCTGGGAGAGCCTCAAGCCTTGCAAGGATGGCACACCATCAGAGAGCCGCCATCCAGGCAAGAAGCTCAGGCTGTCAGAGATCCTCCATCCCGCCAGGAGCGTCCGCTATCTCTGACAGCCTCCATCGCCCGCAGACGCTCCGTGAGACCTGCAGTCAGCCTGCAGAAAGTGCAGAGCCTGTGCACAGGTCTCCCAGCTCCCTTGGACTCATGGACTTCAACAACACGGGCACAACCCTGACAACTGACGTTGCCAGGGAAAGCCCAGAAGTCCAAGTGGGAGCCCAGCCCGATCCAGGGGAGCCTTGTCAGGAGCAGGTGCTGGAGCAGCGAGTGAGCTGGAGCCAGCAGTTGCCGGCCCACAGCTCCCAGGACGCTGTGCCGGCTGCGCCAGCTGGCAACAGCTCTTGCCTGGTGGCGGAGACGAGCCTCAAGACACCCAGGAGGTTCCTCCATCTCCAGGAAGCTGCTCCGAGACGGCCACCGACTACCAGGAAGGCCTTGCTGGTAGCAGGTGAGATCTGAGGAGCTCTCTGAGGCTCCCTTGGGGCTCTTGAGGGGCATCCCCAGGCCAGGCCAGGGCCCTTGAGAGCAGCCGAGTCCCTGGCTGTTTCCAGTGCTTCTGATGCCACAGCTTCAAAAAACCCCTCTCTGGTTTGCAGCTGCTCCTGACACCCCCCTGTGCGAGTCCTCGGGCTGTAGCCCCGGCAGTCCTCAAGAGCAGAGTCCAGCCCACGACGCCGGGGACAGCGACGGTGCCGCCCTGCCCCGCTGCCCTCCGGCTCCTGCAGCCGCCTCTGCGCGCTCCCCTGCCCCAGCTCTGGCGCTCGCCAGCCCGACGGCTGCAAGGCGGTGGCCGCTGCCCGGCGCGCAGCAGGAAGCAGGTCAGAGCAAGGTGGCCCGCGGTGGCTCGGCCCGCTTCACTCGCGGGCACTTGGCCGGGGGGGCCCTGGGCGCAAGGCTGATGGCTCGGTCTCGGTCGCAGGGCAAAAGAAGAAGCTGCAGGAGCTGTACCAGCTGGGCCCGCAGCTGGGCAGCGGTGGCTTCGGCACCGTTTTCTCGGGCATCCGCCTCTCGGACGGGAGCCCGGTAAGTGGCCGGGACGGCGGGGCGCGGGACGAGGGCCAGGGGCGGGGCAGGGCTTGAGCTCAGCCCCGTCTCTCGTGGGCTTGCAGGTGGCCATCAAACGCGTGGCCCGGGAGAGCGTGGTGCAGTGGTACGAGCTGGTGAGTGAGCGAGCGGGGCCACGGCGCCAGAGCGGGGCCAGAGCAGGGCGTGGCGGGCAGGGATAAGGCCGGGCCCCGAGGGCGGGAGGCGGCGCAGGGCGGGGGGAGCGGGCGTGGGCTCAGCGTGCGAGCCGGAGCAGGGCGGGCCCGGGGATGCCAAACACCGGTGGTGGGGCCGGGCAGGGGGGCACCCCCCAAGCATCCCCTGGGCGGGAGGAAGCCCAAGCACCAGGGAGGCTGCCCAAGGGGGCACTGGGGCATCCCAGGCACGGGGCAGCACAGCAGCCCCAGGGCAGCATCAGGCCTGCTGGAGGCACTGTCTCCTCCCCACAGCCCGACGGCACCCGCGTTCCCATGGAGATTGTGCTCATGGAGAAGGTGGGCTCTGGCTGCCACAACATCATCCAGCTCCTCGACTGGTTTGAGCTGCCTGACAGCTTCCTGCTGGTCATGGAGCGTCCGGAGTCATCGCAGGATCTCCTGGACTTCCTGCTGGAGCAGGGCTTCCTGTGCGAGGAGATGGCGCGCTGGCTTTTCTGCCAGGTGCTGGAGGCCGTGCGGCACTGCACCGCCTGCGGCGTCCTGCACCGGGACATCAAGCCGGAGAACCTCCTCGTGGACCCGGAGAGTGGCGACCTGAAGCTCATCGACTTCGGTTGCGGCACCTTCCTCCAGGAGCAGGCCTTCACGCAATTTGCCGGTGAGCCCACAGGCCGGGCCCCGCTCCCAGTGCCAGGCACTGCACGGCCCCGTTCCCTCCTGGGCTGCGGGCTGCGGCATTCAGCCGGCTGCCGGCTGCCCTTTGGCACGGGCCAGATGCTGTGCCCCAGGAGCCGGCTGCCGGCCCTGCCCACAGAGGGGGGCTGCCAAAGCCAGGCCCCGGCCGCTCGGCTTGGCAGGCCCGCAAGGGCTTGGGCTGCTCCGCTGGCCTTGTCTGCCTTGCAGAACGGTTTCCTGGCTTTGGCCAATTGGCTGGGGGACGGCGGCTGGCCCCGGGGGGAAGTTGTGGCCACTGGTGCAGCCCCTGCTTCTGCCAGGAGGCTGGCACCAGGCTCTGGAAGGCAGCAGCCTGCGCCTGGACAGCGCCGCCTGTGTCCCCTAGGAACACACCTGTACAGCCCACCCGAGTGGATCTGCCTTGGCTGCTACCACGGCCATTCGGCGACCATCTGGTCCCTGGGCGTGCTGCTGTACGTCATGGTCTGCGGGAACGAGCCCTTCCAGGACGACCGTGGCATCGTGTCGGGGCAGCTCTTCTTCTGGCAGCAGGTCTCTCCAGGTTGGTGTCCGGCCTCAAGAAGGCAGGCTTTGGCAGATGGCACCGCGCAGCCCAGCGTGGCCCTCACGCAGCTCCGCGGGAGGTCGATCTGCCCTCAAGGGCTGGCCGCAGGCGGCGGCCCGTGACCACGGTGGGGTCGGTGTGGCCCGCTTGGCTGCAGGAGGTGGCGGGTGTCCTGCCGTGCCGCTGTCCCGCAAAGGGCAGAGTCAGCCGGGAGGCCGGCACAGCTCTGAGCACACGCAGCACGGCCCGGGCCCTGCGGGCGCCGGGAGCAGCTGGGCAGGAGCCTTCTGCAAGTGACCGGCGCTTTCTGGCTTCTCTCCCCAGAGTGCCAACATCTGATCCGCTGGTGTTTGTCCAAGCACCCCGCGGACAGGCCAGCGCTGGAGGAGATCTTGCGCCACCCTTGGCTGCGGGGCGGGCGTCTTTGATGCCTTGCCGGAGCCTCTGCAGCACCCGGTTGCCGAGTCCCACGCAGGAGTGAGGACTCGAGAAATAAAAGAACCACAAACCCATGCCGGGGTGTCAAGTCTGCTCCTGGTTAGCAACTTCAGCTAAAGAACCCTCTTGGGAAAAGGGGTGATCAGAGTGTTCCCTTCAGCCTTTGTCAAGCTTTTGATGCCTTTCCTCCAGGCATCATGGCACTTTTGTGTCTTCAAGCACAGGCTGTAGTCCAGGCAGGAGGGGCTGTAACAAGCCAAGAAATGCAACAGTGAAACAACAGCCGCCCTTTCAAACTGAGGCGGCCACTTGGCTTCACCTGAAGTGATACGTGGGCTCATGTGTGCATTCCAAGGGCCAGCGGGTGGCAGGGACAGAGATGCTGCTCCTCTCCAATGCTGGGAGAAGAATCAGAAATGGCAAAAGGTCATTTCAGGTTGAGCCCTGACAAAACTCTTCCTCTTTCTTCCCCTGAAATGGGAGGCAGGGCTGCGCCTTTGACCAGCTGGGTCTGCAGCCTCGTAAGCCATGGGCATGGAGCCCACAGGAAATGTTGAGATGCTGGAGTTGCTCCCATGGTGCTGGGCCCATTGCAGCCCTCAAAATACCTTTCTCTACCCTCAAAACAACTGGTAGAGATGGAAAGTGCAGTAACCAGTCTAGCCACAGGAAAGCACCCAGGTGCCTTCCCTGGCCCTGTGGGCAGGTGCCAGCTGCAAACCTGTGCCACCTTCTGTCTACTGCCCTGACCTACCACTACAGGCTTTGGGAAAAAAACATACTTCTTCAGAAATGAGGAAGGGGCAGTCAATAGCTAACTCATGGAAGCACGAGTTAACTATTGGGAGACAGCAAACGTTAGTTCAGACAGCAGACTGTAATTACAAAACCTAAGAAACCAAATTTGCCCTACTCTTGTCAAGATAGAGGGCACAAGGATCATCTCAGAGACCGCTGAAACATTCCTCAAAGGACTACGCATGCCCAGGGAGAAAGGTGAAAAAGTTCACTGAGAGGAAGACTACTGGCCTTCATCAGAAAAGACCCCCGAGGAAGAGGAGAGGCCTTCCTCAGCGCGGCCACCAGGACACACAGCGCATGCGTGGCCCATATGCTAATGACTTCCGAGAAATAATTTGTATAACCACACCTGTCCCAAGGAATGTGATGAATATTCCTAATTTAACCCATAATACTTGTGTTGTAGAGAGCACCAGGTGCGTGTTTGGAGGAGCGATCCCCACACACCCGGCGCGCCGAATAAAGCAAATACCCGCTTCTCTGACTCTGTCTCTGAAGTGTCTCCTGGCCCGGTTGCGGCATGATTCAATTCCAATTAAAAGAATCCTCTAAAAAAATGGGACATTTCAGTGCCCCACTTCAGTTTAAACACTTTAAACATGGCATGCCTGCATGTTTCTTCTTTTTTCTTTCCCCTGGATCCTGCATTAGCCTTAAAATCTGCCGGGTAGAGCCGGTAGGGCACTGCAGCAGTGTAGTGCTTCCAGTCCTTCCCATCTTTGCTGCAACAACCGTGCTCGTCCCGAATGCAGCGCTGGGTGAGCAGAGTGGTCATGTAAACGATGTAGAAGTAAGGCAGGATGTGCTCAAAGCCACAAGCCAGGCAATAGGCCAGCGAGCCCATCAGGTCTCCCGTGCAGTTGAAATGACGTGCCCAGCCCCAAAAGCCAGAGGTCATCAGCTTGCTGTAGTGCTTGGGCCCATCCACGGACACGTAGGAGCACTCGATGGACTCCGGCTTCTTCCCCCAGATCCTGCACTTGCCATTGGTACGACGGAAGAGGTCCTTCTGGTGGTTGGTCATTCTGAAGATGGAATAGCCCAGCAAGCCCAGCATCAAGACCCCTACGGCATGGGCTGTGCACAGCTGGACAGGCTGGTAAACCAAATACAGACCCTGGGGAGCACAAAAACAATCAGACATTTACTTCCAACAGAGGCTCAGCATGCCAGACCAATTCCTCGACTACAGTGGCCCACAACAGACCAGAAGAAAGAGCAGAAAAATCTACTGCAACAGTAAAACTGCAGAAAACTTTCAAAAAACTCTGCATCCAACAGTTTCCTTCTCTCTTTCTCTCTCCAAAATTGCACTTCTTCCTGAAACAAGAAGAGAGAAGTTGCAAGGATGCAAACCGGACAGAAGGAAAAAGCAAGGAACAAAACACAAACAAACCACCGCTAACCAAAAGACCCTCAACAAGCAGGAGTAAAAAAAAAAAGGAAACGGAAAGGATTTAGAAAAAAAGGAAACCAAAAGGATTCAGAAAAGTATACAGACACAACAGACAGTGACAGAAAGAGGCACAAAAGAAGGGCAGGAGAGGAAAAGATGTCCAATCTGGGCACGGACAGGAAGCCTTCCTACCCAGGAATTGTTACAAAGAATGTTGCAAGGATTTCTCAACAGTCAAACCGCCTAGAAACATTTAAGGTGCACATTAACCTGCTGAGAAGAATGTTTCTGCAAAGTTTCCTTCCTCTTAGCCCAAATCCACAGTGTCCACATTTTTACCTGCAAAGTAGAGAGGGAAGGCAACCAAACACAGTCTCCCCAGCCCAAATACCATCCCAAATGATCATGGCAGATAGCAATGGTTTTCAAGTACCAGGCTTCATTCCAAAAGAAGTCCAGAACAAAAATACCCTGCAACAGAATAATTTCACAGTAATGACAGAGCACTGTCACCAGTTACCCTGTTTAACAGCATCAGCCTAATGTCTGTGCTGCCTTGTGATGTGATCTCACAACTCATTGGTGTTTTTATGTTAGCACTTCAAAACCAGACGTTTCTGAACACAGTTAGGAAGAACTATCACATAAATACAAGCTATGTGGATACACAATATCTACCTACCTATCTATCTATCTACACAGATAAAGCAACAGTAGGATGACTAAGGCAAGTGTACAACTCAAGGACGAACGCTTGGGAAGTGAACTCACAGTTGATCAGCCCAATCTCTCTTCAGCTTAGAGTCACAGCGTTACAAAGAGGGCCGATAGAGCTCCTATTGAGCAGGCTTCCATTTCCACAGATCAGGCAATAAATCCAAAGAAGTCCCAGCACACCATCACTGAATGAGCTTGTTTCAGGCCAGGAAAAAACACTTCATTTTCATTTCCATAGAAGGACTTCTTTTCCTACTTTAATATTAGTTTACTTCCTAGCTGGTTTCCTAATTTCCTCCTTGGAATTTACCTGAAGGACATTGACAAGGATCATGGAGTTTGTCGCTTCGCCATACAGCTCCTCTTGTTTGGCAGCAAAGGAAAGGTTGATCAGAGTCCAGGCCACAATCCCAGGGCGCCCACTGAAGAAAGAGCTTGAAATCAAACCACTTCCCTATTCGAGGGTTAAATTCAATCCCCATCACGTAGTCGTAAAAGAAGTTTCCAGTGAATTTGCTGTAAAACATAAAAAAATTGGAAATGTACAGAGTTCTACACAAATACAGGTAATTACTGCTCTGACTACACAATTCAGATTAATTTGATGTAGTGATAATAAAAATCATCAAAGCATGTAACGCTGTGCAAGGTAACAGAAGCTGACCCAGCTGAAGTATTACATTAATAGACATAAGTTGTAGAGTTTCAGAAGTGCCCGAGTTTACTCTTGCTAACACTTCTGAACAGTCTCACTATTTCTAGGATGGGTGTATCTGTGACACTGAGGCTGCCAGTCCCATGGTGTGCAGCATGAAACACGGGGGATGGTGCTAGTGAAGCAAAGAACCACTGTCATACACTGGCTCAGCTCTCTCTGCCAGTGAAATATATTCTGTCATTCAATTGATAGACCCGGTTTTTATTTAACAGTTTTAATCTCGGATTACCTCGTCTTCTCTCATTACTAAAATTCACATACCACTCTTTGGCACTGGGAGGGAAAAAGTAGCCTTTAATCATTGCAAACGTGGACACTGCATATCCCAAGCTATTGGCACACCACAGGAGAGGAATCCACTTGTCAAAAATGATGGTAGGTGAGAAGAAGTGGAAGCAAGAAGCATTTGCAAACCAAAGCACATGGGTCATGATCCAGGCCTGAAGTCCATTGATTTTCATATTTATTCACGACACCTAAAAGATGAAGAAAAAAAATCGAGTGTTACTGACCCCGCATTACTGCAGCTTTTAATTCACATGGCTATGCACAGAATACACAGAAGCTCAATCAAGCGCTCATGAAACAACTTCTCTCTCCTCGTCCTCCCAATTCAATACCTTAAAGCACTTTTCTGAGTGTTCCATTAAACTCTGCTGTACCCATTAGGCTTTGTTAGGCTGAGTTTTTCTCCTCACAAAACTGAATTTAGGCTTTCCCCCAAAACTGACCAGAGTAACAAACCACTTCTCCTAACAGTTCACATCCCACATTTTGTTCAAGTCCCTTGGCTTCATGGAGCTTGAGCAGGTAAAACTATCTTGTCGAATACCAGCAATAGTCCTGGACAGCTACAGTCAACTGACAATTTCAAGTGCCAAAGTCATCAACCAGTACTTTTTCACTGCTGGTATGGTGCCTACCAGATCAACAGTTATACTAATTCTAAGAGATAGAAATGCTATCACTTCTTCTAAAAGATGACATCGATTGCTTTCTATTTTTGTTTGAACTGAACACGGGAGGAAGGTGAGAGCACTTCTGCCCACGTTTCCTCTGGCTACACATGGGCTATTAAACACTCTAGGTACAGAAATACTATCATTTCAGAAGATTGCACGGTGTCCGTGTATTCCAAGGAATACCTTACCAGCAGGGGTGACAGCACCTTCTTGTACACCTCCCACATATCCAGGGAGAACTTTATGGCAGAAGTCAGGGATGGACATGTACAAAACCACCTAGAAGAGAGAGGATGTATTCACAGTAAATACAGACGAGACAAAATCCCTCAAAACACTATTCCTTACATACACATACCAAATAGAATGTTTCTATTAAGTTTCTATTAAGTATTGGGTAAGCAAATATGGCAATATTTAGCTGTTGGGATTTTAGACTAGTAATACATCTAAGCTTTGAGACAGCTCAAAGATGTACTTCATGTAAGGCTGCCATCCTTTTTTGGTGGGGAGGCAGGACAGTTGGTAACTAGATTCAGGTCCTCGTCGTTTTATTTTTATCTATTTCTTGTGTATGAATTTAAAACCAACGGATACTGCTATAAAGTTGCTTTTTCTTCAAAACCTCATTAAGGCATATGTCACACAAGGAATATTTGCGTATATTCCCTACATGCTTCTTTTCCAAGTACATAAGCTTCCTTTGGATTCCAAAAAGCCCTGGAAAGTGGGAAACACCAAAGAGTAAATGCCAGTTCAACATTCCACTATCCTTTGTGCAAAAGGATTCATCCAACAGCCGTGTGAGAAACCAGACCCGGCATCCAGATCATAACTCAAGAATGTACCTGGAAAGTGACCCAAAGGGAATAGATGCCAGCAGCCCTATAGGTCAGTGTGGGAGTCCTGTTCCAGATGTCAGACAGATGTTTATTCCCTGTCAGCAAGTCCAGCAGTGGGTCAGTCAGAGAGCACTGGTACTGGTCACAGGACATGATGAAGTAATACACGATCGGCGGTGCAAACACGAGCAGGAAAAGGATGCTTGCCAAGGAAAACCAGTCCACCTCCCTGTAATCCAAAACAGAGCATTTTGTTTGCCCAGGTTTCAGAGAGATGAGTTACATCAAATAACTTTTTCAGTGGACCTTCTAGACTAACTGGATGAAAACTGAAAATGTCTTCAGGGCACAGACATGTCTGGTGGTCAAACAGCCATTAAAAAATCAGCACAGAACAGACTTTACCACAAACTCCTCTAAAACTACACTAGCTGATCAGAGCAAGAGATGAGAGAAAATCTCCCCTCCAAAAACCAGATTATTATTACAGACTTCACCTTTTTGATGGCAATCATGGCTCTAACTGGTAGAGTATTCGGTTGAAAGTGATAATGGAATCCCAAGAACATGATGCAAAGCTTGGAAACTTGCAAAAGACAGACCTTGGACAGCCATACATTGAACTTGCTGTGCCAGCCACTTTTGCTGTTCCCAGCTGCAGTCCAATGCCCTACTAATACCTACTCAGCTCTTGGAGAACTGGGAGATGCATCCTCAATCTTGCTACAGCGGGACTGATCAGCTGGGAATGCCACAGATGCTGGGATGCTTGTTTTCCAGATCTCATGAAATATTTCTTTCCTAGGAACTAGAAATGTTACCAATTTTTACTTCCCGGCCTTTCCTGGCCATCTGCATCCTCAGCCACAAGCAGGCTCTGCAGATCGACGTGGCTCTGGGGAAGCAGGGACTCCTGTCTGTGGGCAAAGAAAACAAAGACAACTTGTAAGAAGAGAACCTGGAGCTTCTAGTTAGAAGAGAAAGGACTGTTCAATCAAGGCAGGGGCGACGAAGGAAACTTTCTAAAATGGAACAAGCAGCAGAAGCACAGTAGTTTTGCAGAAGAAATTCTCCTTCCAGCACTTGGCTTAGGGAAAAAGCCTGATGTTGCTACGAGAGACACGAGTTCATGTCTAGTATTGGGTAGCAGACATCGGAGCATTTCGACTATTGGCTTTCCAGGCTCACGCTATTCGAACCTGAGAGTGAAACTCTTCTAAAAGCCAGAGGTGCTTGGAAGAAATGTTTCTGCTCACACCACGACTGGGGACCGTGCATCATTCATACCTTGCACCTGTCCAAAGGCCTTCCTCCGTCTGCGCTCCGGCAGCTCTCACCGAGGCTCTGGCAGGGACGGAGGCTCTTGCCAGAAGTATCGCAAGCGTGGAGATCTTCCTCATCCTGCTCCTCCACTGCTGACATCAGGGAATTCCCTGGAGCTGGGAACGTCTGCCTTTCCTGCTGGAGGATCTTGTTTGGCAGTTCTCTGACGTTCTTCACCTTTGGCAGTGCCGCAGCCATGGAGGTGTAGGACAGATGTTTCCCTCTCCCACTCCCCACTGCCACCAGCTCCCCCTGGGCAATGAGGGGGCTGCCGGCTGAGCGAGGGCAGCGCCAACGTGCAGCAGCTCAAGGATCCGCTCCCTGCGCGCTTCCCGGGATAGGGCTGCCCTGGGCCTTGGCATGGACAGAGGGTCCCCCTTCTCTGCTGGCCGTGACCCTCCTGCCCCAGCCTCGCTCAGGTCGATTCATGTGCCTCCCGTGAGGGACGCCCTCCACACAGATCCTGCTTCTGATTCCTTGGATCCACAGCACTGTTTCTCCTGGATTTTAGCCACGCCTTCCCCTCTGTAAAGCATAGGGATACATAGGAGGAGTGTGTTGGGCTCCCCTCCACCACTGTTAGTGGTTTCAGGCCCCCAGGAGCTCTTGTGTCTCCCTTTTTCCCAACGATATCCCCTCCGTCCCCTCCTTCCCGACGCTTCCCCTCAGCAGCACCGAGCCTTTTCCCGCCCTTTGCTCCCCTCAGCGCTGGCCCCGGCCCCGCTCAGACCACGGCCCCTCGCCGCCGCTGAGGCCCTGCCCACGCCCATCGTCCTGGCCACGCCCCCTCGGCTGGGAACGGCTCCCCGCCCTCCCCTCCCTAATTAGCGCCCTTCCTTCCTCCCTCCTTAATGCCTCGCTAATTCGGCCCCCTGCGGCCAAGGGCAGGGCTTTCGAGGAGCTCTGTGCGGCAGCCTGGCTGCGTGCGGCAGGCCAGAGACGCCCAGTGTTGTCCCTCCGCTCAGGGCAGGGATCCGGGGCACCGCGGCCACCCGGGGAAGATGCTCCGTTGCCAGCCCACACCTCCACCAAAGGGAGAGGAGGAAAGCAGGCTGCCAGAGCCACAGAAGCCCTCAAGACTTCCCCAGCTGGCTCTTCTCCGCCCTGCCCCGCCCCGCCCCGCCCCTTCCAAGGCCGTTTTTACAGGAGCTCCGAAAGAGGCAAAAAAAGACAAACGAGCTCCACAGCGAATTCCTGAAAGAAAAATCCAGCAATGGCCAGGAGGCTCCTGTGGCTCCTTCCTGAAAATCAGGGCTATGGGGAACAGGGTGCAGGGTGTCCCAGGACACAGAGCTGGACACTGATCCCTCCTGGATCTCCTTGGCACCCCTGTCCCAGGCAAGGATGGTCCTGAATATCCTCCTGGAGCTGTCCCAGGAAAGTCCCTGCTCCCTGGTGCGGGATGGGAGGGGTAGAGGTGGTCCTCTCACACTCATCCCACTCATTCTCCCCTGCGCTGGCTTTGCCCCTGGGGTGTTGACCCCCCTTTTTAGGGTGTCCAGCCCTGTTCCCATGGGGAACCTTGGCAGCACCCATGGGCATAACCAACCTTTGTGGGAGGCTGGGAGCACTGGTGAGGGCGGGGGCTGTTCCTGGTGACCTGGAACTTGGCTCCTGCTGTGAGCCAGGGGCTTTCTGCCTGCTGGGCTGGGGGAACACCCTCACTGAGCTCTGGGACACCCCCAGCCCCACACCCACTCCTTGCCACAGCTCCTCCCAGACAGCATCCGCTACGCACACGTCCCCCGCTACCGTCCCTCGGCCAGGGGCCTTGTGGCTCATGCCAGACCCTTCTTCCTCCCCAGGGAGTCTCCTCCCAGGAAAGCGGGAAGCCCCCCGCAGCCCAGGACTCTCCAGCTCAGCCCCCCTGGAGCCAGGCCGCCCTCTGAGTCCCACGTGCCCTGAGCCAGGTGGGGACTGGCGGCCGTCTTGGCCACAGCGACCACAAATCAATCGAGTTTCAAACCTCTGACAAGAGGAAAAGGGCCAGCAAAACCTCAGCTCGGGCCATGAGGAGAGCAGACTTCAGACTGCTCAGGGAACTGCTAAGCAGGGTCTCCAGGGACAATGTTTTTGCAGGTGCTGGGGTCCATCCGTGCTGGTCAATTTTGAAACATCACCTCCTAAGGGCACAGCAGCAGGAGATTCCCAAATGTCGAAAGCCAAGCAGGCGAGGCAGAAGGCTTCTTCTCTGGCAAAGAGGATGGAAAAGGAAGCTGTGTGCCCAGTGGAAGCAAGGTCACAAGAAGAATACGGATGTCAGGAAAATTAGTCCTCAAACACCACAGCTGTACGTCCAAACAAGAGACAGAGCAGTCCTGTTACTTTGATCGAATAAAGGGAGAGGTCATGGGCATTTCCCACGGGATCTCTCAAGTTGATAGAGGACGCAGCTTCCTTTATCTCCTAATTTCCCAGCTGCATTTCCCTCTCTCTTTCCCCACTGGCTGAGCTACTTGAGAGGTACAGACTTCCCAAATGGCTTAATACAAACCCCCTTTCTAATGTCTACCCCCCTCCCCCCCCCCCATTCTTTTGCTCCTGTCTCTGTTCTTTTTCTCTAAATCCAGGGATTAGCAGAGTCTTGAGTGAGTAACAGTCTGTGTCAATTAGTGGAATTCCTATGGAATTTAGGGTTCCTCCCTTTGCTGCTTCTTTCACCTATCAGTATCTGGCTTTATCTACCATCAGGCCCACAGATAGTTTGTAAAGACACCTCCTTCTCATTCCTTCCCCAGAGATGTTTCTCGCCACTGTAGGGAGAACTTTGGTGCACTGAAAGCTCAGCTGGAGAGGAAGGTGGCCAGAAATGTGGGGCCCAATAAAAAGAGTGGTTTTAAATATATGCATGGAAAGAAACATTGTAGAAGTAACATTGTCCCCTTCCAGGATGTGGATGGTCACCTGACAAACAGGGCCAGGGACACAGCACAGGTGTTTAATGCATTCTTTGCCTCTGTCTTCAACACTCTTCCCTCCCTTCGCCGTGGAAAACGTGCACTGTACCAAGGGACACTGCAAAGTCCCTGAAGAGGGCAAGCCCTGCTCAGCAGAAAGCAAACCACCCCTGTTTGATCCACAGCATTCCCATGGTGCATCTGAACCCAGTGTGTGCCAGCAACTGGGAAAAAAGGAACCCTATGCCCGTCAAAACCAGAGCAGTGAGAGCACCATGAGCGCTCCTTGGGAAATCCTGACTTGTTTAGAACAGAGGCAACGCAGAAGTCGGTGAGCTGTTACAGAAAACTCTTCCTGCCCTCGACAGCCAGTTCAGGAGAGCTCCCCAGAGACACAGGAACTTCAACTCCCTTTGTCTCTGGAAGATCTTCGCAGGCACAGAGTAGTGGCTGTTGCCAGTTGGTACCGCTGCAGTGTCCTGGGAGCCATGGGCTTGACACTGGTGGCAGCAGCACTCTTCCTGATGTGCCACTTGCTGCAGGGAATGATTCACTGCAGCAGGCTGAGCTCCTGTTCTTGCTGCCAGGCTTTTTCTGGCCATGTGCATCCTTAGGCATGAGCTGGTTCTGCTGATCCCTGAGGTGGGCCCAGGGCTATGACGGCACAAAGGGGCTGAGCGCTGGTGAGAGGCGGGGCTGGGATGTCACCCGGCTGTCCTGGCCCACAGCACTGTGACATCACCGCGCAGTCGCTATGTAACACGGGCCAGCACCTGCAGCTGCCAGTGCAGTCGCGATGGGACGTGCCGGAGCCATGTGTGACGGTGTTGTCCCAGTGATTGTGCTTGTCCTGCTGTTGGCCGCTGTGGCTGTCTGGTGGGCCGTTGGCCACTGGCAACCACGGAGGCGGCAGACAAGGACAGCGAAGAGGCGCAAGCGCCCCGGGGTGCAGCCCAGAGGCTCACGGAGGAAGCGAGGAGCCCCTGCGGCTCCCAGGTCCTCCAGGCCTCGGGCCACCCCTCGCAAGCGGCCACGTGCTCCCGCGAGCCCCCTGGACAGCCCCTGCAGCTGCGGCCCCTGCGTGGCAGTGGCCCAGGAGCTGCAGGAACTGATGCTGCTGCTCTGGGCTCGCAATGGGACATGGGTGCCGCTCTACTCTGGGATGTGGCAGGCCTTGTGGAAAGAACTGGAGGAGCTGCTGAAGCGAGGCCACCTGCCCTGCTGTGGCTCGGCCAGCTCCTCCAGGAGGCTCCATCCCTTCAAGAGGCTGCTCCCAGCAAGATTCTCCATCCCTGGGAGAGCCTCAAGCCTTGCAAGGATGGCACACCATCAGAGAGCCGCCATCCAGGCAAGAAGCCCAGGCTGTCAGAGATCCTCCATCCCGCCAGGAGCGTCCGCTATCTCTGACAGCCTCCATCGCCCGCAGACGCTCCGTGAGACCTGCAGTCAGCCTGCAGAAAGTGCAGAGCCTGTGCACAGGTCTCCCAGCTCCCTTGGACTCATGGACTTCAACAACACGGGCACAACCCTGACAACTGACGTTGCCAGGGAAAGCCCAGAAGTCCAAGTGGGAGCCCAGCCCGATCCAGGGGAGCCTTGTCAGGAGCAGGTGCTGGAGCAGCGAGTGAGCTGGAGCCAGCAGTTGCCGGCCCACAGCTCCCAGGACGCTGTGCCGGCTGCGCCAGCTGGCAACAGCTCTTGCCTGGTGGCGGAGACGAGCCTCAAGACACCCAGGAGGTTCCTCCATCTCCAGGAAGCTGCTCCGAGACGGCCACCGACTACCAGGAAGGCCTTGCTGGTAGCAGGTGAGATCTGAGGAGCTCTCTGAGGCTCCCTTGGGGCTCTTGAGGGGCATCCCCAGGCCAGGCCAGGGCCCTTGAGAGCAGCCGAGTCCCTGGCTGTTTCCAGTGCTTCTGATGCCACAGCTTCAAAAAACCCCTCTCTGGTTTGCAGCTGCTCCTGACACCCCCCTGTGCGAGTCCTCGGGCTGTAGCCCCGGCAGTCCTCAAGAGCAGAGTCCAGCCCACGACGCCGGGGACAGCGACGGTGCCGCCCTGCCCCGCTGCCCTCCGGCTCCTGCAGCCGCCTCTGCGCGCTCCCCTGCCCCAGCTCTGGCGCTCGCCAGCCCGACGGCTGCAAGGCGGTGGCCGCTGCCCGGCGCGCAGCAGGAAGCAGGTCAGAGCAAGGTGGCCCGCGGTGGCTCGGCCCGCTTCACTCGCGGGCACTTGGCCGGGGGGGCCCTGGGCGCAAGGCTGATGGCTCGGTCTCGGTCGCAGGGCAAAAGAAGAAGCTGCAGGAGCTGTACCAGCTGGGCCCGCAGCTGGGCAGCGGTGGCTTCGGCACCGTTTTCTCGGGCATCCGCCTCTCGGACGGGAGCCCGGTAAGTGGCCGGGACGGCGGGGCGCGGGACGAGGGCCAGGGGCGGGGCAGGGCTTGAGCTCAGCCCCGTCTCTCGTGGGCTTGCAGGTGGCCATCAAACGCGTGGCCCGGGAGAGCGTGGTGCAGTGGTACGAGCTGGTGAGTGAGTGAGCGGGGCCACGGCGCCAGAGCGGGGCCAGAGCGGGGCCAGAGCGGGGCGTGGCGGGCAGGGATAAGGCCGGGCCCCGAGGGCGGGAGGCGGCGCAGGGCGGGGGGAGCGGGCGTGGGCTCAGCGTGCGAGCCGGAGCAGGGCGGGCCCGGGGATGCCAAACACCGGTGGTGGGGCCGGGCAGGGGGGCACCCCCCAAGCATCCCCTGGGCGGGAGGAAGCCCAAGCACCAGGGAGGCTGCCCAAGGGGGCACTGGGGCATCCCAGGCACGGGGCAGCACAGCAGCCCCAGGGCAGCATCAGGCCTGCTGGAGGCACTGTCTCCTCCCCACAGCCCGACGGCACCCACGTTCCCATGGAGATTGTGCTCATGGAGAAGGTGGGCTCTGGCTGCCACAACATCATCCAGCTCCTCGACTGGTTTGAGCTGCCTGACAGCTTCCTGCTGGTCATGGAGCGTCCGGAGTCATCGCAGGATCTCCTGGACTTCCTGCTGGAGCAGGGCTTCCTGTGCGAGGAGATGGCGCGCTGGCTTTTCTGCCAGGTGCTGGAGGCCGTGCGGCACTGCACCGCCTGCGGCATCCTGCACCGGGACATCAAGCCGGAGAACCTCCTCGTGGACCCGGAGAGTGGCGACCTGAAGCTCATCGACTTCGGTTGCGGCACCTTCCTCCAGGAGCAGGCCTTCACGCAATTTGCCGGTGAGCCCACAGGCCGGGCCCCGCTCCCAGTGCCAGGCACTGCACGGCCCCGTTCCCTCCTGGGCTGCGGGCTGCGGCATTCAGCCGGCTGCCGGCTGCCCTTTGGCACGGGCCAGATGCTGTGCCCCAGGAGCCGGCTGCCGGCCCTGCCCACAGAGGGGGGCTGCCAAAGCCAGGCCCCGGCCGCTCGGCTTGGCAGGCCCGCAAGGGCTTGGGCTGCTCCGCTGGCCTTGTCTGCCTTGCAGAACG
Source organism: Aphelocoma coerulescens (assembly GCF_041296385.1). Classification (NCBI taxonomy): domain Eukaryota; kingdom Metazoa; phylum Chordata; class Aves; order Passeriformes; family Corvidae; genus Aphelocoma; species Aphelocoma coerulescens. The sequence continues at coordinate 85,422 of NW_027183497.1, read as the reverse complement.
GTTTCCTGGCTTTGGCCAATTGGCTGGGGGACGGCGGCTGGCCCCGGGGGGAAGTTGTGGCCACTGGTGCAGCCCCTGCTTCTGCCAGGAGGCTGGCACCAGGCTCTGGAAGGCAGCAGCCTGCGCCTGGACAGCGCCGCCTGTGTCCCCTAGGAACACACCTGTACAGCCCACCCGAGTGGATCTGCCTTGGCTGCTACCACGGCCATTCGGCGACCATCTGGTCCCTGGGCGTGCTGCTGTACGTCATGGTCTGCGGGAACGAGCCCTTCCAGGACGACCGTGGCATCGTGTCGGGGCAGCTCTTCTTCTGGCAGCAGGTCTCTCCAGGTTGGTGTCCGGCCTCAAGAAGGCAGGCTTTGGCAGATGGCACCGCGCAGCCCAGCGTGGCCCTCACGCAGCTCCGCGGGAGGTCGATCTGCCCTCAAGGGCTGGCCGCAGGCGGCGGCCCGTGACCACGGTGGGGTCGGTGTGGCCCGCTTGGCTGCAGGAGGTGGCGCGTGTCCTGCCGTGCCGCTGTCCCGCAAAGGGCAGAGTCAGCCGGGAGGCCGGCACAGCTCTGAGCACACGCAGCACGGCCCGGGCCCTGCGGGCGCCGGGAGCAGCTGGGCAGGAGCCTTCTGCAAGTGACCGGCGCTTTCTGGCTTCTCTCCCCAGAGTGCCAACATCTGATCCGCTGGTGTTTGTCCAAGCACCCCGCGGACAGGCCAGCGCTGGAGGAGATCTTGCGCCACCCTTGGCTGCGGGGCGGGCGTCTTTGATGCCTTGCCGGAGCCTCTGCAGCACCCGGTTGCCGAGTCCCACGCAGGAGTGAGGACTCGAGAAATAAAAGAACCACAAACCCATGCCGGGGTGTCAAGTCTGCTCCTGGTTAGCAACTTCAGCTAAAGAACCCTCTTGGGAAAAGGGGTGATCAGAGTGTTCCCTTCAGCCTTTGTCAAGCTTTTGATGCCTTTCCTCCAGGCATCATGGCACTTTTGTGTCTTCAAGCACAGGCTGTAGTCCAGGCAGGAGGGGCTGTAACAAGCCAAGAAATGCAACAGTGAAACAACAGCCGCCCTTTCAAACTGAGGCGGCCACTTGGCTTCACCTGAAGTGATACGTGGGCTCATGTGTGCATTCCAAGGGCCAGCGGGTGGCAGGGACAGAGATGCTGCTCCTCTCCAATGCTGGGAGAAGAATCAGAAATGGCAAAAGGTCATTTCAGGTTGAGCCCTGACAAAACTCTTCCTCTTTCTTCCCCTGAAATGGGAGGCAGGGCTGCGCCTTTGACCAGCTGGGTCTGCAGCCTCGTAAGCCATGGGCATGGAGCCCACAGGAAATGTTGAGATGCTGGAGTTGCTCCCATGGTGCTGGGCCCATTGCAGCCCTCAAAATACCTTTCTCTACCCTCAAAACAACTGGTAGAGATGGAAAGTGCAGTAACCAGTCTAGCCACAGGAAAGCACCCAGGTGCCTTCCCTGGCCCTGTGGGCAGGTGCCAGCTGCAAACCTGTGCCACCTTCTGTCTACTGCCCTGACCTACCACTACAGGCTTTGGGAAAAAAACATACTTCTTCAGAAATGAGGAAGGGGCAGTCAATAGCTAACTCATGGAAGCACGAGTTAACTATTGGGAGACAGCAAACGTTAGTTCAGACAGCAGACTGTAATTACAAAACCTAAGAAACCAAATTTGCCCTACTCTTGTCAAGATAGAGGGCACAAGGATCATCTCAGAGACCGCTGAAACATTCCTCAAAGGACTACGCATGCCCAGGGAGAAAGGTGAAAAAGTTCACTGAGAGGAAGACTACTGGCCTTCATCAGAAAAGACCCCCGAGGAAGAGGAGAGGCCTTCCTCAGCGCGGCCACCAGGACACACAGCGCATGCGTGGCCCATATGCTAATGACTTCCGAGAAATAATTTGTATAACCACACCTGTCCCAAGGAATGTGATGAATATTCCTAATTTAACCCATAATACTTGTGTTGTAGAGAGCACCAGGTGCGTGTTTGGAGGAGCGATCCCCACACACCCGGCGCGCCGAATAAAGCAAATACCCGCTTCTCTGACTCTGTCTCTGAAGTGTCTCCTGGCCCGGTTGCGGCATGATTCAATTCCAATTAAAAGAATCCTCTAAAAAAATGGGACATTTCAGTGCCCCACTTCAGTTTAAACACTTTAAACATGGCATGCCTGCATGTTTCTTCTTTTTTCTTTCCCCTGGATCCTGCATTAGCCTTAAAATCTGCCGGGTAGAGCCGGTAGGGCACTGCAGCAGTGTAGTGCTTCCAGTCCTTCCCATCTTTGCTGCAACAACCGTGCTCGTCCCGAATGCAGCGCTGGGTGAGCAGAGTGGTCATGTAAACGATGTAGAAGTAAGGCAGGATGTGCTCAAAGCCACAAGCCAGGCAATAGGCCAGCGAGCCCATCAGGTCTCCCGTGCAGTTGAAATGACGTGCCCAGCCCCAAAAGCCAGAGGTCATCAGCTTGCTGTAGTGCTTGGGCCCATCCACGGACACGTAGGAGCACTCGATGGACTCCGGCTTCTTCCCCCAGATCCTGCACTTGCCATTGGTACGACGGAAGAGGTCCTTCTGGTGGTTGGTCATTCTGAAGATGGAATAGCCCAGCAAGCCCAGCATCAAGACCCCTACGGCATGGGCTGTGCACAGCTGGACAGGCTGGTAAACCAAATACAGACCCTGGGGAGCACAAAAACAATCAGACATTTACTTCCAACAGAGGCTCAGCATGCCAGACCAATTCCTCGACTACAGTGGCCCACAACAGACCAGAAGAAAGAGCAGAAAAATCTACTGCAACAGTAAAACTGCAGAAAACTTTCAAAAAACTCTGCATCCAACAGTTTCCTTCTCTCTTTCTCTCTCCAAAATTGCACTTCTTCCTGAAACAAGAAGAGAGAAGTTGCAAGGATGCAAACCGGACAGAAGGAAAAAGCAAGGAACAAAACACAAACAAACCACCGCTAACCAAAAGACCCTCAACAAGCAGGAGTAAAAAAAAAAAGGAAACGGAAAGGATTTAGAAAAAAAGGAAACCAAAAGGATTCAGAAAAGTATACAGACACAACAGACAGTGACAGAAAGAGGCACAAAAGAAGGGCAGGAGAGGAAAAGATGTCCAATCTGGGCACGGACAGGAAGCCTTCCTACCCAGGAATTGTTACAAAGAATGTTGCAAGGATTTCTCAACAGTCAAACCGCCTAGAAACATTTAAGGTGCACATTAACCTGCTGAGAAGAATGTTTCTGCAAAGTTTCCTTCCTCTTAGCCCAAATCCACAGTGTCCACATTTTTACCTGCAAAGTAGAGAGGGAAGGCAACCAAACACAGTCTCCCCAGCCCAAATACCATCCCAAATGATCATGGCAGATAGCAATGGTTTTCAAGTACCAGGCTTCATTCCAAAAGAAGTCCAGAACAAAAATACCCTGCAACAGAATAATTTCACAGTAATAACAGAGCACTGTCACCAGTTACCCTGTCTAACAGCATCAGCCTAATGTCTGTGCTGCCTTGTGATGTGATCTCACAACTCATTGGTGTTTTTATGTTAGCACTTCAAAACCAGACGTTTCTGAACACAGTTAGGAAGAACTATCACATAAATACAAGCTATGTGGATACACAATATCTACCTACCTATCTATCTATCTACACAGATAAAGCAACAGTAGGATGACTAAGGCAAGTGTACAACTCAAGGACGAACGCTTGGGAAGTGAACTCACAGTTGATCAGCCCAATCTCTCTTCAGCTTAGAGTCACAGCGTTACAAAGAGGGCCGATAGAGCTCCTATTGAGCAGGCTTCCATTTCCACAGATCAGGCAATAAATCCAAAGAAGTCCCAGCACACCATCACTGAATGAGCTTGTTTCAGGCCAGGAAAAAACACTTCATTTTCATTTCCATAGAAGGACTTCTTTTCCTACTTTAATATTAGTTTACTTCCTAGCTGGTTTCCTAATTTCCTCCTTGGAATTTACCTGAAGGACATTGACAAGGATCATGGAGTTTGTCGCTTCGCCATACAGCTCCTCTTGTTTGGCAGCAAAGGAAAGGTTGATCAGAGTCCAGGCCACAATCCCAGGGCGCCCACTGAAGAAAGAGCTTGAAATCAAACCACTTCCCTATTCGAGGGTTAAATTCAATCCCCATCACGTAGTCGTAAAAGAAGTTTCCAGTGAATTTGCTGTAAAACATAAAAAAATTGGAAATGTACAGAGTTCTACACAAATACAGGTAATTACTGCTCTGACTACACAATTCAGATTAATTTGATGTAGTGATAATAAAAATCATCAAAGCATGTAACGCTGTGCAAGGTAACAGAAGCTGACCCAGCTGAAGTATTACATTAATAGACATAAGTTGTAGAGTTTCAGAAGTGCCCGAGTTTACTCTTGCTAACACTTCTGAACAGTCTCACTATTTCTAGGATGGGTGTATCTGTGACACTGAGGCTGCCAGTCCCATGGTGTGCAGCATGAAACACGGGGGATGGTGCTAGTGAAGCAAAGAACCACTGTCATACACTGGCTCAGCTCTCTCTGCCAGTGAAATATATTCTGTCATTCAATTGATAGACCCGGTTTTTATTTAACAGTTTTAATCTCTGATTACCTCGTCTTCTCTCATTACTAAAATTCACATACCACTCTTTGGCATTGGGAGGGAAAAAGTAGCCTTTAATCATTGCAAACGTGGACACTGCATATCCCAAGCTATTGGCACACCACAGGAGAGGAATCCACTTGTCAAAAATGATGGTAGGTGAGAAGAAGTGGAAGCAAGAAGCATTTGCAAACCAAAGCACATGGGTCATGATCCAGGCCTGAAGTCCATTGATTTTCATATTTATTCACGACACCTAAAAGATGAAGAAAAAAAATCGAGTGTTACTGACCCCGCATTACTGCAGCTTTTAATTCACATGGCTATGCACAGAATACACAGAAGCTCAATCAAGCGCTCATGAAACAACTTCTCTCTCCTCGTCCTCCCAATTCAATACCTTAAAGCACTTTTCTGAGTGTTCCATTAAACTCTGCTGTACCCATTAGGCTTTGTTAGGCTGAGTTTTTCTCCTCACAAAACTGAATTTAGGCTTTCCCCCAAAACTGACCAGAGTAACAAACCACTTCTCCTAACAGTTCACATCCCACATTTTGTTCAAGTCCCTTGGCTTCATGGAGCTTGAGCAGGTAAAACTATCTTGTCGAATACCAGCAATAGTCCTGGACAGCTACAGTCAACTGACAATTTCAAGTGCCAAAGTCATCAACCAGTACTTTTTCACTGCTGGTATGGTGCCTACCAGATCAACAGTTATACTAATTCTAAGAGATAGAAATGCTATCACTTCTTCTAAAAGATGACATCGATTGCTTTCTATTTTTGTTTGAACTGAACACGGGAGGAAGGTGAGAGCACTTCTGCCCACGTTTCCTCTGGCTACACATGGGCTATTAAACACTCTAGGTACAGAAATACTATCATTTCAGAAGATTGCACGGTGTCCGTGTATTCCAAGGAATACCTTACCAGCAGGGGTGACAGCACCTTCTTGTACACCTCCCACATATCCAGGGAGAACTTTATGGCAGAAGTCAGGGATGGACATGTACAAAACCACCTAGAAGAGAGAGGATGTATTCACAGTAAATACAGACGAGACAAAATCCCTCAAAACACTATTCCTTACATACACATACCAAATAGAATGTTTCTATTAAGTTTCTATTAAGTATTGGGTAAGCAAATATGGCAATATTTAGCTGTTGGGATTTTAGACTAGTAATACATCTAAGCTTTGAGACAGCTCAAAGATGTACTTCATGTAAGGCTGCCATCCTTTTTTGGTGGGGAGGCAGGACAGTTGGTAACTAGATTCAGGTCCTCGTCGTTTTATTTTTATCTATTTCTTGTGTATGAATTTAAAACCAACGGATACTGCTATAAAGTTGCTTTTTCTTCAAAACCTCATTAAGGCATATGTCACACAAGGAATATTTGCGTATATTCCCTACATGCTTCTTTTCCAAGTACATAAGCTTCCTTTGGATTCCAAAAAGCCCTGGAAAGTGGGAAACACCAAAGAGTAAATGCCAGTTCAACATTCCACTATCCTTTGTGCAAAAGGATTCATCCAACAGCCGTGTGAGAAACCAGACCCGGCATCCAGATCATAACTCAAGAATGTACCTGGAAAGTGACCCAAAGGGAATAGATGCCAGCAGCCCTATAGGTCAGTGTGGGAGTCCTGTTCCAGATGTCAGACAGATGTTTATTCCCTGTCAGCAAGTCCAGCAGTGGGTCAGTCAGAGAGCACTGGTACTGGTCACAGGACATGATGAAGTAATACACGATCGGCGGTGCAAACACGAGCAGGAAAAGGATGCTTGCCAAGGAAAACCAGTCCACCTCCCTGTAATCCAAAACAGAGCATTTTGTTTGCCCAGGTTTCAGAGAGATGAGTTACATCAAATAACTTTTTCAGTGGACCTTCTAGACTAACTGGATGAAAACTGAAAATGTCTTCAGGGCACAGACATGTCTGGTGGTCAAACAGCCATTAAAAAATCAGCACAGAACAGACTTTACCACAAACTCCTCTAAAACTACACTAGCTGATCAGAGCAAGAGATGAGAGAAAATCTCCCCTCCAAAAACCAGATTATTATTACAGACTTCACCTTTTTGATGGCAATCATGGCTCTAACTGGTAGAGTATTCGGTTGAAAGTGATAATGGAATCCCAAGAACATGATGCAAAGCTTGGAAACTTGCAAAAGACAGACCTTGGACAGCCATACATTGAACTTGCTGTGCCAGCCACTTTTGCTGTTCCCAGCTGCAGTCCAATGCCCTACTAATACCTACTCAGCTCTTGGAGAACTGGGAGATGCATCCTCAATCTTGCTACAGCGGGACTGATCAGCTGGGAATGCCACAGATGCTGGGATGCTTGTTTTCCAGATCTCATGAAATATTTCTTTCCTAGGAACTAGAAATGTTACCAATTTTTACTTCCCGGCCTTTCCTGGCCATCTGCATCCTCAGCCACAAGCAGGCTCTGCAGATCGACGTGGCTCTGGGGAAGCAGGGACTCCTGTCTGTGGGCAAAGAAAACAAAGACAACTTGTAAGAAGAGAACCTGGAGCTTCTAGTTAGAAGAGAAAGGACTGTTCAATCAAGGCAGGGGCGACGAAGGAAACTTTCTAAAATGGAACAAGCAGCAGAAGCACAGTAGTTTTGCAGAAGAAATTCTCCTTCCAGCACTTGGCTTAGGGAAAAAGCCTGATGTTGCTACGAGAGACACGAGTTCATGTCTAGTATTGGGTAGCAGACATCGGAGCATTTCGACTATTGGCTTTCCAGGCTCACGCTATTCGAACCTGAGAGTGAAACTCTTCTAAAAGCCAGAGGTGCTTGGAAGAAATGTTTCTGCTCACACCACGACTGGGGACCGTGCATCATTCATACCTTGCACCTGTCCAAAGGCCTTCCTCCGTCTGCGCTCCGGCAGCTCTCACCGAGGCTCTGGCAGGGACGGAGGCTCTTGCCAGAAGTATCGCAAGCGTGGAGATCTTCCTCATCCTGCTCCTCCACTGCTGACATCAGGGAATTCCCTGGAGCTGGGAACGTCTGCCTTTCCTGCTGGAGGATCTTGTTTGGCAGTTCTCTGACGTTCTTCACCTTTGGCAGTGCCGCAGCCATGGAGGTGTAGGACAGATGTTTCCCTCTCCCACTCCCCACTGCCACCAGCTCCCCCTGGGCAATGAGGGGGCTGCCGGCTGAGCGAGGGCAGCGCCAACGTGCAGCAGCTCAAGGATCCGCTCCCTGCGCGCTTCCCGGGATAGGGCTGCCCTGGGCCTTGGCATGGACAGAGGGTCCCCCTTCTCTGCTGGCCGTGACCCTCCTGCCCCAGCCTCGCTCAGGTCGATTCATGTGCCTCCCGTGAGGGACGCCCTCCACACAGATCCTGCTTCTGATTCCTTGGATCCACAGCACTGTTTCTCCTGGATTTTAGCCACGCCTTCCCCTCTGTAAAGCATAGGGATACATAGGAGGAGTGTGTTGGGCTCCCCTCCACCACTGTTAGTGGTTTCAGGCCCCCAGGAGCTCTTGTGTCTCCCTTTTTCCCAACGATATCCCCTCCGTCCCCTCCTTCCCGACGCTTCCCCTCAGCAGCACCGAGCCTTTTCCCGCCCTTTGCTCCCCTCAGCGCTGGCCCCGGCCCCGCTCAGACCACGGCCCCTCGCCGCCGCTGAGGCCCTGCCCACGCCCATCGTCCTGGCCACGCCCCCTCGGCTGGGAACGGCTCCCCGCCCTCCCCTCCCTAATTAGCGCCCTTCCTTCCTCCCTCCTTAATGCCTCGCTAATTCGGCCCCCTGCGGCCAAGGGCAGGGCTTTCGAGGAGCTCTGTGCGGCAGCCTGGCTGCGTGCGGCAGGCCAGAGACGCCCAGTGTTGTCCCTCCGCTCAGGGCAGGGATCCGGGGCACCGCGGCCACCCGGGGAAGATGCTCCGTTGCCAGCCCACACCTCCACCAAAGGGAGAGGAGGAAAGCAGGCTGCCAGAGCCACAGAAGCCCTCAAGACTTCCCCAGCTGGCTCTTCTCCGCCCTGCCCCGCCCCGCCCCGCCCCTTCCAAGGCCGTTTTTACAGGAGCTCCGAAAGAGGCAAAAAAAGACAAACGAGCTCCACAGCGAATTCCTGAAAGAAAAATCCAGCAATGGCCAGGAGGCTCCTGTGGCTCCTTCCTGAAAATCAGGGCTATGGGGAACAGGGTGCAGGGTGTCCCAGGACACAGAGCTGGACACTGATCCCTCCTGGATCTCCTTGGCACCCCTGTCCCAGGCAAGGATGGTCCTGAATATCCTCCTGGAGCTGTCCCAGGAAAGTCCCTGCTCCCTGGTGCGGGATGGGAGGGGTAGAGGTGGTCCTCTCACACTCATCCCACTCATTCTCCCCTGCACTGGCTTTGCCCCTGGGGTGTTGACCCCCCTTTTTAGGGTGTCCAGCCCTGTTCCCATGGGGAACCTTGGCAGCACCCATGGGCATAACCAACCTTTGTGGGAGGCTGGGAGCACTGGTGAGGGCGGGGGCTGTTCCTGGTGACCTGGAACTTGGCTCCTGCTGTGAGCCAGGGGCTTTCTGCCTGCTGGGCTGGGGGAACACCCTCACTGAGCTCTGGGACACCCCCAGCCCCACACCCACTCCTTGCCACAGCTCCTCCCAGACAGCATCCGCTACGCACACGTCCCCCGCTACCGTCCCTCGGCCAGGGGCCTTGTGGCTCATGCCAGACCCTTCTTCCTCCCCAGGGAGTCTCCTCCCAGGAAAGCGGGAAGCCCCCCGCAGCCCAGGACTCTCCAGCTCAGCCCCCCTGGAGCCAGGCCGCCCTCTGAGTCCCACGTGCCCTGAGCCAGGTGGGGACTGGCGGCCGTCTTGGCCACAGCGACCACAAATCAATCGAGTTTCAAACCTCTGACAAGAGGAAAAGGGCCAGCAAAACCTCAGCTCGGGCCATGAGGAGAGCAGACTTCAGACTGCTCAGGGAACTGCTAAGCAGGGTCTCCAGGGACAATGTTTTTGCAGGTGCTGGGGTCCATCCGTGCTGGTCAATTTTGAAACATCACCTCCTAAGGGCACAGCAGCAGGAGATTCCCAAATGTCGAAAGCCAAGCAGGCGAGGCAGAAGGCTTCTTCTCTGGCAAAGAGGATGGAAAAGGAAGCTGTGTGCCCAGTGGAAGCAAGGTCACAAGAAGAATACGGATGTCAGGAAAATTAGTCCTCAAACACCACAGCTGTACGTCCAAACAAGAGACAGAGCAGTCCTGTTACTTTGATCGAATAAAGGGAGAGGTCATGGGCATTTCCCACGGGATCTCTCAAGTTGATAGAGGACGCAGCTTCCTTTATCTCCTAATTTCCCAGCTGCATTTCCCTCTCTCTTTCCCCACTGGCTGAGCTACTTGAGAGGTACAGACTTCCCAAATGGCTTAATACAAACCCCCTTTCTAATGTCTACCCCCCTACCCCCCCCCATTCTTTTGCTCCTGTCTCTGTTCTTTTTCTCTAAATCCAGGGATTAGCAGAGTCTTGAGTGAGTAACAGTCTGTGTCAATTAGTGGAATTCCTATGGAATTTAGGGTTCCTCCCTTTGCTGCTTCTTTCACCTATCAGTATCTGGCTTTATCTACCATCAGGCCCACAGATAGTTTGTAAAGACACCTCCTTCTCATTCCTTCCCCAGAGATGTTTCTCGCCACTGTACGGAGAACTTTGGTGCACTGAAAGCTCAGCTGGAGAGGAAGGTGGCCAGAAATGTGGGGCCCAATAAAAAGAGTGGTTTTAAATATATGCATGGAAAGAAACATTGTAGAAGTAACATTGTCCCCTTCCAGGATGTGGATGGTCACCTGACAAACAGGGCCAGGGACACAGCACAGGTGTTTAATGCATTCTTTGCCTCTGTCTTCAACACTCCTCCCTCCCTTCGCCGTGGAAAACGTGCACTGTACCAAGGGACACTGCAAAGTCCCTGAAGAGGGCAAGCCCTGCTCAGCAGAAAGCAAACCACCCCTGTTTGATCCACAGCATTCCCATGGTGCATCTGAACCCAGTGTGTGCCAGCAACTGGGAAAAAAGGAACCCTATGCCCGTCAAAACCAGAGCAGTGAGAGCACCATGAGCGCTCCTTGGGAAATCCTGACTTGTTTAGAACAGAGGCAACGCAGAAGTCGGTGAGCTGTTACAGAAAACTCTTCCTGCCCTCGACAGCCAGTTCAGGAGAGCTCCCCAGAGACACAGGAACTTCAACTCCCTTTGTCTCTGGAAGATCTTCGCAGGCACAGAGTAGTGGCTGTTGCCAGTTGGTACCGCTGCAGTGTCCTGGGAGCCATGGGCTTGACACTGGTGGCAGCAGCACTCTTCCTGATGTGCCACTTGCTGCAGGGAATGATTCACTGCAGCAGGCTGAGCTCCTGTTCTTGCTGCCAGGCTTTTTCTGGCCATGTGCATCCTTAGGCATGAGCTGGTTCTGCTGATCCCTGAGGTGGGCCCAGGGCTATGACGGCACAAAGGGGCTGAGCGCTGGTGAGAGGCGGGGCTGGGATGTCACCCGGCTGTCCTGGCCCACAGCACTGTGACATCACCGCGCAGTCGCTATGTAACACGGGCCAGCACCTGCAGCTGCCAGTGCAGTCGCGATGGGACGTGCCGGAGCCATGTGTGACGGTGTTGTCCCAGTGATTGTGCTTGTCCTGCTGTTGGCCGCTGTGGCTGTCTGGTGGGCCGTTGGCCACTGGCAACCACGGAGGCGGCAGACAAGGACAGCGAAGAGGCGCAAGCGCCCCGGGGTGCAGCCCAGAGGCTCACGGAGGAAGCGAGGAGCCCCTGCGGCTCCCAGGTCCTCCAGGCCTCGGGCCACCCCTCGCAAGCGGCCACGTGCTCCCGCGAGCCCCCTGGACAGCCCCTGCAGCTGCGGCCCCTGCGTGGCAGTGGCCCAGGAGCTGCAGGAACTGATGCTGCTGCTCTGGGCTCGCAATGGGACATGGGTGCCGCTCTACTCTGGGATGTGGCAGGCCTTGTGGAAAGAACTGGAGGAGCTGCTGAAGCGAGGCCACCTGCCCTGCTGTGGCTCGGCCAGCTCCTCCAGGAGCCTCCATCCCTTCAAGAGGCTGCTCCCAGCAAGATTCTCCATCCCTGGGAGAGCCTCAAGCCTTGCAAGGATGGCACACCATCAGAGAGCCGCCATCCAGGCAAGAAGCTCAGGCTGTCAGAGATCCTCCATCCCGCCAGGAGCGTCCGCTATCTCTGACAGCCTCCATCGCCCGCAGACGCTCCGTGAGACCTGCAGTCAGCCTGCAGAAAGTGCAGAGCCTGTGCACAGGTCTCCCAGCTCCCTTGGACTCATGGACTTCAACAACACGGGCACAACCCTGACAACTGACGTTGCCAGGGAAAGCCCAGAAGTCCAAGTGGGAGCCCAGCCCCATCCAGGGGAGCCTTGTCAGGAGCAGGTGCTGGAGCAGCGAGTGAGCTGGAGCCAGCAGTTGCCGGCCCACAGCTCCCAGGACGCTGTGCCGGCTGCGCCAGCTGGCAACAGCTCTTGCCTGGTGGCGGAGACGAGCCTCAAGACACCCAGGAGGTTCCTCCATCTCCAGGAAGCTGCTCCGAGACGGCCACCGACTACCAGGAAGGCCTTGCTGGTAGCAGGTGAGATCTGAGGAGCTCTTTGAGGCTCCCTTGGGGCTCTTGAGGGGCATCCGCAGGCCAGGCCAGGGCCCTTGAGAGCAGCCGAGTCCCTGGCTGTTTCCAGTGCTTCTGATGCCACAGCTTCAAAAAACCCCTCTCTGGTTTGCAGCTGCTCCTGACACCCCCCTGTGCGAGTCCTCGGGCTGTAGCCCCGGCAGTCCTCAAGAGCAGAGTCCAGCCCACGACGCCGGGGACAGCGACGGTGCCGCCCTGCCCCGCTGCCCTCCGGCTCCTGCAGCCGCCTCTGCGCGCTCCCCTGCCCCAGCTCTGGCGCTCGCCAGCCCGACGGCTGCAAGGCGGTGGCCGCTGCCCGGCGCGCAGCAGGAAGCAGGTCAGAGCAAGGTGGCCCGCGGTGGCTCGGCCCGCTTCACTCGCGGGCACTTGGCCGGGGGGGCCCTGGGCGCAAGGCTGATGGCTCGGTCTCGGTCGCAGGGCAAAAGAAGAAGCTGCAGGAGCTGTACCAGCTGGGCCCGCAGCTGGGCAGCGGTGGCTTCGGCACCGTTTTCTCGGGCATCCGCCTCTCGGACGGGAGCCCGGTAAGTGGCCGGGACGGCGGGGCGCGGGACGAGGGCCAGGGGCGGGGCAGGGCTTGAGCTCAGCCCCGTCTCTCGTGGGCTTGCAGGTGGCCATCAAACGCGTGGCCCGGGAGAGCGTGGTGCAGTGGTACGAGCTGGTGAGTGAGCGAGCGGGGCCACGGCGCCAGAGCGCCAGAGCGGGGCGTGGCGGGCAGGGATAAGGCCGGGCCCCGAGGGCGGGAGGCGGCGCAGGGCGGGGGGAGCGGGCGTGGGCTCAGCGTGCGAGCCGGAGCAGGGCGGGCCCGGGGATGCCAAACACCGGTGGTGGGGCCGGGCAGGGGGGCACCCCCCAAGCATCCCCTGGGCGGGAGGAAGCCGAAGCACCAGGGAGGCTGCCCAAGGGGGCACTGGGGCATCCCAGGCACGGGGCAGCACAGCAGCCCCAGGGCAGCATCAGGCCTGCTGGAGGCACTGTCTCCTCCCCACAGCCCGACGGCACCCGCGTTCCCATGGAGATTGTGCTCATGGAGAAGGTGGGCTCTGGCTGCCACAACATCATCCAGCTCCTCGACTGGTTTGAGCTGCCTGACAGCTTCCTGCTGGTCATGGAGCGTCCGGAGTCATCGCAGGATCTCCTGGACTTCCTGCTGGAGCAGGGCTTCCTGTGCGAGGAGATGGCGCGCTGGCTTTTCTGCCAGGTGCTGGAGGCCGTGCGGCACTGCACCGCCTGCGGCGTCCTGCACCGGGACATCAAGCCGGAGAACCTCCTCGTGGACCCGGAGAGTGGCGACCTGAAGCTCATCGACTTCGGTTGCGGCACCTTCCTCCAGGAGCAGGCCTTCACGCAATTTGCCGGTGAGCCCACAGGCCGGGCCCCGCTCCCAGTGCCAGGCACTGCACGGCCCCGTTCCCTCCTGGGCTGCGGGCTGCGGCATTCAGCCGGCTGCCGGCTGCCCTTTGGCACGGGCCAGATGCTGTGCCCCAGGAGCCGGCTGCCGGCCCTGCCCACAGAGGGGGGCTGCCAAAGCCAGGCCCCGGCCGCTCGGCTTGGCAGGCCCGCAAGGGCTTGGGCTGCTCCGCTGGCCTTGTCTGCCTTGCAGAACGGTTTCCTGGCTTTGGCCAATTGGCTGGGGGACGGCGGCTGGCCCCGGGGGGAAGTTGTGGCCACTGGTGCAGCCCCTGCTTCTGCCAGGAGGCTGGCACCAGGCTCTGGAAGGCAGCAGCCTGCGCCTGGACAGCGCCGCCTGTGTCCCCTAGGAACACACCTGTACAGCCCACCCGAGTGGATCTGCCTTGGCTGCTACCACGGCCATTCGGCGACCATCTGGTCCCTGGGCGTGCTGCTGTACGTCATGGTCTGCGGGAACGAGCCCTTCCAGGACGACCGTGGCATCGTGTCGGGGCAGCTCTTCTTCTGGCAGCAGGTCTCTCCAGGTTGGTGTCCGGCCTCAAGAAGGCAGGCTTTGGCAGATGGCACCGCGCAGCCCAGCGTGGCCCTCACGCAGCTCCGCGGGAGGTCGATCTGCCCTCAAGGGCTGGCCGCAGGCGGCGGCCCGTGACCACGGTGGGGTCGGTGTGGCCCGCTTGGCTGCAGGAGGTGGCGCGTGTCCTGCCGTGCCGCTGTCCCGCAAAGGGCAGAGTCAGCCGGGAGGCCGGCACAGCTCTGAGCACACGCAGCACGGCCCGGGCCCTGCGGGCGCCGGGAGCAGCTGGGCAGGAGCCTTCTGCAAGTGACCGGCGCTTTCTGGCTTCTCTCCCCAGAGTGCCAACATCTGATCCGCTGGTGTTTGTCCAAGCACCCCGCGGACAGGCCAGCGCTGGAGGAGATCTTGCGCCACCCTTGGCTGCGGGGCGGGCGTCTTTGATGCCTTGCCGGAGCCTCTGCAGCACCCGGTTGCCGAGTCCCACGCAGGAGTGAGGACTCGAGAAATAAAAGAACCACAAACCCATGCCGGGGTGTCAAGTCTGCTCCTGGTTAGCAACTTCAGCTAAAGAACCCTCTTGGGAAAAGGGGTGATCAGAGTGTTCCCTTCAGCCTTTGTCAAGCTTTTGATGCCTTTCCTCCAGGCATCATGGCACTTTTGTGTCTTCAAGCACAGGCTGTAGTCCAGGCAGGAGGGGCTGTAACAAGCCAAGAAATGCAACAGTGAAACAACAGCCGCCCTTTCAAACTGAGGCGGCCACTTGGCTTCACCTGAAGTGATACGTGGGCTCATGTGTGCATTCCAAGGGCCAGCGGGTGGCAGGGACAGAGATGCTGCTCCTCTCCAATGCTGGGAGAAGAATCAGAAATGGCAAAAGGTCATTTCAGGTTGAGCCCTGACAAAACTCTTCCTCTTTCTTCCCCTGAAATGGGAGGCAGGGCTGCGCCTTTGACCAGCTGGGTCTGCAGCCTCGTAAGCCATGGGCATGGAGCCCACAGGAAATGTTGAGATGCTGGAGTTGCTCCCATGGTGCTGGGCCCATTGCAGCCCTCAAAATACCTTTCTCTACCCTCAAAACAACTGGTAGAGATGGAAAGTGCAGTAACCAGTCTAGCCACAGGAAAGCACCCAGGTGCCTTCCCTGGCCCTGTGGGCAGGTGCCAGCTGCAAACCTGTGCCACCTTCTGTCTACTGCCCTGACCTACCACTACAGGCTTTGGGAAAAAAACATACTTCTTCAGAAATGAGGAAGGGGCAGTCAATAGCTAACTCATGGAAGCACGAGTTAACTATTGGGAGACAGCAAACGTTAGTTCAGACAGCAGACTGTAATTACAAAACCTAAGAAACCAAATTTGCCCTACTCTTGTCAAGATAGAGGGCACAAGGATCATCTCAGAGACCGCTGAAACATTCCTCAAAGGACTACGCATGCCCAGGGAGAAAGGTGAAAAAGTTCACTGAGAGGAAGACTACTGGCCTTCATCAGAAAAGACCCCCGAGGAAGAGGAGAGGCCTTCCTCAGCGCGGCCACCAGGACACACAGCGCATGCGTGGCCCATATGCTAATGACTTCCGAGAAATAATTTGTATAACCACACCTGTCCCAAGGAATGTGATGAATATTCCTAATTTAACCCATAATACTTGTGTTGTAGAGAGCACCAGGTGCGTGTTTGGAGGAGCGATCCCCACACACCCGGCGCGCCGAATAAAGCAAATACCCGCTTCTCTGACTCTGTCTCTGAAGTGTCTCCTGGCCCGGTTGCGGCATGATTCAATTCCAATTAAAAGAATCCTCTAAAAAAATGGGACATTTCAGTGCCCCACTTCAGTTTAAACACTTTAAACATGGCATGCCTGCATGTTTCTTCTTTTTTCTTTCCCCTGGATCCTGCATTAGCCTTAAAATCTGCCGGGTAGAGCCGGTAGGGCACTGCAGCAGTGTAGTGCTTCCAGTCCTTCCCATCTTTGCTGCAACAACCGTGCTCGTCCCGAATGCAGCGCTGGGTGAGCAGAGTGGTCATGTAAACGATGTAGAAGTAAGGCAGGATGTGCTCAAAGCCACAAGCCAGGCAATAGGCCAGCGAGCCCATCAGGTCTCCCGTGCAGTTGAAATGACGTGCCCAGCCCCAAAAGCCAGAGGTCATCAGCTTGCTGTAGTGCTTGGGCCCATCCACGGACACGTAGGAGCACTCGATGGACTCCGGCTTCTTCCCCCAGATCCTGCACTTGCCATTGGTACGACGGAAGAGGTCCTTCTGGTGGTTGGTCATTCTGAAGATGGAATAGCCCAGCAAGCCCAGCATCAAGACCCCTACGGCATGGGCTGTGCACAGCTGGACAGGCTGGTAAACCAAATACAGACCCTGGGGAGCACAAAAACAATCAGACATTTACTTCCAACAGAGGCTCAGCATGCCAGACCAATTCCTCGACTACAGTGGCCCACAACAGACCAGAAGAAAGAGTAGAAAAATCTACTGCAACAGTAAAACTGCAGAAAACTTTCAAAAAACTCTGCATCCAACAGTTTCCTTCTCTCTTTCTCTCTCCAAAATTGCACTTCTTCCTGAAACAAGAAGAGAGAAGTTGCAAGGATGCAAACCGGACAGAAGGAAAAAGCAAGGAACAAAACACAAACAAACCACCGCTAACCAAAAGACCCTCAACAAGCAGGAGTAAAAAAAAAAAGGAAACGGAAAGGATTTAGAAAAAAAGGAAACCAAAAGGATTCAGAAAAGTATACAGACACAACAGACAGTGACAGAAAGAGGCACAAAAGAAGGGCAGGAGAGGAAAAGATGTCCAATCTGGGCACGGACAGGAAGCCTTCCTACCCAGGAATTGTTACAAAGAATGTTGCAAGGATTTCTCAACAGTCAAACCGCCTAGAAACATTTAAGGTGCACATTAACCTGCTGAGAAGAATGTTTCTGCAAAGTTTCCTTCCTCTTAGCCCAAATCCACAGTGTCCACATTTTTACCTGCAAAGTAGAGAGGGAAGGCAACCAAACACAGTCTCCCCAGCCCAAATACCATCCCAAATGATCATGGCAGATAGCAATGGTTTTCAAGTACCAGGCT
Organism: Aphelocoma coerulescens; assembly: GCF_041296385.1. Classification (NCBI taxonomy): domain Eukaryota; kingdom Metazoa; phylum Chordata; class Aves; order Passeriformes; family Corvidae; genus Aphelocoma; species Aphelocoma coerulescens. The sequence goes on along the minus strand of NW_027183497.1, from coordinate 68,126 downwards.
TCATTCCAAAAGAAGTCCAGAACAAAAATACCCTGCAACAGAATAATTTCACAGTAATAACAGAGCACTGTCACCAGTTACCCTGTCTAACAGCATCAGCCTAATGTCTGTGCTGCCTTGTGATGTGATCTCACAACTCATTGGTGTTTTTATGTTAGCACTTCAAAACCAGACGTTTCTGAACACAGTTAGGAAGAACTATCACATAAATACAAGCTATGTGGATACACAATATCTACCTACCTATCTATCTATCTACACAGATAAAGCAACAGTAGGATGACTAAGGCAAGTGTACAACTCAAGGACGAACGCTTGGGAAGTGAACTCACAGTTGATCAGCCCAATCTCTCTTCAGCTTAGAGTCACAGCGTTACAAAGAGGGCCGATAGAGCTCCTATTGAGCAGGCTTCCATTTCCACAGATCAGGCAATAAATCCAAAGAAGTCCCAGCACACCATCACTGAATGAGCTTGTTTCAGGCCAGGAAAAAACACTTCATTTTCATTTCCATAGAAGGACTTCTTTTCCTACTTTAATATTAGTTTACTTCCTAGCTGGTTTCCTAATTTCCTCCTTGGAATTTACCTGAAGGACATTGACAAGGATCATGGAGTTTGTCGCTTCGCCATACAGCTCCTCTTGTTTGGCAGCAAAGGAAAGGTTGATCAGAGTCCAGGCCACAATCCCAGGGCGCCCACTGAAGAAAGAGCTTGAAATCAAACCACTTCCCTATTCGAGGGTTAAATTCAATCCCCATCACGTAGTCGTAAAAGAAGTTTCCAGTGAATTTGCTGTAAAACATAAAAAAATTGGAAATGTACAGAGTTCTACACAAATACAGGTAATTACTGCTCTGACTACACAATTCAGATTAATTTGATGTAGTGATAATAAAAATCATCAAAGCATGTAACGCTGTGCAAGGTAACAGAAGCTGACCCAGCTGAAGTATTACATTAATAGACATAAGTTGTAGAGTTTCAGAAGTGCCCGAGTTTACTCTTGCTAACACTTCTGAACAGTCTCACTATTTCTAGGATGGGTGTATCTGTGACACTGAGGCTGCCAGTCCCATGGTGTGCAGCATGAAACACGGGGGATGGTGCTAGTGAAGCAAAGAACCACTGTCATACACTGGCTCAGCTCTCTCTGCCAGTGAAATATATTCTGTCATTCAATTGATAGACCCGGTTTTTATTTAACAGTTTTAATCTCGGATTACCTCGTCTTCTCTCATTACTAAAATTCACATACCACTCTTTGGCATTGGGAGGGAAAAAGTAGCCTTTAATCATTGCAAACGTGGACACTGCATATCCCAAGCTATTGGCACACCACAGGAGAGGAATCCACTTGTCAAAAATGATGGTAGGTGAGAAGAAGTGGAAGCAAGAAGCATTTGCAAACCAAAGCACATGGGTCATGATCCAGGCCTGAAGTCCATTGATTTTCATATTTATTCACGACACCTAAAAGATGAAGAAAAAAAATCGAGTGTTACTGACCCCGCATTACTGCAGCTTTTAATTCACATGGCTATGCACAGAATACACAGAAGCTCAATCAAGCGCTCATGAAACAACTTCTCTCTCCTCGTCCTCCCAATTCAATACCTTAAAGCACTTTTCTGAGTGTTCCATTAAACTCTGCTGTACCCATTAGGCTTTGTTAGGCTGAGTTTTTCTCCTCACAAAACTGAATTTAGGCTTTCCCCCAAAACTGACCAGAGTAACAAACCACTTCTCCTAACAGTTCACATCCCACATTTTGTTCAAGTCCCTTGGCTTCATGGAGCTTGAGCAGGTAAAACTATCTTGTCGAATACCAGCAATAGTCCTGGACAGCTACAGTCAACTGACAATTTCAAGTGCCAAAGTCATCAACCAGTACTTTTTCACTGCTGGTATGGTGCCTACCAGATCAACAGTTATACTAATTCTAAGAGATAGAAATGCTGTCACTTCTTCTAAAAGATGACATCGATTGCTTTCTATTTTTGTTTGAACTGAACACGGGAGGAAGGTGAGAGCACTTCTGCCCACGTTTCCTCTGGCTACACATGGGCTATTAAACACTCTAGGTACAGAAATACTATCATTTCAGAAGATTGCACGGTGTCCGTGTATTCCAAGGAATACCTTACCAGCAGGGGTGACAGCACCTTCTTGTACACCTCCCACATATCCAGGGAGAACTTTATGGCAGAAGTCAGGGATGGACATGTACAAAACCACCTAGAAGAGAGAGGATGTATTCACAGTAAATACAGACGAGACAAAATCCCTCAAAACACTATTCCTTACATACACATACCAAATAGAATGTTTCTATTAAGTTTCTATTAAGTATTGGGTAAGCAAATATGGCAATATTTAGCTGTTGGGATTTTAGACTAGTAATACATCTAAGCTTTGAGACAGCTCAAAGATGTACTTCATGTAAGGCTGCCATCCTTTTTTGGTGGGGAGGCAGGACAGTTGGTAACTAGATTCAGGTCCTCGTCGTTTTATTTTTATCTATTTCTTGTGTATGAATTTAAAACCAACGGATACTGCTATAAAGTTGCTTTTTCTTCAAAACCTCATTAAGGCATATGTCACACAAGGAATATTTGCGTATATTCCCTACATGCTTCTTTTCCAAGTACATAAGCTTCCTTTGGATTCCAAAAAGCCCTGGAAAGTGGGAAACACCAAAGAGTAAATGCCAGTTCAACATTCCACTATCCTTTGTGCAAAAGGATTCATCCAACAGCCGTGTGAGAAACCAGACCCGGCATCCAGATCATAACTCAAGAATGTACCTGGAAAGTGACCCAAAGGGAATAGATGCCAGCAGCCCTATAGGTCAGTGTGGGAGTCCTGTTCCAGATGTCAGACAGATGTTTATTCCCTGTCAGCAAGTCCAGCAGTGGGTCAGTCAGAGAGCACTGGTACTGGTCACAGGACATGATGAAGTAATACACGATCGGCGGTGCAAACATGAGCAGGAAAAGGATGCTTGCCAAGGAAAACCAGTCCACCTCCCTGTAATCCAAAACAGAGCATTTTGTTTGCCCAGGTTTCAGAGAGATGAGTTACATCAAATAACTTTTTCAGTGGACCTTCTAGACTAACTGGATGAAAACTGAAAATGTCTTCAGGGCACAGACATGTCTGGTGGTCAAACAGCCATTAAAAAATCAGCACAGAACAGACTTTACCACAAACTCCTCTAAAACTACACTAGCTGATCAGAGCAAGAGATGAGAGAAAATCTCCCCTCCAAAAACCAGATTATTATTACAGACTTCACCTTTTTGATGGCAATCATGGCTCTAACTGGTAGAGTATTCGGTTGAAAGTGATAATGGAATCCCAAGAACATGATGCAAAGCTTGGAAACTTGCAAAAGACAGACCTTGGACAGCCATACATTGAACTTGCTGTGCCAGCCACTTTTGCTGTTCCCAGCTGCAGTCCAATGCCCTACTAATACCTACTCAGCTCTTGGAGAACTGGGAGATGCATCCTCAATCTTGCTACAGCGGGACTGATCAGCTGGGAATGCCACAGATGCTGGGATGCTTGTTTTCCAGATCTCATGAAATATTTCTTTCCTAGGAACTAGAAATGTTACCAATTTTTACTTCCCGGCCTTTCCTGGCCATCTGCATCCTCAGCCACAAGCAGGCTCTGCAGATCGACGTGGCTCTGGGGAAGCAGGGACTCCTGTCTGTGGGCAAAGAAAACAAAGACAACTTGTAAGAAGAGAACCTGGAGCTTCTAGTTAGAAGAGAAAGGACTGTTCAATCAAGGCAGGGGCGACGAAGGAAACTTTCTAAAATGGAACAAGCAGCAGAAGCACAGTAGTTTTGCAGAAGAAATTCTCCTTCCAGCACTTGGCTTAGGGAAAAAGCCTGATGTTGCTACGAGAGACACGAGTTCATGTCTAGTATTGGGTAGCAGACATCGGAGCATTTCGACTATTGGCTTTCCAGGCTCACGCTATTCGAACCTGAGAGTGAAACTCTTCTAAAAGCCAGAGGTGCTTGGAAGAAATGTTTCTGCTCACACCACGACTGGGGACCGTGCATCATTCATACCTTGCACCTGTCCAAAGGCCTTCCTCCGTCTGCGCTCCGGCAGCTCTCACCGAGGCTCTGGCAGGGACGGAGGCTCTTGCCAGAAGTATCGCAAGCGTGGAGATCTTCCTCATCCTGCTCCTCCACTGCTGACATCAGGGAATTCCCTGGAGCTGGGAACGTCTGCCTTTCCTGCTGGAGGATCTTGTTTGGCAGTTCTCTGACGTTCTTCACCTTTGGCAGTGCCGCAGCCATGGAGGTGTAGGACAGATGTTTCCCTCTCCCACTCCCCACTGCCACCAGCTCCCCCTGGGCAATGAGGGGGCTGCCGGCTGAGCGAGGGCAGCGCCAACGTGCAGCAGCTCAAGGATCCGCTCCCTGCGCGCTTCCCGGGATAGGGCTGCCCTGGGCCTTGGCATGGACAGAGGGTCCCCCTTCTCTGCTGGCCGTGACCCTCCTGCCCCAGCCTCGCTCAGGTCGATTCATGTGCCTCCCGTGAGGGACGCCCTCCACACAGATCCTGCTTCTGATTCCTTGGATCCACAGCACTGTTTCTCCTGGATTTTAGCCACGCCTTCCCCTCTGTAAAGCATAGGGATACATAGGAGGAGTGTGTTGGGCTCCCCTCCACCACTGTTAGTGGTTTCAGGCCCCCAGGAGCTCTTGTGTCTCCCTTTTTCCCAACGATATCCCCTCCGTCCCCTCCTTCCCGACGCTTCCCCTCAGCAGCACCGAGCCTTTTCCCGCCCTTTGCTCCCCTCAGCGCTGGCCCCGGCCCCGCTCAGACCACGGCCCCTCGCCGCCGCTGAGGCCCTGCCCACGCCCATCGTCCTGGCCACGCCCCCTCGGCTGGGAACGGCTCCCCGCCCTCCCCTCCCTAATTAGCGCCCTTCCTTCCTCCCTCCTTAATGCCTCGCTAATTCGGCCCCCTGCGGCCAAGGGCAGGGCTTTCGAGGAGCTCTGTGCGGCAGCCTGGCTGCGTGCGGCAGGCCAGAGACGCCCAGTGTTGTCCCTCCGCTCAGGGCAGGGATCCGGGGCACCGCGGCCACCCGGGGAAGATGCTCCGTTGCCAGCCCACACCTCCACCAAAGGGAGAGGAGGAAAGCAGGCTGCCAGAGCCACAGAAGCCCTCAAGACTTCCCCAGCTGGCTCTTCTCCGCCCTGCCCCGCCCCGCCCCGCCCCTTCCAAGGCCGTTTTTACAGGAGCTCCGAAAGAGGCAAAAAAAGACAAACGAGCTCCACAGCGAATTCCTGAAAGAAAAATCCAGCAATGGCCAGGAGGCTCCTGTGGCTCCTTCCTGAAAATCAGGGCTATGGGGAACAGGGTGCAGGGTGTCCCAGGACACAGAGCTGGACACTGATCCCTCCTGGATCTCCTTGGCACCCCTGTCCCAGGCAAGGATGGTCCTGAATATCCTCCTGGAGCTGTCCCAGGAAAGTCCCTGCTCCCTGGTGCGGGATGGGAGGGGTAGAGGTGGTCCTCTCACACTCATCCCACTCATTCTCCCCTGCACTGGCTTTGCCCCTGGGGTGTTGACCCCCCTTTTTAGGGTGTCCAGCCCTGTTCCCATGGGGAACCTTGGCAGCACCCATGGGCATAACCAACCTTTGTGGGAGGCTGGGAGCACTGGTGAGGGCGGGGGCTGTTCCTGGTGACCTGGAACTTGGCTCCTGCTGTGAGCCAGGGGCTTTCTGCCTGCTGGGCTGGGGGAACACCCTCACTGAGCTCTGGGACACCCCCAGCCCCACACCCACTCCTTGCCACAGCTCCTCCCAGACAGCATCCGCTACGCACACGTCCCCCGCTACCGTCCCTCGGCCAGGGGCCTTGTGGCTCATGCCAGACCCTTCTTCCTCCCCAGGGAGTCTCCTCCCAGGAAAGCGGGAAGCCCCCCGCAGCCCAGGACTCTCCAGCTCAGCCCCCCTGGAGCCAGGCCGCCCTCTGAGTCCCACGTGCCCTGAGCCAGGTGGGGACTGGCGGCCGTCTTGGCCACAGCGACCACAAATCAATCGAGTTTCAAACCTCTGACAAGAGGAAAAGGGCCAGCAAAACCTCAGCTCGGGCCATGAGGAGAGCAGACTTCAGACTGCTCAGGGAACTGCTAAGCAGGGTCTCCAGGGACAATGTTTTTGCAGGTGCTGGGGTCCATCCGTGCTGGTCAATTTTGAAACATCACCTCCTAAGGGCACAGCAGCAGGAGATTCCCAAATGTCGAAAGCCAAGCAGGCGAGGCAGAAGGCTTCTTCTCTGGCAAAGAGGATGGAAAAGGAAGCTGTGTGCCCAGTGGAAGCAAGGTCACAAGAAGAATACGGATGTCAGGAAAATTAGTCCTCAAACACCACAGCTGTACGTCCAAACAAGAGACAGAGCAGTCCTGTTACTTTGATCGAATAAAGGGAGAGGTCATGGGCATTTCCCACGGGATCTCTCAAGTTGATAGAGGACGCAGCTTCCTTTATCTCCTAATTTCCCAGCTGCATTTCCCTCTCTCTTTCCCCACTGGCTGAGCTACTTGAGAGGTACAGACTTCCCAAATGGCTTAATACAAACCCCCTTTCTAATGTCTACCCCCCTCCCCCCCCCCATTCTTTTGCTCCTGTCTCTGTTCTTTTTCTCTAAATCCAGGGATTAGCAGAGTCTTGAGTGAGTAACAGTCTGTGTCAATTAGTGGAATTCCTATGGAATTTAGGGTTCCTCCCTTTGCTGCTTCTTTCACCTATCAGTATCTGGCTTTATCTACCATCAGGCCCACAGATAGTTTGTAAAGACACCTCCTTCTCATTCCTTCCCCAGAGATGTTTCTCGCCACTGTACGGAGAACTTTGGTGCACTGAAAGCTCAGCTGGAGAGGAAGGTGGCCAGAAATGTGGGGCCCAATAAAAAGAGTGGTTTTAAATATATGCATGGAAAGAAACATTGTAGAAGTAACATTGTCCCCTTCCAGGATGTGGATGGTCACCTGACAAACAGGGCCAGGGACACAGCACAGGTGTTTAATGCATTCTTTGCCTCTGTCTTCAACACTCCTCCCTCCCTTCGCCGTGGAAAACGTGCACTGTACCAAGGGACACTGCAAAGTCCCTGAAGAGGGCAAGCCCTGCTCAGCAGAAAGCAAACCACCCCTGTTTGATCCACAGCATTCCCATGGTGCATCTGAACCCAGTGTGTGCCAGCAACTGGGAAAAAAGGAACCCTATGCCCGTCAAAACCAGAGCAGTGAGAGCACCATGAGCGCTCCTTGGGAAATCCTGACTTGTTTAGAACAGAGGCAACGCAGAAGTCGGTGAGCTGTTACAGAAAACTCTTCCTGCCCTCGACAGCCAGTTCAGGAGAGCTCCCCAGAGACACAGGAACTTCAACTCCCTTTGTCTCTGGAAGATCTTCGCAGGCACAGAGTAGTGGCTGTTGCCAGTTGGTACCGCTGCAGTGTCCTGGGAGCCATGGGCTTGACACTGGTGGCAGCAGCACTCTTCCTGATGTGCCACTTGCTGCAGGGAATGATTCACTGCAGCAGGCTGAGCTCCTGTTCTTGCTGCCAGGCTTTTTCTGGCCATGTGCATCCTTAGGCATGAGCTGGTTCTGCTGATCCCTGAGGTGGGCCCAGGGCTATGACGGCACAAAGGGGCTGAGCGCTGGTGAGAGGCGGGGCTGGGATGTCACCCGGCTGTCCTGGCCCACAGCACTGTGACATCACCGCGCAGTCGCTATGTAACACGGGCCAGCACCTGCAGCTGCCAGTGCAGTCGCGATGGGACGTGCCGGAGCCATGTGTGACGGTGTTGTCCCAGTGATTGTGCTTGTCCTGCTGTTGGCCGCTGTGGCTGTCTGGTGGGCCGTTGGCCACTGGCAACCACGGAGGCGGCAGACAAGGACAGCGAAGAGGCGCAAGCGCCCCGGGGTGCAGCCCAGAGGCTCACGGAGGAAGCGAGGAGCCCCTGCGGCTCCCAGGTCCTCCAGGCCTCGGGCCACCCCTCGCAAGCGGCCACGTGCTCCCGCGAGCCCCCTGGACAGCCCCTGCAGCTGCGGCCCCTGCGTGGCAGTGGCCCAGGAGCTGCAGGAACTGATGCTGCTGCTCTGGGCTCGCAATGGGACATGGGTGCCGCTCTACTCTGGGATGTGGCAGGCCTTGTGGAAAGAACTGGAGGAGCTGCTGAAGCGAGGCCACCTGCCCTGCTGTGGCTCGGCCAGCTCCTCCAGGAGCCTCCATCCCTTCAAGAGGCTGCTCCCAGCAAGATTCTCCATCCCTGGGAGAGCCTCAAGCCTTGCAAGGATGGCACACCATCAGAGAGCCGCCATCCAGGCAAGAAGCTCAGGCTGTCAGAGATCCTCCATCCCGCCAGGAGCGTCCGCTATCTCTGACAGCCTCCATCGCCCGCAGACGCTCCGTGAGACCTGCAGTCAGCCTGCAGAAAGTGCAGAGCCTGTGCACAGGTCTCCCAGCTCCCTTGGACTCATGGACTTCAACAACACGGGCACAACCCTGACAACTGACGTTGCCAGGGAAAGCCCAGAAGTCCAAGTGGGAGCCCAGCCCCATCCAGGGGAGCCTTGTCAGGAGCAGGTGCTGGAGCAGCGAGTGAGCTGGAGCCAGCAGTTGCCGGCCCACAGCTCCCAGGACGCTGTGCCGGCTGCGCCAGCTGGCAACAGCTCTTGCCTGGTGGCGGAGACGAGCCTCAAGACACCCAGGAGGTTCCTCCATCTCCAGGAAGCTGCTCCGAGACGGCCACCGACTACCAGGAAGGCCTTGCTGGTAGCAGGTGAGATCTGAGGAGCTCTTTGAGGCTCCCTTGGGGCTCTTGAGGGGCATCCGCAGGCCAGGCCAGGGCCCTTGAGAGCAGCCGAGTCCCTGGCTGTTTCCAGTGCTTCTGATGCCACAGCTTCAAAAAACCCCTCTCTGGTTTGCAGCTGCTCCTGACACCCCCCTGTGCGAGTCCTCGGGCTGTAGCCCCGGCAGTCCTCAAGAGCAGAGTCCAGCCCACGACGCCGGGGACAGCGACGGTGCCGCCCTGCCCCGCTGCCCTCCGGCTCCTGCAGCCGCCTCTGCGCGCTCCCCTGCCCCAGCTCTGGCGCTCGCCAGCCCGACGGCTGCAAGGCGGTGGCCGCTGCCCGGCGCGCAGCAGGAAGCAGGTCAGAGCAAGGTGGCCCGCGGTGGCTCGGCCCGCTTCACTCGCGGGCACTTGGCCGGGGGGGCCCTGGGCGCAAGGCTGATGGCTCGGTCTCGGTCGCAGGGCAAAAGAAGAAGCTGCAGGAGCTGTACCAGCTGGGCCCGCAGCTGGGCAGCGGTGGCTTCGGCACCGTTTTCTCGGGCATCCGCCTCTCGGACGGGAGCCCGGTAAGTGGCCGGGACGGCGGGGCGCGGGACGAGGGCCAGGGGCGGGGCAGGGCTTGAGCTCAGCCCCGTCTCTCGTGGGCTTGCAGGTGGCCATCAAACGCGTGGCCCGGGAGAGCGTGGTGCAGTGGTACGAGCTGGTGAGTGAGCGAGCGGGGCCACGGCGCCAGAGCGCCAGAGCGGGGCGTGGCGGGCAGGGATAAGGCCGGGCCCCGAGGGCGGGAGGCGGCGCAGGGCGGGGGGAGCGGGCGTGGGCTCAGCGTGCGAGCCGGAGCAGGGCGGGCCCGGGGATGCCAAACACCGGTGGTGGGGCCGGGCAGGGGGGCACCCCCCAAGCATCCCCTGGGCGGGAGGAAGCCGAAGCACCAGGGAGGCTGCCCAAGGGGGCACTGGGGCATCCCAGGCACGGGGCAGCACAGCAGCCCCAGGGCAGCATCAGGCCTGCTGGAGGCACTGTCTCCTCCCCACAGCCCGACGGCACCCGCGTTCCCATGGAGATTGTGCTCATGGAGAAGGTGGGCTCTGGCTGCCACAACATCATCCAGCTCCTCGACTGGTTTGAGCTGCCTGACAGCTTCCTGCTGGTCATGGAGCGTCCGGAGTCATCGCAGGATCTCCTGGACTTCCTGCTGGAGCAGGGCTTCCTGTGCGAGGAGATGGCGCGCTGGCTTTTCTGCCAGGTGCTGGAGGCCGTGCGGCACTGCACCGCCTGCGGCGTCCTGCACCGGGACATCAAGCCGGAGAACCTCCTCGTGGACCCGGAGAGTGGCGACCTGAAGCTCATCGACTTCGGTTGCGGCACCTTCCTCCAGGAGCAGGCCTTCACGCAATTTGCCGGTGAGCCCACAGGCCGGGCCCCGCTCCCAGTGCCAGGCACTGCACGGCCCCGTTCCCTCCTGGGCTGCGGGCTGCGGCATTCAGCCGGCTGCCGGCTGCCCTTTGGCACGGGCCAGATGCTGTGCCCCAGGAGCCGGCTGCCGGCCCTGCCCACAGAGGGGGGCTGCCAAAGCCAGGCCCCGGCCGCTCGGCTTGGCAGGCCCGCAAGGGCTTGGGCTGCTCCGCTGGCCTTGTCTGCCTTGCAGAACGGTTTCCTGGCTTTGGCCAATTGGCTGGGGGACGCCGGCTGGCCCCGGGGGGAAGTTGTGGCCACTGGTGCAGCCCCTGCTTCTGCCAGGAGGCTGGCACCAGGCTCTGGAAGGCAGCAGCCTGCGCCTGGACAGCGCCGCCTGTGTCCCCTAGGAACACACCTGTACAGCCCACCCGAGTGGATCTGCCTTGGCTGCTACCACGGCCATTCGGCGACCATCTGGTCCCTGGGCGTGCTGCTGTACGTCATGGTCTGCGGGAACGAGCCCTTCCAGGACGACCGTGGCATCGTGTCGGGGCAGCTCTTCTTCTGGCAGCAGGTCTCTCCAGGTTGGTGTCCGGCCTCAAGAAGGCAGGCTTTGGCAGATGGCACCGCGCAGCCCAGCGTGGCCCTCACGCAGCTCCGCGGGAGGTCGATCTGCCCTCAAGGGCTGGCCGCAGGCGGCGGCCCGTGACCACGGTGGGGTCGGTGTGGCCCGCTTGGCTGCAGGAGGTGGCGCGTGTCCTGCCGTGCCGCTGTCCCGCAAAGGGCAGAGTCAGCCGGGAGGCCGGCACAGCTCTGAGCACACGCAGCACGGCCCGGGCCCTGCGGGCGCCGGGAGCAGCTGGGCAGGAGCCTTCTGCAAGTGACCGGCGCTTTCTGGCTTCTCTCCCCAGAGTGCCAACATCTGATCCGCTGGTGTTTGTCCAAGCACCCCGTGGACAGGCCAGCGCTGGAGGAGATCTTGCGCCACCCTTGGCTGCGGGGCGGGCGTCTTTGATGCCTTGCCGGAGCCTCTGCAGCACCCGGTTGCCGAGTCCCACGCAGGAGTGAGGACTCGAGAAATAAAAGAACCACAAACCCATGCCGGGGTGTCAAGTCTGCTCCTGGTTAGCAACTTCAGCTAAAGAACCCTCTTGGGAAAAGGGGTGATCAGAGTGTTCCCTTCAGCCTTTGTCAAGCTTTTGATGCCTTTCCTCCAGGCATCATGGCACTTTTGTGTCTTCAAGCACAGGCTGTAGTCCAGGCAGGAGGGGCTGTAACAAGCCAAGAAATGCAACAGTGAAACAACAGCCGCCCTTTCAAACTGAGGCGGCCACTTGGCTTCACCTGAAGTGATACGTGGGCTCATGTGTGCATTCCAAGGGCCAGCGGGTGGCAGGGACAGAGATGCTGCTCCTCTCCAATGCTGGGAGAAGAATCAGAAATGGCAAAAGGTCATTTCAGGTTGAGCCCTGACAAAACTCTTCCTCTTTCTTCCCCTGAAATGGGAGGCAGGGCTGCGCCTTTGACCAGCTGGGTCTGCAGCCTCGTAAGCCATGGGCATGGAGCCCACAGGAAATGTTGAGATGCTGGAGTTGCTCCCATGGTGCTGGGCCCATTGCAGCCCTCAAAATACCTTTCTCTACCCTCAAAACAACTGGTAGAGATGGAAAGTGCAGTAACCAGTCTAGCCACAGGAAAGCACCCAGGTGCCTTCCCTGGCCCTGTGGGCAGGTGCCAGCTGCAAACCTGTGCCACCTTCTGTCTACTGCCCTGACCTACCACTACAGGCTTTGGGAAAAAAACATACTTCTTCAGAAATGAGGAAGGGGCAGTCAATAGCTAACTCATGGAAGCACGAGTTAACTATTGGGAGACAGCAAACGTTAGTTCAGACAGCAGACTGTAATTACAAAACCTAAGAAACCAAATTTGCCCTACTCTTGTCAAGATAGAGGGCACAAGGATCATCTCAGAGACCGCTGAAACATTCCTCAAAGGACTACGCATGCCCAGGGAGAAAGGTGAAAAAGTTCACTGAGAGGAAGACTACTGGCCTTCATCAGAAAAGACCCCCGAGGAAGAGGAGAGGCCTTCCTCAGCGCGGCCACCAGGACACACAGCGCATGCGTGGCCCATATGCTAATGACTTCCGAGAAATAATTTGTATAACCACACCTGTCCCAAGGAATGTGATGAATATTCCTAATTTAACCCATAATACTTGTGTTGTAGAGAGCACCAGGTGCGTGTTTGGAGGAGCGATCCCCACACACCCGGCGCGCCGAATAAAGCAAATACCCGCTTCTCTGACTCTGTCTCTGAAGTGTCTCCTGGCCCGGTTGCGGCATGATTCAATTCCAATTAAAAGAATCCTCTAAAAAAATGGGACATTTCAGTGCCCCACTTCAGTTTAAACACTTTAAACATGGCATGCCTGCATGTTTCTTCTTTTTTCTTTCCCCTGGATCCTGCATTAGCCTTAAAATCTGCCGGGTAGAGCCGGTAGGGCACTGCAGCAGTGTAGTGCTTCCAGTCCTTCCCATCTTTGCTGCAACAACCGTGCTCGTCCCGAATGCAGCGCTGGGTGAGCAGAGTGGTCATGTAAACGATGTAGAAGTAAGGCAGGATGTGCTCAAAGCCACAAGCCAGGCAATAGGCCAGCGAGCCCATCAGGTCTCCCGTGCAGTTGAAATGACGTGCCCAGCCCCAAAAGCCAGAGGTCATCAGCTTGCTGTAGTGCTTGGGCCCATCCACGGACACGTAGGAGCACTCGATGGACTCCGGCTTCTTCCCCCAGATCCTGCACTTGCCATTGGTACGACGGAAGAGGTCCTTCTGGTGGTTGGTCATTCTGAAGATGGAATAGCCCAGCAAGCCCAGCATCAAGACCCCTACGGCATGGGCTGTGCACAGCTGGACAGGCTGGTAAACCAAATACAGACCCTGGGGAGCACAAAAACAATCAGACATTTACTTCCAACAGAGGCTCAGCATGCCAGACCAATTCCTTGACTACAGTGGCCCACAACAGACCAGAAGAAAGAGTAGAAAAATCTACTGCAACAGTAAAACTGCAGAAAACTTTCAAAAAACTCTGCATCCAACAGTTTCCTTCTCTCTTTCTCTCTCCAAAATTGCACTTCTTCCTGAAACAAGAAGAGAGAAGTTGCAAGGATGCAAACCGGACAGAAGGAAAAAGCAAGGAACAAAACACAAACAAACCACCGCTAACCAAAAGACCCTCAACAAGCAGGAGTAAAAAAAAAAAGGAAACGGAAAGGATTTAGAAAAAAAGGAAACCAAAAGGATTCAGAAAAGTATACAGACACAACAGACAGTGACAGAAAGAGGCACAAAAGAAGGGCAGGAGAGGAAAAGATGTCCAATCTGGGCACGGACAGGAAGCCTTCCTACCCAGGAATTGTTACAAAGAATGTTGCAAGGATTTCTCAACAGTCAAACCGCCTAGAAACATTTAAGGTGCACATTAACCTGCTGAGAAGAATGTTTCTGCAAAGTTTCCTTCCTCTTAGCCCAAATCCACAGTGTCCACATTTTTACCTGCAAAGTAGAGAGGGAAGGCAACCAAACACAGTCTCCCCAGCCCAAATACCATCCCAAATGATCATGGCAGATAGCAATGGTTTTCAAGTACCAGGCTTCATTCCAAAAGAAGTCCAGAACAAAAATACCCTGCAACAGAATAATTTCACAGTAATAACAGAGCACTGTCACCAGTTACCCTGTTTAACAGCATCAGCCTAATGTCTGTGCTGCCTTGTGATGTGATCTCACAACTCATTGGTGTTTTTATGTTAGCACTTCAAAACCAGACGTTTCTGAACACAGTTAGGAAGAACTATCACATAAATACAAGCTATGTGGATACACAATATCTACCTACCTATCTATCTATCTACACAGATAAAGCAACAGTAGGATGACTAAGGCAAGTGTACAACTCAAGGACGAACGCTTGGGAAGTGAACTCACAGTTGATCAGCCCAATCTCTCTTCAGCTTAGAGTCACAGCGTTACAAAGAGGGCCGATAGAGCTCCTATTGAGCAGGCTTCCATTTCCACAGATCAGGCAATAAATCCAAAGAAGTCCCAGCACACCATCACTGAATGAGCTTGTTTCAGGCCAGGAAAAAACACTTCATTTTCATTTCCATAGAAGGACTTCTTTTCCTACTTTAATATTAGTTTACTTCCTAGCTGGTTTCCTAATTTCCTCCTTGGAATTTACCTGAAGGACATTGACAAGGATCATGGAGTTTGTCGCTTCGCCATACAGCTCCTCTTGTTTGGCAGCAAAGGAAAGGTTGATCAGAGTCCAGGCCACAATCCCAGGGCGCCCACTGAAGAAAGAGCTTGAAATCAAACCACTTCCCTATTCGAGGGTTAAATTCAATCCCCATCACGTAGTCGTAAAAGAAGTTTCCAGTGAATTTGCTGTAAAACATAAAAAAATTGGAAATGTACAGAGTTCTACACAAATACAGGTAATTACTGCTCTGACTACACAATTCAGATTAATTTGATGTAGTGATAATAAAAATCATCAAAGCATGTAACGCTGTGCAAGGTAACAGAAGCTGACCCAGCTGAAGTATTACATTAATAGACATAAGTTGTAGAGTTTCAGAAGTGCCCGAGTTTACTCTTGCTAACACTTCTGAACAGTCTCACTATTTCTAGGATGGGTGTATCTGTGACACTGAGGCTGCCAGTCCCATGGTGTGCAGCATGAAACACGGGGGATGGTGCTAGTGAAGCAAAGAACCACTGTCATACACTGGCTCAGCTCTCTCTGCCAGTGAAATATATTCTGTCATTCAATTGATAGACCCGGTTTTTATTTAACAGTTTTAATCTCGGATTACCTCGTCTTCTCTCATTACTAAAATTCACATACCACTCTTTGGCACTGGGAGGGAAAAAGTAGCCTTTAATCATTGCAAACGTGGACACTGCATATCCCAAGCTATTGGCACACCACAGGAGAGGAATCCACTTGTCAAAAATGATGGTAGGTGAGAAGAAGTGGAAGCAAGAAGCATTTGCAAACCAAAGCACATGGGTCATGATCCAGGCCTGAAGTCCATTGATTTTCATATTTATTCACGACACCTAAAAGATGAAGAAAAAAAATCGAGTGTTACTGACCCCGCATTACTGCAGCTTTTAATTCACATGGCTATGCACAGAATACACAGAAGCTCAATCAAGCGCTCATGAAACAACTTCTCTCTCCTCGTCCTCCCAATTCAATACCTTAAAGCACTTTTCTGAGTGTTCCATTAAACTCTGCTGTACCCATTAGGCTTTGTTAGGCTGAGTTTTTCTCCTCACAAAACTGAATTTAGGCTTTCCCCCAAAACTGACCAGAGTAACAAACCACTTCTCCTAACAGTTCACATCCCACATTTTGTTCAAGTCCCTTGGCTTCATGGAGCTTGAGCAGGTAAAACTATCTTGTCGAATACCAGCAATAGTCCTGGACAGCTACAGTCAACTGACAATTTCAAGTGCCAAAGTCATCAACCAGTACTTTTTCACTGCTGGTATGGTGCCTACCAGATCAACAGTTATACTAATTCTAAGAGATAGAAATGCTATCACTTCTTCTAAAAGATGACATCGATTGCTTTCTATTTTTGTTTGAACTGAACACGGGAGGAAGGTGAGAGCACTTCTGCCCACGTTTCCTCTGGCTACACATGGGCTATTAAACACTCTAGGTACAGAAATACTATCATTTCAGAAGATTGCACGGTGTCCGTGTATTCCAAGGAATACCTTACCAGCAGGGGTGACAGCACCTTCTTGTACACCTCCCACATATCCAGGGAGAACTTTATGGCAGAAGTCAGGGATGGACATGTACAAAACCACCTAGAAGAGAGAGGATGTATTCACAGTAAATACAGACGAGACAAAATCCCTCAAAACACTATTCCTTACATACACATACCAAATAGAATGTTTCTATTAAGTTTCTATTAAGTATTGGGTAAGCAAATATGGCAATATTTAGCTGTTGGGATTTTAGACTAGTAATACATCTAAGCTTTGAGACAGCTCAAAGATGTACTTCATGTAAGGCTGCCATCCTTTTTTGGTGGGGAGGCAGGACAGTTGGTAACTAGATTCAGGTCCTCGTCGTTTTATTTTTATCCATTTCTTGTGTATGAATTTAAAACCAACGGATACTGCTATAAAGTTGCTTTTTCTTCAAAACCTCATTAAGGCATATGTCACACAAGGAATATTTGCGTATATTCCCTACATGCTTCTTTTCCAAGTACATAAGCTTCCTTTGGATTCCAAAAAGCCCTGGAAAGTGGGAAACACCAAAGAGTAAATGCCAGTTCAACATTCCACTATCCTTTGTGCAAAAGGATTCATCCAACAGCCGTGTGAGAAACCAGACCCGGCATCCAGATCATAACTCAAGAATGTACCTGGAAAGTGACCCAAAGGGAATAGATGCCAGCAGCCCTATAGGTCAGTGTGGGAGTCCTGTTCCAGATGTCAGACAGATGTTTATTCCCTGTCAGCAAGTCCAGCAGTGGGTCAGTCAGAGAGCACTGGTACTGGTCACAGGACATGATGAAGTAATACACGATCGGCGGTGCAAACACGAGCAGGAAAAGGATGCTTGCCAAGGAAAACCAGTCCACCTCCCTGTAATCCAAAACAGAGCATTTTGTTTGCCCAGGTTTCAGAGAGATGAGTTACATCAAATAACTTTTTCAGTGGACCTTCTAGACTAACTGGATGAAAACTGAAAATGTCTTCAGGGCACAGACATGTCTGGTGGTCAAACAGCCATTAAAAAATCAGCACAGAACAGACTTTACCACAAACTCCTCTAAAACTACACTAGCTGATCAGAGCAAGAGATGAGAGAAAATCTCCCCTCCAAAAACCAGATTATTATTACAGACTTCACCTTTTTGATGGCAATCATGGCTCTAACTGGTAGAGTATTCGGTTGAAAGTGATAATGGAATCCCAAGAACATGATGCAAAGCTTGGAAACTTGCAAAAGACAGACCTTGGACAGCCATACATTGAACTTGCTGTGCCAGCCACTTTTGCTGTTCCCAGCTGCAGTCCAATGCCCTACTAATACCTACTCAGCTCTTGGAGAACTGGGAGATGCATCCTCAATCTTGCTACAGCGGGACTGATCAGCTGGGAATGCCACAGATGCTGGGATGCTTGTTTTCCAGATCTCATGAAATATTTCTTTCCTAGGAACTAGAAATGTTACCAATTTTTACTTCCCGGCCTTTCCTGGCCATCTGCATCCTCAGCCACAAGCAGGCTCTGCAGATCGACGTGGCTCTGGGGAAGCAGGGACTCCTGTCTGTGGGCAAAGAAAACAAAGACAACTTGTAAGAAGAGAACCTGGAGCTTCTAGTTAGAAGAGAAAGGACTGTTCAATCAAGGCAGGGGCGACGAAGGAAACTTTCTAAAATGGAACAAGCAGCAGAAGCACAGTAGTTTTGCAGAAGAAATTCTCCTTCCAGCACTTGGCTTAGGGAAAAAGCCTGATGTTGCTACGAGAGACACGAGTTCATGTCTAGTATTGGGTAGCAGACATCGGAGCATTTCGACTATTGGCTTTCCAGGCTCACGCTATTCGAACCTGAGAGTGAAACTCTTCTAAAAGCCAGAGGTGCTTGGAAGAAATGTTTCTGCTCACACCACGACTGGGGACCGTGCATCATTCATACCTTGCACCTGTCCAAAGGCCTTCCTCCGTCTGCGCTCCGGCAGCTCTCACCGAGGCTCTGGCAGGGACGGAGGCTCTTGCCAGAAGTATCGCAAGCGTGGAGATCTTCCTCATCCTGCTCCTCCACTGCTGACATCAGGGAATTCCCTGGAGCTGGGAACGTCTGCCTTTCCTGCTGGAGGATCTTGTTTGGCAGTTCTCTGACGTTCTTCACCTTTGGCAGTGCCGCAGCCATGGAGGTGTAGGACAGATGTTTCCCTCTCCCACTCCCCACTGCCACCAGCTCCCCCTGGGCAATGAGGGGGCTGCCGGCTGAGCGAGGGCAGCGCCAACGTGCAGCAGCTCAAGGATCCGCTCCCTGCGCGCTTCCCGGGATAGGGCTGCCCTGGGCCTTGGCATGGACAGAGGGTCCCCCTTCTCTGCTGGCCGTGACCCTCCTGCCCCAGCCTCGCTCAGGTCGATTCATGTGCCTCCCGTGAGGGACGCCCTCCACACAGATCCTGCTTCTGATTCCTTGGATCCACAGCACTGTTTCTCCTGGATTTTAGCCACGCCTTCCCCTCTGTAAAGCATAGGGATACATAGGAGGAGTGTGTTGGGCTCCCCTCCACCACTGTTAGTGGTTTCAGGCCCCCAGGAGCTCTTGTGTCTCCCTTTTTCCCAACGATATCCCCTCCGTCCCCTCCTTCCCGACGCTTCCCCTCAGCAGCACCGAGCCTTTTCCCGCCCTTTGCTCCCCTCAGCGCTGGCCCCGGCCCCGCTCAGACCACGGCCCCTCGCCGCCGCTGAGGCCCTGCCCACGCCCATCGTCCTGGCCACGCCCCCTCGGCTGGGAACGGCTCCCCGCCCTCCCCTCCCTAATTAGCGCCCTTCCTTCCTCCCTCCTTAATGCCTCACTAATTCGGCCCCCTGCGGCCAAGGGCAGGGCTTTCGAGGAGCTCTGTGCGGCAGCCTGGCTGCGTGCGGCAGGCCAGAGACGCCCAGTGTTGTCCCTCCGCTCAGGGCAGGGATCCGGGGCACCGCGGCCACCCGGGGAAGATGCTCCGTTGCCAGCCCACACCTCCACCAAAGGGAGAGGAGGAAAGCAGGCTGCCAGAGCCACAGAAGCCCTCAAGACTTCCCCAGCTGGCTCTTCTCCGCCCTGCCCCGCCCCGCCCCGCCCCTTCCAAGGCCGTTTTTACAGGAGCTCCGAAAGAGGCAAAAAAAGACAAACGAGCTCCACAGCGAATTCCTGAAAGAAAAATCCAGCAATGGCCAGGAGGCTCCTGTGGCTCCTTCCTGAAAATCAGGGCTATGGGGAACAGGGTGCAGGGTGTCCCAGGACACAGAGCTGGACACTGATCCCTCCTGGATCTCCTTGGCACCCCTGTCCCAGGCAAGGATGGTCCTGAATATCCTCCTGGAGCTGTCCCAGGAAAGTCCCTGCTCCCTGGTGCGGGATGGGAGGGGTAGAGGTGGTCCTCTCACACTCATCCCACTCATTCTCCCCTGCGCTGGCTTTGCCCCTGGGGTGTTGACCCCCCTTTTTAGGGTGTCCAGCCCTGTTCCCATGGGGAACCTTGGCAGCACCCATGGGCATAACCAACCTTTGTGGGAGGCTGGGAGCACTGGTGAGGGCGGGGGCTGTTCCTGGTGACCTGGAACTTGGCTCCTGCTGTGAGCCAGGGGCTTTCTGCCTGCTGGGCTGGGGGAACACCCTCACTGAGCTCTGGGACACCCCCAGCCCCACACCCACTCCTTGCCACAGCTCCTCCCAGACAGCATCCGCTACGCACACGTCCCCCGCTACCGTCCCTCGGCCAGGGGCCTTGTGGCTCATGCCAGACCCTTCTTCCTCCCCAGGGAGTCTCCTCCCAGGAAAGCGGGAAGCCCCCCGCAGCCCAGGACTCTCCAGCTCAGCCCCCCTGGAGCCAGGCCGCCCTCTGAGTCCCACGTGCCCTGAGCCAGGTGGGGACTGGCGGCCGTCTTGGCCACAGCGACCACAAATCAATCGAGTTTCAAACCTCTGACAAGAGGAAAAGGGCCAGCAAAACCTCAGCTCGGGCCATGAGGAGAGCAGACTTCAGACTGCTCAGGGAACTGCTAAGCAGGGTCTCCAGGGACAATGTTTTTGCAGGTGCTGGGGTCCATCCGTGCTGGTCAATTTTGAAACATCACCTCCTAAGGGCACAGCAGCAGGAGATTCCCAAATGTCGAAAGCCAAGCAGGCGAGGCAGAAGGCTTCTTCTCTGGCAAAGAGGATGGAAAAGGAAGCTGTGTGCCCAGTGGAAGCAAGGTCACAAGAAGAATACGGATGTCAGGAAAATTAGTCCTCAAACACCACAGCTGTACATCCAAACAAGAGACAGAGCAGTCCTGTTACTTTGATCGAATAAAGGGAGAGGTCATGGGCATTTCCCACGGGATCTCTCAAGTTGATAGAGGACGCAGCTTCCTTTATCTCCTAATTTCCCAGCTGCATTTCCCTCTCTCTTTCCCCACTGGCTGAGCTACTTGAGAGGTACAGACTTCCCAAATGGCTTAATACAAACCCCCTTTCTAATGTCTACCCCCCTACCCCCCCCCATTCTTTTGCTCCTGTCTCTGTTCTTTTTCTCTAAATCCAGGGATTAGCAGAGTCTTGAGTGAGTAACAGTCTGTGTCAATTAGTGGAATTCCTATGGAATTTAGGGTTCCTCCCTTTGCTGCTTCTTTCACCTATCAGTATCTGGCTTTATCTACCATCAGGCCCACAGATAGTTTGTAAAGACACCTCCTTCTCATTCCTTCCCCAGAGATGTTTCTCGCCACTGTACGGAGAACTTTGGTGCACTGAAAGCTCAGCTGGAGAGGAAGGTGGCCAGAAATGTGGGGCCCAATAAAAAGAGTGGTTTTAAATATATGCATGGAAAGAAACATTGTAGAAGTAACATTGTCCCCTTCCAGGATGTGGATGGTCACCTGACAAACAGGGCCAGGGACACAGCACAGGTGTTTAATGCATTCTTTGCCTCTGTCTTCAACACTCTTCCCTCCCTTCGCCGTGGAAAACGTGCACTGTACCAAGGGACACTGCAAAGTCCCTGAAGAGGGCAAGCCCTGCTCAGCAGAAAGCAAACCACCCCTGTTTGATCCACAGCATTCCCATGGTGCATCTGAACCCAGTGTGTGCCAGCAACTGGGAAAAAAGGAACCCTATGCCCGTCAAAACCAGAGCAGTGAGAGCACCATGAGCGCTCCTTGGGAAATCCTGACTTGTTTAGAACAGAGGCAACGCAGAAGTCGGTGAGCTGTTACAGAAAACTCTTCCTGCCCTCGACAGCCAGTTCAGGAGAGCTCCCCAGAGACACAGGAACTTCAACTCCCTTTGTCTCTGGAAGATCTTCGCAGGCACAGAGTAGTGGCTGTTGCCAGTTGGTACCGCTGCAGTGTCCTGGGAGCCATGGGCTTGACACTGGTGGCAGCAGCACTCTTCCTGATGTGCCACTTGCTGCAGGGAATGATTCACTGCAGCAGGCTGAGCTCCTGTTCTTGCTGCCAGGCTTTTTCTGGCCATGTGCATCCTTAGGCATGAGCTGGTTCTGCTGATCCCTGAGGTGGGCCCAGGGCTATGACGGCACAAAGGGGCTGAGCGCTGGCGAGAGGCGGGGCTGGGATGTCACCCGGCTGTCCTGGCCCACAGCACTGTGACATCACCGCGCAGTCGCTATGTAACACGGGCCAGCACCTGCAGCTGCCAGTGCAGTCGCGATGGGACGTGCCGGAGCCATGTGTGACGGTGTTGTCCCAGTGATTGTGCTTGTCCTGCTGTTGGCCGCTGTGGCTGTCTGGTGGGCCGTTGGCCACTGGCATCCACGGAGGCGGCAGACAAGGACAGCGAAGAGGCGCAAGCGCCCCGGGGTGCAGCCCAGAGGCTCACGGAGGAAGCGAGGAGCCCCTGCGGCTCCCAGGTCCTCCAGGCCTCGGGCCACCCCTCGCAAGCGGCCACGTGCTCCCGCGAGCCCCCTGGACAGCCCCTGCAGCTGCGGCCCCTGCGTGGCAGTGGCCCAGGAGCTGCAGGAACTGATGCTGCTGCTCTGGGCTCGCAATGGGACATGGGTGCCGCTCTACTCTGGGATGTGGCAGGCCTTGTGGAAAGAACTGGAGGAGCTGCTGAAGCGAGGCCACCTGCCCTGCTGTGGCTCGGCCAGCTCCTCCAGGAGCCTCCATCCCTTCAAGAGGCTGCTCCCAGCAAGATTCTCCATCCCTGGGAGAGCCTCAAGCCTTGCAAGGATGGCACACCATCAGAGAGCCGCCATCCAGGCAAGAAGCTCAGGCTGTCAGAGATCCTCCATCCCGCCAGGAGCGTCCGCTATCTCTGACAGCCTCCATCGCCCGCAGACGCTCCGTGAGACCTGCAGTCAGCCTGCAGAAGGTGCAGAGCCTGTGCACAGGTCTCCCAGCTCCCTTGGACTCATGGACTTCAACAACACGGGCACAACCCTGACAACTGACGTTGCCAGGGAAAGCCCAGAAGTCCAAGTGGGAGCCCAGCCCCATCCAGGGGAGCCTTGTCAGGAGCAGGTGCTGGAGCAGCGAGTGAGCTGGAGCCAGCAGTTGCCGGCCCACAGCTCCCAGGACGCTGTGCCGGCTGCGCCAGCTGGCAACAGCTCTTGCCTGGTGGCGGAGACGAGCCTCAAGACACCCAGGAGGTTCCTCCATCTCCAGGAAGCTGCTCCGAGACGGCCACCGACTACCAGGAAGGCCTTGCTGGTAGCAGGTGAGATCTGAGGAGCTCTCTGAGGCTCCCTTGGGGCTCTTGAGGGGCATCCCCAGGCCAGGCCAGGGCCCTTGAGAGCAGCCGAGTCCCTGGCTGTTTCCAGTGCTTCTGATGCCACAGCTTCAAAAAACCCCTCTCTGGTTTGCAGCTGCTCCTGACACCCCCCTGTGCGAGTCCTCGGGCTGTAGCCCCGGCAGTCCTCAAGAGCAGAGTCCAGCCCACGACGCCGGGGACAGCGACGGTGCCGCCCTGCCCCGCTGCCCTCCGGCTCCTGCAGCCGCCTCTGCGCGCTCCCCTGCCCCAGCTCTGGCGCTCGCCAGCCCGACGGCTGCAAGGCGGTGGCCGCTGCCCGGCGCGCAGCAGGAAGCAGGTCAGAGCAAGGTGGCCCGCGGTGGCTCGGCCCGCTTCACTCGCGGGCACTTGGCCGGGGGGGCCCTGGGCGCAAGGCTGATGGCTCGGTCTCGGTCGCAGGGCAAAAGAAGAAGCTGCAGGAGCTGTACCAGCTGGGCCCGCAGCTGGGCAGCGGTGGCTTCGGCACCGTTTTCTCGGGCATCCGCCTCTCGGACGGGAGCCCGGTAAGTGGCCGGGACGGCGGGGCGCGGGACGAGGGCCAGGGGCGGGGCAGGGCTTGAGCTCAGCCCCGTCTCTCGTGGGCTTGCAGGTGGCCATCAAACGCGTGGCCCGGGAGAGCGTGGTGCAGTGGTACGAGCTGGTGAGTGAGCGAGCGGGGCCACGGCGCCAGAGCGCCAGAGCGGGGCGTGGCGGGCAGGGATAAGGCCGGGCCCCGAGGGCGGGAGGCGGCGCAGGGCGGGGGGAGCGGGCGTGGGCTCAGCGTGCGAGCCGGAGCAGGGCGGGCCCGGGGATGCCAAACACCGGTGGTGGGGCCGGGCAGGGGGGCACCCCCCAAGCATCCCCTGGGCGGGAGGAAGCCCAAGCACCAGGGAGGCTGCCCAAGGGGGCACTGGGGCATCCCAGGCACGGGGCAGCACAGCAGCCCCAGGGCAGCATCAGGCCTGCTGGAGGCACTGTCTCCTCCCCACAGCCCGACGGCACCCGCGTTCCCATGGAGATTGTGCTCATGGAGAAGGTGGGCTCTGGCTGCCACAACATCATCCAGCTCCTCGACTGGTTTGAGCTGCCTGACAGCTTCCTGCTGGTCATGGAGCGTCCGGAGTCATCGCAGGATCTCCTGGACTTCCTGCTGGAGCAGGGCTTCCTGTGCGAGGAGATGGCGCGCTGGCTTTTCTGCCAGGTGCTGGAGGCCGTGCGGCACTGCACCGCCTGCGGCGTCCTGCACCGGGACATCAAGCCGGAGAACCTCCTCGTGGACCCGGAGAGTGGCGACCTGAAGCTCATCGACTTCGGTTGCGGCACCTTCCTCCAGGAGCAGGCCTTCACGCAATTTGCCGGTGAGCCCACAGGCCGGGCCCCGCTCCCAGTGCCAGGCACTGCACGGCCCCGTTCCCTCCTGGGCTGCGGGCTGCGGCATTCAGCCGGCTGCCGGCTGCCCTTTGGCACGGGCCAGATGCTGTGCCCCAGGAGCCGGCTGCCGGCCCTGCCCACAGAGGGGGGCTGCCAAAGCCAGGCCCCGGCCGCTCGGCTTGGCAGGCCCGCAAGGGCTTGGGCTGCTCCGCTGGCCTTGTCTGCCTTGCAGAACGGTTTCCTGGCTTTGGCCAATTGGCTGGGGGACGGCGGCTGGCCCCGGGGGGAAGTTGTGGCCACTGGTGCAGCCCCTGCTTCTGCCAGGAGGCTGGCACCAGGCTCTGGAAGGCAGCAGCCTGCGCCTGGACAGCACCGCCTGTGTCCCCTAGGAACACACCTGTACAGCCCACCCGAGTGGATCTGCCTTGGCTGCTACCACGGCCATTCGGCGACCATCTGGTCCCTGGGCGTGCTGCTGTACGTCATGGTCTGCGGGAACGAGCCCTTCCAGGACGACCGTGGCATCGTGTCGGGGCAGCTCTTCTTCTGGCAGCAGGTCTCTCCAGGTTGGTGTCCGGCCTCAAGAAGGCAGGCTTTGGCAGATGGCACCGCGCAGCCCAGCGTGGCCCTCACGCAGCTCCGCGGGAGGTCGATCTGCCCTCAAGGGCTGGCCGCAGGCGGCGGCCCGTGACCACGGTGGGGTCGGTGTGGCCCGCTTGGCTGCAGGAGGTGGCGCGTGTCCTGCCGTGCCGCTGTCCCGCAAAGGGCAGAGTCAGCCGGGAGGCCGGCACAGCTCTGAGCACACGCAGCACGGCCCGGGCCCTGCGGGCGCCGGGAGCAGCTGGGCAGGAGCCTTCTGCAAGTGACCGGCGCTTTCTGGCTTCTCTCCCCAGAGTGCCAACATCTGATCCGCTGGTGTTTGTCCAAGCACCCCGCGGACAGGCCAGCGCTGGAGGAGATCTTGCGCCACCCTTGGCTGCGGGGCGGGCGTCTTTGATGCCTTGCCGGAGCCTCTGCAGCACCCGGTTGCCGAGTCCCACGCAGGAGTGAGGACTCGAGAAATAAAAGAACCACAAACCCATGCCGGGGTGTCAAGTCTGCTCCTGGTTAGCAACTTCAGCTAAAGAACCCTCTTGGGAAAAGGGGTGATCAGAGTGTTCCCTTCAGCCTTTGTCAAGCTTTTGATGCCTTTCCTCCAGGCATCATGGCACTTTTGTGTCTTCAAGCACAGGCTGTAGTCCAGGCAGGAGGGGCTGTAACAAGCCAAGAAATGCAACAGTGAAACAACAGCCGCCCTTTCAAACTGAGGCGGCCACTTGGCTTCACCTGAAGTGATACGTGGGCTCATGTGTGCATTCCAAGGGCCAGCGGGTGGCAGGGACAGAGATGCTGCTCCTCTCCAATGCTGGGAGAAGAATCAGAAATGGCAAAAGGTCATTTCAGGTTGAGCCCTGACAAAACTCTTCCTCTTTCTTCCCCTGAAATGGGAGGCAGGGCTGCGCCTTTGACCAGCTGGGTCTGCAGCCTCGTAAGCCATGGGCATGGAGCCCACAGGAAATGTTGAGATGCTGGAGTTGCTCCCATGGTGCTGGGCCCATTGCAGCCCTCAAAATACCTTTCTCTACCCTCAAAACAACTGGTAGAGATGGAAAGTGCAGTAACCAGTCTAGCCACAGGAAAGCACCCAGGTGCCTTCCCTGGCCCTGTGGGCAGGTGCCAGCTGCAAACCTGTGCCACCTTCTGTCTACTGCCCTGACCTACCACTACAGGCTTTGGGAAAAAAACATACTTCTTCAGAAATGAGGAAGGGGCAGTCAATAGCTAACTCATGGAAGCACGAGTTAACTATTGGGAGACAGCAAACGTTAGTTCAGACAGCAGACTGTAATTACAAAACCTAAGAAACCAAATTTGCCCTACTCTTGTCAAGATAGAGGGCACAAGGATCATCTCAGAGACCGCTGAAACATTCCTCAAAGGACTACGCATGCCCAGGGAGAAAGGTGAAAAAGTTCACTGAGAGGAAGACTACTGGCCTTCATCAGAAAAGACCCCCGAGGAAGAGGAGAGGCCTTCCTCAGCGCGGCCACCAGGACACACAGCGCATGCGTGGCCCATATGCTAATGACTTCCGAGAAATAATTTGTATAACCACACCTGTCCCAAGGAATGTGATGAATATTCCTAATTTAACCCATAATACTTGTGTTGTAGAGAGCACCAGGTGTGTGTTTGGAGGAGCGATCCCCACACACCCGGCGCGCCGAATAAAGCAAATACCCGCTTCTCTGACTCTGTCTCTGAAGTGTCTCCTGGCCCGGTTGCGGCATGATTCAATTCCAATTAAAAGAATCCTCTAAAAAAATGGGACATTTCAGTGCCCCACTTCAGTTTAAACACTTTAAACATGGCATGCCTGCATGTTTCTTCTTTTTTCTTTCCCCTGGATCCTGCATTAGCCTTAAAATCTGCCGGGTAGAGCCGGTAGGGCACTGCAGCAGTGTAGTGCTTCCAGTCCTTCCCATCTTTGCTGCAACAACCGTGCTCGTCCCGAATGCAGCGCTGGGTGAGCAGAGTGGTCATGTAAACGATGTAGAAGTAAGGCAGGATGTGCTCAAAGCCACAAGCCAGGCAATAGGCCAGCGAGCCCATCAGGTCTCCCGTGCAGTTGAAATGACGTGCCCAGCCCCAAAAGCCAGAGGTCATCAGCTTGCTGTAGTGCTTGGGCCCATCCACGGACACGTAGGAGCACTCGATGGACTCCGGCTTCTTCCCCCAGATCCTGCACTTGCCATTGGTACGACGGAAGAGGTCCTTCTGGTGGTTGGTCATTCTGAAGATGGAATAGCCCAGCAAGCCCAGCATCAAGACCCCTACGGCATGGGCTGTGCACAGCTGGACAGGCTGGTAAACCAAATACAGACCCTGGGGAGCACAAAAACAATCAGACATTTACTTCCAACAGAGGCTCAGCATGCCAGACCAATTCCTTGACTACAGTGGCCCACAACAGACCAGAAGAAAGAGTAGAAAAATCTACTGCAACAGTAAAACTGCAGAAAACTTTCAAAAAACTCTGCATCCAACAGTTTCCTTCTCTCTTTCTCTCTCCAAAATTGCACTTCTTCCTGAAACAAGAAGAGAGAAGTTGCAAGGATGCAAACCGGACAGAAGGAAAAAGCAAGGAACAAAACACAAACAAACCACCGCTAACCAAAAGACCCTCAACAAGCAGGAGTAAAAAAAAAAAGGAAACGGAAAGGATTTAGAAAAAAAGGAAACCGAAAGGATTCAGAAAAGTATACAGACACAACAGACAGTGACAGAAAGAGGCACAAAAGAAGGGCAGGAGAGGAAAAGATGTCCAATCTGGGCACGGACAGGAAGCCTTCCTACCCAGGAATTGTTACAAAGAATGTTGCAAGGATTTCTCAACAGTCAAACCGCCTAGAAACATTTAAGGTGCACATTAACCTGCTGAGAAGAATGTTTCTGCAAAGTTTCCTTCCTCTTAGCCCAAATCCACAGTGTCCACATTTTTACCTGCAAAGTAGAGAGGGAAGGCAACCAAACACAGTCTCCCCAGCCCAAATACCATCCCAAATGATCATGGCAGATAGCAATGGTTTTCAAGTACCAGGCTTCATTCCAAAAGAAGTCCAGAACAAAAATACCCTGCAACAGAATAATTTCACAGTAATAACAGAGCACTGTCACCAGTTACCCTGTTTAACAGCATCAGCCTAATGTCTGTGCTGCCTTGTGATGTGATCTCACAACTCATTGGTGTTTTTATGTTAGCACTTCAAAACCAGACGTTTCTGAACACAGTTAGGAAGAACTAGCACATAAATACAAGCTATGTGGATACACAATATCTACCTACCTATCTATCTATCTACACAGATAAAGCAACAGTAGGATGACTAAGGCAAGTGTACAACTCAAGGACGAACGCTTGGGAAGTGAACTCACAGTTGATCAGCCCAATCTCTCTTCAGCTTAGAGTCACAGCGTTACAAAGAGGGCCGATAGAGCTCCTATTGAGCAGGCTTCCATTTCCACAGATCAGGCAATAAATCCAAAGAAGTCCCAGCACACCATCACTGAATGAGCTTGTTTCAGGCCAGGAAAAACCACTTCATTTTCATTTCCATAGAAGGACTTCTTTTCCTACTTTAATATTAGTTTACTTCCTAGCTGGTTTCCTAATTTCCTCCTTGGAATTTACCTGAAGGACATTGACAAGGATCATGGAGTTTGTCGCTTCGCCATACAGCTCCTCTGGTTTGGCAGCAAAGGAAAGGTTGATCAGAGTCCAGGCCACAATCCCAGGGCGCCCACTGAAGAAAGAGCTTGAAATCAAACCACTTCCCTATTCGAGGGTTAAATTCAATCCCCATCACGTGGTCGTAAAAGAAGTTTCCAGTGAATTTGCTGTAAAACATAAAAAAATTGGAAATGTACAGAGTTCTACACAAATACAGGTAATTACTGCTCTGACTACACAATTCAGATTAATTTGATGTAGTGATAATAAAAATCATCAAAGCATGTAACGCTGTGCAAGGTAACAGAAGCTGACCCAGCTGAAGTATTACAATAATAGACATAAGTTGTAGAGTTTCAGAAGTGCCCGAGTTTACTCTTGCTAACACTTCTGAACAGTCTCAC
This sequence comes from Aphelocoma coerulescens, assembly GCF_041296385.1. Classification (NCBI taxonomy): domain Eukaryota; kingdom Metazoa; phylum Chordata; class Aves; order Passeriformes; family Corvidae; genus Aphelocoma; species Aphelocoma coerulescens. The sequence continues at coordinate 39,317 of NW_027183497.1, read as the reverse complement.
TATTTCTAGGATGGGTGTATCTGTGACACTGAGGCTGCCAGTCCCATGGTGTGCAGCATGAAACACGGGGGATGGTGCTAGTGAAGCAAAGAACCACTGTCATACACTGGCTCAGCTCTCTCTGCCAGTGAAATATATTCTGTCATTCAATTGATAGACCCGGTTTTTATTTAACAGTTTTAATCTCGGATTACCTCGTCTTCTCTCATTACTAAAATTCACATACCACTCTTTGGCATTGGGAGGGAAAAAGTAGCCTTTAATCATTGCAAACGTGGACACTGCATATCCCAAGCTATTGGCACACCACAGGAGAGGAATCCACTTGTCAAAAATGATGGTAGGTGAGAAGAAGTGGAAGCAAGAAGCATTTGCAAACCAAAGCACATGGGTCATGATCCAGGCCTGAAGTCCATTGATTTTCATATTTATTCACGACACCTAAAAGATGAAGAAAAAAAATCGAGTGTTACTGACCCCGCATTACTGCAGCTTTTAATTCACATGGCTATGCACAGAATACACAGAAGCTCAATCAAGCGCTCATGAAACAACTTCTCTCTCCTCGTCCTCCCAATTCAATACCTTAAAGCACTTTTCTGAGTGTTCCATTAAACTCTGCTGTACCCATTAGGCTTTGTTAGGCTGAGTTTTTCTCCTCACAAAACTGAATTTAGGCTTTCCCCCAAAACTGACCAGAGTAACAAACCACTTCTCCTAACAGTTCACATCCCACATTTTGTTCAAGTCCCTTGGCTTCATGGAGCTTGAGCAGGTAAAACTATCTTGTCGAATACCAGCAATAGTCCTGGACAGCTACAGTCAACTGACAATTTCAAGTGCCAAAGTCATCAACCAGTACTTTTTCACTGCTGGTATGGTGCCTACCAGATCAACAGTTATACGAATTCTAAGAGATAGAAATGCTGTCACTTCTTCTAAAAGATGACATCGATTGCTTTCTATTTTTGTTTGAACTGAACACGGGAGGAAGGTGAGAGCACTTCTGCCCACGTTTCCTCTGGCTACACATGGGCTATTAAACACTCTAGGTACAGAAATACTATCATTTCAGAAGATTGCACGGTGTCCGTGTATTCCAAGGAATACCTTACCAGCAGGGGTGACAGCACCTTCTTGTACACCTCCCACATATCCAGGGAGAACTTTATGGCAGAAGTCAGGGATGGACATGTACAAAACCACCTAGAAGAGAGAGGATGTATTCACAGTAAATACAGACGAGACAAAATCCCTCAAAACACTATTCCTTACATACACATACCAAATAGAATGTTTCTATTAAGTTTCTATTAAGTATTGGGTAAGCAAATATGGCAATATTTAGCTGTTGGGATTTTAGACTAGTAATACATCTAAGCTTTGAGACAGCTCAAAGATGTACTTCATGTAAGGCTGCCATCCTTTTTTGGTGGGGAGGCAGGACAGTTGGTAACTAGATTCAGGTCCTCGTCGTTTTATTTTTATCTATTTCTTGTGTATGAATTTAAAACCAACGGATACTGCTATAAAGTTGCTTTTTCTTCAAAACCTCATTAAGGCATATGTCACACAAGGAATATTTGCGTATATTCCCTACATGCTTCTTTTCCAAGTACGTAAGCTTCCTTTGGATTCCAAAAAGCCCTGGAAAGTGTGAAACACCAAAGAGTAAATGCCAGTTCAACATTCCACTATCCTTTGTGCAAAAGGATTCATCCAACAGCCGTGTGAGAAACCAGACCCGGCATCCAGATCATAACTCAAGAATGTACCTGGAAAGTGACCCAAAGGGAATAGATGCCAGCAGCCCTATAGGTCAGTGTGGGAGTCCTGTTCCAGATGTCAGACAGATGTTTATTCCCTGTCAGCAAGTCCAGCAGTGGGTCAGTCAGAGAGCACTGGTACTGGTCACAGGACATGAGGAAGTAATACACGATCGGCGGTGCAAACACGAGCAGGAAAAGGATGCTTGCCAAGGAAAACCAGTCCACCTCCCTGTAATCCAAAACAGAGCATTTTGTTTGCCCAGGTTTCAGAGAGATGAGTTACATCAAATAACTTTTTCAGTGGACCTTCTAGACTAACTGGATGAAAACTGAAAATGTCTTCAGGGCACAGACATGTCTGGTGGTCAAACAGCCATTAAAAAATCAGCACAGAACAGACTTTACCACAAACTCCTCTAAAACTACACTAGCTGATCAGAGCAAGAGATGAGAGAAAATCTCCCCTCCAAAAACCAGATTATTATTACAGACTTCACCTTTTTGATGGCAATCATGGCTCTAACTGGTAGAGTATTCGGTTGAAAGTGATAATGGAATCCCAAGAACATGATGCAAAGCTTGGAAACTTGCAAAAGACAGACCTTGGACAGCCATACATTGAACTTGCTGTGCCAGCCACTTTTGCTGTTCCCAGCTGCAGTCCAATGCCCTACTAATACCTACTCAGCTCTTGGAGAACTGGGAGATGCATCCTCAATCTTGCTACAGCGGGACTGATCAGCTGGGAATGCCACAGATGCTGGGATGCTTGTTTTCCAGATCTCATGAAATATTTCTTTCCTAGGAACTAGAAATGTTACCAATTTTTACTTCCCGGCCTTTCCTGGCCATCTGCATCCTCAGCCACAAGCAGGCTCTGCAGATCGACGTGGCTCTGGGGAAGCAGGGACTCCTGTCTGTGGGCAAAGAAAACAAAGACAACTTGTAAGAAGAGAACCTGGAGCTTCTAGTTAGAAGAGAAAGGACTGTTCAATCAAGGCAGGGGCGACGAAGGAAACTTTCTAAAATGGAACAAGCAGCAGAAGCACAGTAGTTTTGCAGAAGAAATTCTCCTTCCAGCACTTGGCTTAGGGAAAAAGCCTGATGTTGCTACGAGAGACACGAGTTCATGTCTAGTATTGGGTAGCAGACATCGGAGCATTTCGACTATTGGCTTTCCAGGCTCACGCTATTCGAACCTGAGAGTGAAACTCTTCTAAAAGCCAGAGGTGCTTGGAAGAAATGTTTCTGCTCACACCACGACTGGGGACCGTGCATCATTCATACCTTGCACCTGTCCAAAGGCCTTCCTCCGTCTGCGCTCCGGCAGCTCTCACCGAGGCTCTGGCAGGGACGGAGGCTCTTGCCAGAAGTATCGCAAGCGTGGAGATCTTCCTCATCCTGCTCCTCCACTGCTGACATCAGGGAATTCCCTGGAGCTGGGAACGTCTGCCTTTCCTGCTGGAGGATCTTGTTTGGCAGTTCTCTGACGTTCTTCACCTTTGGCAGTGCCGCAGCCATGGAGGTGTAGGACAGATGTTTCCCTCTCCCACTCCCCACTGCCACCAGCTCCCCCTGGGCAATGAGGGGGCTGCCGGCTGAGCGAGGGCAGCGCCAACGTGCAGCAGCTCAAGGATCCGCTCCCTGCGCGCTTCCCGGGATAGGGCTGCCCTGGGCCTTGGCATGGACAGAGGGTCCCCCTTCTCTGCTGGCCGTGACCCTCCTGCCCCAGCCTCGCTCAGGTCGATTCATGTGCCTCCCGTGAGGGACGCCCTCCACACAGATCCTGCTTCTGATTCCTTGGATCCACAGCACTGTTTCTCCTGGATTTTAGCCACGCCTTCCCCTCTGTAAAGCATAGGGATACATAGGAGGAGTGTGTTGGGCTCCCCTCCACCACTGTTAGTGGTTTCAGGCCCCCAGGAGCTCTTGTGTCTCCCTTTTTCCCAACGATATCCCCTCCGTCCCCTCCTTCCCGACGCTTCCCCTCAGCAGCACCGAGCCTTTTCCCGCCCTTTGCTCCCCTCAGCGCTGGCCCCGGCCCCGCTCAGACCACGGCCCCTCGCCGCCGCTGAGGCCCTGCCCACGCCCATCGTCCTGGCCACGCCCCCTCGGCTGGGAACGGCTCCCCGCCCTCCCCTCCCTAATTAGCGCCCTTCCTTCCTCCCTCCTTAATGCCTCACTAATTCGGCCCCCGGCGGCCAAGGGCAGGGCTTTGGAGGAGCTCTGTGCGGCAGCCTGGCTGCGTGCGGCAGGCCAGAGACGCCCAGTGTTGTCCCTCCGCTCAGGGCAGGGATCCGGGGCACCGCGGCCACCCGGGGAAGATGCTCCGTTGCCAGCCCACACCTCCACCAAAGGGAGAGGAGGAAAGCAGGCTGCCAGAGCCACAGAAGCCCTCAAGACTTCCCCAGCTGGCTCTTCTCCGCCCTGCCCCGCCCCGCCCCTTCCAGCTCCAAGGCCGTGTTTACAGGAGCTCCGAAAGAGGCAAAAAAAGACAAACGAGCTCCACAGCGAATTCCTGAAAGAAAAATCCAGCAATGGCCAGGAGGCTCCTGTGGCTCCTTCCTGAAAATCAGGGCTATGGGGAACAGGGTGCAGGGTGTCCCAGGACACAGAGCTGGACACTGATCCCTCCTGGATCTCCTTGGCACCCCTGTCCCAGGCAAGGATGGTCCTGAATATCCTCCTGGAGCTGTCCCAGGAAAGTCCCTGCTCCCTGGTGCGGGATGGGAGGGGTAGAGGTGGTCCTCTCACACTCATCCCACTCATTCTCCCCTGCGCTGGCTTTGCCCCTGGGGTGTTGACCCCCCTTTTTAGGGTGTCCAGCCCTGTTCCCATGGGGAACCTTGGCAGCACCCATGGGCATAACCAACCTTTGTGGGAGGCTGGGAGCACTGGTGAGGGCGGGGGCTGTTCCTGGTGACCTGGAACTTGGCTCCTGCTGTGAGCCAGGGGCTTTCTGCCTGCTGGGCTGGGGGAACACCCTCACTGAGCTCTGGGACACCCCCAGCCCCACACCCACTCCTTGCCACAGCTCCTCCCAGACAGCATCCGCTACGCACACGTCCCCCGCTACCGTCCCTCGGCCAGGGGCCTTGTGGCTCATGCCAGACCCTTCTTCCTCCCCAGGGAGTCTCCTCCCAGGAAAGCGGGAAGCCCCCCGCAGCCCAGGACTCTCCAGCTCAGCCCCCCTGGAGCCAGGCCGCCCTCTGAGTCCCACGTGCCCTGAGCCAGGTGGGGACTGGCGGCCGTCTTGGCCACAGCGACCACAAATCAATCGAGTTTCAAACCTCTGACAAGAGGAAAAGGGCCAGCAAAACCTCAGCTCGGGCCATGAGGAGAGCAGACTTCAGACTGCTCAGGGAACTGCTAAGCAGGGTCTCCAGGGACAATGTTTTTGCAGGTGCTGGGGTCCATCCGTGCTGGTCAATTTTGAAACATCACCTCCTAAGGGCACAGCAGCAGGAGATTCCCAAATGTCGAAAGCCAAGCAGGCGAGGCAGAAGGCTTCTTCTCTGGCAAAGAGGATGGAAAAGGAAGCTGTGTGCCCAGTGGAAGCAAGGTCACAAGAAGAATACGGATGTCAGGAAAATTAGTCCTCAAACACCACAGCTGTACGTCCAAACAAGAGACAGAGCAGTCCTGTTACTTTGATCGAATAAAGGGAGAGGTCATGGGCATTTCCCATGGGATCTCTCAAGTTGATAGAGGACGCAGCTTCCTTTATCTCCTAATTTCCCAGCTGCATTTCCCTCTCTCTTTCCCCACTGGCTGAGCTACTTGAGAGGTACAGACTTCCCAAATGGCTTAATACAAACCCCCTTTCTAATGTCTACCCCCCTCCCCCCCCCCCCATTCTTTTGCTCCTGTCTCTGTTCTTTTTCTCTAAATCCAGGGATTAGCAGAGTCTTGAGTGAGTAACAGTCTGTGTCAATTAGTGGAATTCCTATGGAATTTAGGGTTCCTCCCTTTGCTGCTTCTTTCACCTATCAGTATCTGGCTTTATCTACCATCAGGCCCACAGATAGTTTGTAAAGACACCTCCTTCTCATTCCTTCCCCAGAGATGTTTCTCGCCACTGTACAGAGAACTTTGGTGCACTGAAAGCTCAGCTGGACAGGAAGGTGGCCAGAAATGTGGGGCCCAATAAAAAGAGTGGTTTTAAATATATGCATGGAAAGAAACATTGTAGAAGTAACATTGTCCCCTTCCAGGATGTGGATGGTCACCTGACAAACAGGGCCAGGGACACAGCACAGGTGTTTAATGCATTCTTTGCCTCTGTCTTCAACACTCCTCCCTCCCTTCGCCGTGGAAAACGTGCACTGTACCAAGGGACACTGCAAAGTCCCTGAAGAGGGCAAGCCCTGCTCAGCAGAAAGCAAACCACCCCTGTTTGATCCACAGCATTCCCATGGTGCATCTGAACCCAGTGTGTGCCAGCAACTGGGAAAAAAGGAACCCTATGCCCGTCAAAACCAGAGCAGTGAGAGCACCATGAGCGCTCCTTGGGAAATCCTGACTTGTTTAGAACAGAGGCAACGCAGAAGTCGGTGAGCTGTTACAGAAAACTCTTCCTGCCCTCGACAGCCAGTTCAGGAGAGCTCCCCAGAGACACAGGAACTTCAACTCCCTTTGTCTCTGGAAGATCTTCGCAGGCACAGAGTAGTGGCTGTTGCCAGTTGGTACCGCTGCAGTGTCCTGGGAGCCATGGGCTTGACACTGGTGGCAGCAGCACTCTTCCTGATGTGCCACTTGCTGCAGGGAATGATTCACTGCAGCAGGCTGAGCTCCTGTTCTTGCTGCCAGGCTTTTTCTGGCCATGTGCATCCTTAGGCATGAGCTGGTTCTGCTGATCCCTGAGGTGGGCCCAGGGCTGTGACGGCACAAAGGGGCTGAGCGCTAGTGAGAGGCGGGGCTGGGATGTCACCCGGCTGTCCTGGCCCACAGCACTGTGACATCACCGCGCAGTCGCTATGTAACACGGGCCAGCACCTGCAGCTGCCAGTGCAGTCGCGATGGGACGTGCCGGAGCCATGTGTGACGGTGTTGTCCCAGTGATTGTGCTTGTCCTGCTGCTGGCCGCTGTGGCTGTCTGGTGGGCCGTTGGCCACTGGCAACCACGGAGGCGGCAGACAAGGACAGCGAAGAGGCGCAAGCGCCCCGGGGTGCAGCCCAGAGGCTCACGGAGGAAGCGAGGAGCCCCTGCGGCTCCCAGGTCCTCCAGGCCTCGGGCCACCCCTCGCAAGCGGCCACGTGCTCCCGCGAGCCCCCTGGACAGCCCCTGCAGCTGCGGCCCCTGCGTGGCAGTGGCCCAGGAGCTGCAGGAACTGATGCTGCTGCTCTGGGCTCGCAATGGGACATGGGTGCCGCTCTACTCTGGGATGTGGCAGGCCTTGTGGAAAGAACTGGAGGAGCTGCTGAAGCGAGGCCACCTGCCCTGCTGTGGCTCGGCCAGCTCCTCCAGGAGCCTCCATCCCTTCAAGAGGCTGCTCCCAGCAAGATTCTCCATCCCTGGGAGAGCCTCAAGCCTTGCAAGGATGGCACACCATCAGAGAGCCGCCATCCAGGCAAGAAGCTCAGGCTGTCAGAGATCCTCCATCCCGCCAGGAGCGTCCGCTATCTCTGACAGCCTCCATCGCCCGCAGACGCTCCGTGAGACCTGCAGTCAGCCTGCAGAAAGTGCAGAGCCTGTGCACAGGTCTCCCAGCTCCCTTGGACTCATGGACTTCAACAACACGGGCACAACCCTGACAACTGACGTTGCCAGGGAAAGCCCAGAAGTCCAAGTGGGAGCCCAGCCCCATCCAGGGGAGCCTTGTCAGGAGCAGGTGCTGGAGCAGCGAGTGAGCTGGAGCCAGCAGTTGCCGGCCCACAGCTCCCAGGACGCTGTGCCGGCTGCGCCAGCTGGCAACAGCTCTTGCCTGGTGGCGGAGACGAGCCTCAAGACACCCAGGAGGTTCCTCCATCTCCAGGAAGCTGCTCCGAGACGGCCACCGACTACCAGGAAGGCCTTGCTGGTAGCAGGTGAGATCTGAGGAGCTCTCTGAGGCTCCCTTGGGGCTCTTGAGGGGCATCCGCAGGCCAGGCCAGGGCCCTTGAGAGCAGCCGAGTCCCTGGCTGTTTCCAGTGCTTCTGATGCCACAGCTTCAAAAAACCCCTCTCTGGTTTGCAGCTGCTCCTGACACCCCCCTGTGCGAGTCCTCGGGCTGTAGCCCCGGCAGTCCTCAAGAGCAGAGTCCAGCCCACGACGCCGGGGACAGCGACGGTGCCGCCCTGCCCCGCTGCCCTCCGGCTCCTGCAGCCGCCTCTGCGCGCTCCCCTGCCCCAGCTCTGGCGCTCGCCAGCCCGACGGCTGCAAGGCGGTGGCCGCTGCCCGGCGCGCAGCAGGAAGCAGGTCAGAGCAAGGTGGCCCGCGGTGGCTCGGCCCGCTTCACTCGCGGGCACTTGGCCGGGGGGGCCCTGGGCGCAAGGCTGATGGCTCGGTCTCGGTCGCAGGGCAAAAGAAGAAGCTGCAGGAGCTGTACCAGCTGGGCCCGCAGCTGGGCAGCGGTGGCTTCGGCACCGTTTTCTCGGGCATCCGCCTCTCGGACGGGAGCCCGGTAAGTGGCCGGGACGGCGGGGCGCGGGACGAGGGCCAGGGGCGGGGCAGGGCTTGAGCTCAGCCCCGTCTCTCGTGGGCTTGCAGGTGGCCATCAAACGCGTGGCCCGGGAGAGCGTGGTGCAGTGGTACGAGCTGGTGAGTGAGCGAGCGGGGCCACGGCGCCAGAGCGCCAGAGCGGGGCGTGGCGGGCAGGGATAAGGCCGGGCCCCGAGGGCGGGAGGCGGCGCAGGGCGGGGGGAGCGGGCGTGGGCTCAGCGTGCGAGCCGGAGCAGGGCGGGCCCGGGGATGCCAAACACCGGTGGTGGGGCCGGGCAGGGGGGCACCCCCCAAGCATCCCCTGGGCGGGAGGAAGCCCAAGCACCAGGGAGGCTGCCCAAGGGGGCACTGGGGCATCCCAGGCACGGGGCAGCACAGCAGCCCCAGGGCAGCATCAGGCCTGCTGGAGGCACTGTCTCCTCCCCACAGCCCGACGGCACCCGCGTTCCCATGGAGATTGTGCTCATGGAGAAGGTGGGCTCTGGCTGCCACAACATCATCCAGCTCCTCGACTGGTTTGAGCTGCCTGACAGCTTCCTGCTGGTCATGGAGCGTCCGGAGTCATCGCAGGATCTCCTGGACTTCCTGCTGGAGCAGGGCTTCCTGTGCGAGGAGATGGCGCGCTGGCTTTTCTGCCAGGTGCTGGAGGCCGTGCGGCACTGCACCGCCTGCGGCGTCCTGCACCGGGACATCAAGCCGGAGAACCTCCTCGTGGACCCGGAGAGTGGCGACCTGAAGCTCATCGACTTCGGTTGCGGCACCTTCCTCCAGGAGCAGGCCTTCACGCAATTTGCCGGTGAGCCCACAGGCCGGGCCCCGCTCCCAGTGCCAGGCACTGCACGGCCCCGTTCCCTCCTGGGCTGCGGGCTGCGGCATTCAGCCGGCTGCCGGCTGCCCTTTGGCACGGGCCAGATGCTGTGCCCCAGGAGCCGGCTGCCGGCCCTGCCCACAGAGGGGGGCTGCCAAAGCCAGGCCCCGGCCGCTCGGCTTGGCAGGCCCGCAAGGGCTTGGGCTGCTCCGCTGGCCTTGTCTGCCTTGCAGAACGGTTTCCTGGCTTTGGCCAATTGGCTGGGGGACGCCGGCTGGCCCCGGGGGGAAGTTGTGGCCACTGGTGCAGCCCCTGCTTCTGCCAGGAGGCTGGCACCAGGCTCTGGAAGGCAGCAGCCTGCGCCTGGACAGCGCCGCCTGTGTCCCCTAGGAACACACCTGTACAGCCCACCCGAGTGGATCTGCCTTGGCTGCTACCACGGCCATTCGGCGACCATCTGGTCCCTGGGCGTGCTGCTGTACGTCATGGTCTGCGGGAACGAGCCCTTCCAGGACGACCGTGGCATCGTGTCGGGGCAGCTCTTCTTCTGGCAGCAGGTCTCTCCAGGTTGGTGTCCGGCCTCAAGAAGGCAGGCTTTGGCAGATGGCACCGCGCAGCCCAGCGTGGCCCTCACGCAGCTCCGCGGGAGGTCGATCTGCCCTCAAGGGCTGGCCGCAGGCGGCGGCCCGTGACCACGGTGGGGTCGGTGTGGCCCGCTTGGCTGCAGGAGGTGGCGCGTGTCCTGCCGTGCCGCTGTCCCGCAAAGGGCAGAGTCAGCCGGGAGGCCGGCACAGCTCTGAGCACACGCAGCACGGCCCGGGCCCTGCGGGCGCCGGGAGCAGCTGGGCAGGAGCCTTCTGCAAGTGACCGGCGCTTTCTGGCTTCTCTCCCCAGAGTGCCAACATCTGATCCGCTGGTGTTTGTCCAAGCACCCCGCGGACAGGCCAGCGCTGGAGGAGATCTTGCGCCACCCTTGGCTGCGGGGCGGGCGTCTTTGATGCCTTGCCGGAGCCTCTGCAGCACCCGGTTGCCGAGTCCCACGCAGGAGTGAGGACTCGAGAAATAAAAGAACCACAAACCCATGCCGGGGTGTCAAGTCTGCTCCTGGTTAGCAACTTCAGCTAAAGAACCCTCTTGGGAAAAGGGGTGATCAGAGTGTTCCCTTCAGCCTTTGTCAAGCTTTTGATGCCTTTCCTCCAGGCATCATGGCACTTTTGTGTCTTCAAGCACAGGCTGTAGTCCAGGCAGGAGGGGCTGTAACAAGCCAAGAAATGCAACAGTGAAACAACAGCCGCCCTTTCAAACTGAGGCGGCCACTTGGCTTCACCTGAAGTGATACGTGGGCTCATGTGTGCATTCCAAGGGCCAGCGGGTGGCAGGGACAGAGATGCTGCTCCTCTCCAATGCTGGGAGAAGAATCAGAAATGGCAAAAGGTCATTTCAGGTTGAGCCCTGACAAAACTCTTCCTCTTTCTTCCCCTGAAATGGGAGGCAGGGCTGCGCCTTTGACCAGCTGGGTCTGCAGCCTCGTAAGCCATGGGCATGGAGCCCACAGGAAATGTTGAGATGCTGGAGTTGCTCCCATGGTGCTGGGCCCATTGCAGCCCTCAAAATACCTTTCTCTACCCTCAAAACAACTGGTAGAGATGGAAAGTGCAGTAACCAGTCTAGCCACAGGAAAGCACCCAGGTGCCTTCCCTGGCCCTGTGGGCAGGTGCCAGCTGCAAACCTGTGCCACCTTCTGTCTACTGCCCTGACCTACCACTACAGGCTTTGGGAAAAAAACATACTTCTTCAGAAATGAGGAAGGGGCAGTCAATAGCTAACTCATGGAAGCACGAGTTAACTATTGGGAGACAGCAAACGTTAGTTCAGACAGCAGACTGTAATTACAAAACCTAAGAAACCAAATTTGCCCTACTCTTGTCAAGATAGAGGGCACAAGGATCATCTCAGAGACCGCTGAAACATTCCTCAAAGGACTACGCATGCCCAGGGAGAAAGGTGAAAAAGTTCACTGAGAGGAAGACTACTGGCCTTCATCAGAAAAGACCCCCGAGGAAGAGGAGAGGCCTTCCTCAGCGCGGCCACCAGGACACACAGCGCATGCGTGGCCCATATGCTAATGACTTCCGAGAAATAATTTGTATAACCACACCTGTCCCAAGGAATGTGATGAATATTCCTAATTTAACCCATAATACTTGTGTTGTAGAGAGCACCAGGTGCGTGTTTGGAGGAGCGATCCCCACACACCCGGCGCGCCGAATAAAGCAAATACCCGCTTCTCTGACTCTGTCTCTGAAGTGTCTCCTGGCCCGGTTGCGGCATGATTCAATTCCAATTAAAAGAATCCTCTAAAAAAATGGGACATTTCAGTGCCCCACTTCAGTTTAAACACTTTAAACATGGCATGCCTGCATGTTTCTTCTTTTTTCTTTCCCCTGGATCCTGCATTAGCCTTAAAATCTGCCGGGTAGAGCCGGTAGGGCACTGCAGCAGTGTAGTGCTTCCAGTCCTTCCCATCTTTGCTGCAACAACCGTGCTCGTCCCGAATGCAGCGCTGGGTGAGCAGAGTGGTCATGTAAACGATGTAGAAGTAAGGCAGGATGTGCTCAAAGCCACAAGCCAGGCAATAGGCCAGCGAGCCCATCAGGTCTCCCGTGCAGTTGAAATGACGTGCCCAGCCCCAAAAGCCAGAGGTCATCAGCTTGCTGTAGTGCTTGGGCCCATCCACGGACACGTAGGAGCACTCGATGGACTCCGGCTTCTTCCCCCAGATCCTGCACTTGCCATTGGTACGACGGAAGAGGTCCTTCTGGTGGTTGGTCATTCTGAAGATGGAATAGCCCAGCAAGCCCAGCATCAAGACCCCTACGGCATGGGCTGTGCACAGCTGGACAGGCTGGTAAACCAAATACAGACCCTGGGGAGCACAAAAACAATCAGACATTTACTTCCAACAGAGGCTCAGCATGCCAGACCAATTCCTTGACTACAGTGGCCCACAACAGACCAGAAGAAAGAGTAGAAAAATCTACTGCAACAGTAAAACTGCAGAAAACTTTCAAAAAACTCTGCATCCAACAGTTTCCTTCTCTCTTTCTCTCTCCAAAATTGCACTTCTTCCTGAAACAAGAAGAGAGAAGTTGCAAGGATGCAAACCGGACAGAAGGAAAAAGCAAGGAACAAAACACAAACAAACCACCGCTAACCAAAAGACCCTCAACAAGCAGGAGTAAAAAAAAAAGGAAACGGAAAGGATTTAGAAAAAAAGGAAACCAAAAGGATTCAGAAAAGTATACAGACACAACAGACAGTGACAGAAAGAGGCACAAAAGAAGGGCAGGAGAGGAAAAGATGTCCAATCTGGGCACGGACAGGAAGCCTGCCTACCCAGGAATTGTTACAAAGAATGTTGCAAGGATTTCTCAACAGTCAAACCGCCTAGAAACATTTAAGGTGCACATTAACCTGCTGAGAAGAATGTTTCTGCAAAGTTTCCTTCCTCTTAGCCCAAATCCACAGTGTCCACATTTTTACCTGCAAAGTAGAGAGGGAAGGCAACCAAACACAGTCTCCCCAGCCCAAATACCATCCCAAATGATCATGGCAGATAGCAATGGTTTTCAAGTACCAGGCTTCATTCCAAAAGAAGTCCAGAACAAAAATACCCTGCAACAGAATAATTTCACAGTAATAACAGAGCACTGTCACCAGTTACCCTGTTTAACAGCATCAGCCTAATGTCTGTGCTGCCTTGTGATGTGATCTCACAACTCATTGGTGTTTTTATGTTAGCACTTCAAAACCAGACGTTTCTGAACACAGTTAGGAAGAACTATCACATAAATACAAGCTATGTGGATACACAATATCTACCTACCTATCTATCTATCTACACAGATAAAGCAACAGTAGGATGACTAAGGCAAGTGTACAACTCAAGGACGAACGCTTGGGAAGTGAACTCACAGTTGATCAGCCCAATCTCTCTTCAGCTTAGAGTCACAGCGTTACAAAGAGGGCCGATAGAGCTCCTATTGAGCAGGCTTCCATTTCCACAGATCAGGCAATAAATCCAAAGAAGTCCCAGCACACCATCACTGAATGAGCTTGTTTCAGGCCAGGAAAAAACACTTCATTTTCATTTCCATAGAAGGACTTCTTTTCCTACTTTAATATTAGTTTACTTCCTAGCTGGTTTCCTAATTTCCTCCTTGGAATTTACCTGAAGGACATTGACAAGGATCATGGAGTTTGTCGCTTCGCCATACAGCTCCTCTGGTTTGGCAGCAAAGGAAAGGTTGATCAGAGTCCAGGCCACAATCCCAGGGCGCCCACTGAAGAAAGAGCTTGAAATCAAACCACTTCCCTATTCGAGGGTTAAATTCAATCCCCATCATGTAGTCGTAAAAGAAGTTTCCAGTGAATTTGCTGTAAAACATAAAAAAATTGGAAATGTACAGAGTTCTACACAAATACAGGTAATTACTGCTCTGACTACACAATTCAGATTAATTTGATGTAGTGATAATAAAAATCATCAAAGCATGTAACGCTGTGCAAGGTAACAGAAGCTGACCCAGCTGAAGTATTACATTAATAGACATAAGTTGTAGAGTTTCAGAAGTGCCCGAGTTTACTCTTGCTAACACTTCTGAACAGTCTCACTATTTCTAGGATGGGTGTATCTGTGACACTGAGGCTGCCAGTCCCATGGTGTGCAGCATGAAACACGGGGGATGGTGCTAGTGAAGCAAAGAACCACTGTCATACACTGGCTCAGCTCTCTCTGCCAGTGAAATATATTCTGTCATTCAATTGATAGACCCGGTTTTTATTTAACAGTTTTAATCTCGGATTACCTCGTCTTCTCTCATTACTAAAATTCACATACCACTCTTTGGCATTGGGAGGGAAAAAGTAGCCTTTAATCATTGCAAACGTGGACACTGCATATCCCAAGCTATTGGCACACCACAGGAGAGGAATCCACTTGTCAAAAATGATGGTAGGTGAGAAGAAGTGGAAGCAAGAAGCATTTGCAAACCAAAGCACATGGGTCATGATCCAGGCCTGAAGTCCATTGATTTTCATATTTATTCACGACACCTAAAAGATGAAGAAAAAAAATCGAGTGTTACTGACCCCGCATTACTGCAGCTTTTAATTCACATGGCTATGCACAGAATACACAGAAGCTCAATCAAGCGCTCATGAAACAACTTCTCTCTCCTCGTCCTCCCAATTCAATACCTTAAAGCACTTTTCTGAGTGTTCCATTAAACTCTGCTGTACCCATTAGGCTTTGTTAGGCTGAGTTTTTCTCCTCACAAAACTGAATTTAGGCTTTCCCCCAAAACTGACCAGAGTAACAAACCACTTCTCCTAACAGTTCACATCCCACATTTTGTTCAAGTCCCTTGGCTTCATGGAGCTTGAGCAGGTAAAACTATCTTGTCGAATACCAGCAATAGTCCTGGACAGCTACAGTCAACTGACAATTTCAAGTGCCAAAGTCATCAACCAGTACTTTTTCACTGCTGGTATGGTGCCTACCAGATCAACAGTTATACTAATTCTAAGAGATAGAAATGCTATCACTTCTTCTAAAAGATGACATCGATTGCTTTCTATTTTTGTTTGAACTGAACACGGGAGGAAGGTGAGAGCACTTCTGCCCACGTTTCCTCTGGCTACACATGGGCTATTAAACACTCTAGGTACAGAAATACTATCATTTCAGAAGATTGCACGGTGTCCGTGTATTCCAAGGAATACCTTACCAGCAGGGGTGACAGCACCTTCTTGTACACCTCCCACATATCCAGGGAGAACTTTATGGCAGAAGTCAGGGATGGACATGTACAAAACCACCTAGAAGAGAGAGGATGTATTCACAGTAAATACAGACGAGACAAAATCCCTCAAAACACTATTCCTTACATACACATACCAAATAGAATGTTTCTATTAAGTTTCTATTAAGTATTGGGTAAGCAAATATGGCAATATTTAGCTGTTGGGATTTTAGACTAGTAATACATCTAAGCTTTGAGACAGCTCAAAGATGTACTTCATGTAAGGCTGCCATCCTTTTTTGGTGGGGAGGCAGGACAGTTGGTAACTAGATTCAGGTCCTCGTCGTTTTATTTTTATCTATTTCTTGTGTATGAATTTAAAACCAACGGATACTGCTATAAAGTTGCTTTTTCTTCAAAACCTCATTAAGGCATATGTCACACAAGGAATATTTGCGTATATTCCCTACATGCTTCTTTTCCAAGTACGTAAGCTTCCTTTGGATTCCAAAAAGCCCTGGAAAGTGGGAAACACCAAAGAGTAAATGCCAGTTCAACATTCCACTATCCTTTGTGCAAAAGGATTCATCCAACAGCCGTGTGAGAAACCAGACCCGGCATCCAGATCATAACTCAAGAATGTACCTGGAAAGTGACCCAAAGGGAATAGATGCCAGCAGCCCTATAGGTCAGTGTGGGAGTCCTGTTCCAGATGTCAGACAGATGTTTATTCCCTGTCAGCAAGTCCAGCAGTGGGTCAGTCAGAGAGCACTGGTACTGGTCACAGGACATGATGAAGTAATACACGATCGGCGGTGCAAACACGAGCAGGAAAAGGATGCTTGCCAAGGAAAACCAGTCCACCTCCCTGTAATCCAAAACAGAGCATTTTGTTTGCCCAGGTTTCAGAGAGATGAGTTACATCAAATAACTTTTTCAGTGGACCTTCTAGACTAACTGGATGAAAACTGAAAATGTCTTCAGGGCACAGACATGTCTGGTGGTCAAACAGCCATTAAAAAATCAGCACAGAACAGACTTTACCACAAACTCCTCTAAAACTACACTAGCTGATCAGAGCAAGAGATGAGAGAAAATCTCCCCTCCAAAAACCAGATTATTATTACAGACTTCACCTTTTTGATGGCAATCATGGCTCTAACTGGTAGAGTATTCGGTTGAAAGTGATAATGGAATCCCAAGAACATGATGCAAAGCTTGGAAACTTGCAAAAGACAGACCTTGGACAGCCATACATTGAACTTGCTGTGCCAGCCACTTTTGCTGTTCCCAGCTGCAGTCCAATGCCCTACTAATACCTACTCAGCTCTTGGAGAACTGGGAGATGCATCCTCAATCTTGCTACAGCGGGACTGATCAGCTGGGAATGCCACAGATGCTGGGATGCTTGTTTTCCAGATCACATGAAATATTTCTTTCCTAGGAACTAGAAATGTTACCAATTTTTACTTCCCGGCCTTTCCTGGCCATCTGCATCCTCAGCCACAAGCAGGCTCTGCAGATCGACGTGGCTCTGGGGAAGCAGGGACTCCTGTCTGTGGGCAAAGAAAACAAAGACAACTTGTAAGAAGAGAACCTGGAGCTTCTAGTTAGAAGAGAAAGGACTGTTCAATCAAGGCAGGGGCGACGAAGGAAACTTTCTAAAATGGAACAAGCAGCAGAAGCACAGTAGTTTTGCAGAAGAAATTCTCCTTCCAGCACTTGGCTTAGGGAAAAAGCCTGATGTTGCTACGAGAGACACGAGTTCATGTCTAGTATTGGGTAGCAGACATCGGAGCATTTCGACTATTGGCTTTCCAGGCTCACGCTATTCGAACCTGAGAGTGAAACTCTTCTAAAAGCCAGAGGTGCTTGGAAGAAATGTTTCTGCTCACACCACGACTGGGGACCGTGCATCATTCATACCTTGCACCTGTCCAAAGGCCTTCCTCCGTCTGCGCTCCGGCAGCTCTCACCGAGGCTCTGGCAGGGACGGAGGCTCTTGCCAGAAGTATCGCAAGCGTGGAGATCTTCCTCATCCTGCTCCTCCACTGCTGACATCAGGGAATTCCCTGGAGCTGGGAACGTCTGCCTTTCCTGCTGGAGGATCTTGTTTGGCAGTTCTCTGACGTTCTTCACCTTTGGCAGTGCCGCAGCCATGGAGGTGTAGGACAGATGTTTCCCTCTCCCACTCCCCACTGCCACCAGCTCCCCCTGGGCAATGAGGGGGCTGCCGGCTGAGCGAGGGCAGCGCCAACGTGCAGCAGCTCAAGGATCCGCTCCCTGCGCGCTTCCCGGGATAGGGCTGCCCTGGGCCTTGGCATGGACAGAGGGTCCCCCTTCTCTGCTGGCCGTGACCCTCCTGCCCCAGCCTCGCTCAGGTCGATTCATGTGCCTCCCGTGAGGGACGCCCTCCACACAGATCCTGCTTCTGATTCCTTGGATCCACAGCACTGTTTCTCCTGGATTTTAGCCACGCCTTCCCCTCTGTAAAGCATAGGGATACATAGGAGGAGTGTGTTGGGCTCCCCTCCACCACTGTTAGTGGTTTCAGGCCCCCAGGAGCTCTTGTGTCTCCCTTTTTCCCAACGATATCCCCTCCGTCCCCTCCTTCCCGACGCTTCCCCTCAGCAGCACCGAGCCTTTTCCCGCCCTTTGCTCCCCTCAGCGCTGGCCCCGGCCCCGCTCAGACCACGGCCCCTCGCCGCCGCTGAGGCCCTGCCCACGCCCATCGTCCTGGCCACGCCCCCTCGGCTGGGAACGGCTCCCCGCCCTCCCCTCCCTAATTAGCGCCCTTCCTTCCTCCCTCCTTAATGCCTCACTAATTCGGCCCCCTGCGGCCAAGGGCAGGGCTTTGGAGGAGCTCTGTGCGGCAGCCTGGCTGCGTGCGGCAGGCCAGAGACGCCCAGTGTTGTCCCTCCGCTCAGGGCAGGGATCCGGGGCACCGCGGCCACCCGGGGAAGATGCTCCGTTGCCAGCCCACACCTCCACCAAAGGGAGAGGAGGAAAGCAGGCTGCCAGAGCCACAGAAGCCCTCAAGACTTCCCCAGCTGGCTCTTCTCCGCCCTGCCCCGCCCCGCCCCGCCCCTTCCAAGGCCGTTTTTACAGGAGCTCCGAAAGAGGCAAAAAAGGACAAACGAGCTCCACAGCGAATTCCTGAAAGAAAAATCCAGCAATGGCCAGGAGGCTCCTGTGGCTCCTTCCTGAAAATCAGGGCTATGGGGAACAGGGTGCAGGGTGTCCCAGGACACAGAGCTGGACACTGATCCCTCCTGGATCTCCTTGGCACCCCTGTCCCAGGCAAGGATGGTCCTGAATATCCTCCTGGAGCTGTCCCAGGAAAGTCCCTGCTCCCTGGTGCGGGATGGGAGGGGTAGAGGTGGTCCTCTCACACTCATCCCACTCATTCTCCCCTGCACTGGCTTTGCCCCTGGGGTGTTGACCCCCCTTTTTAGGGTGTCCAGCCCTGTTCCCATGGGGAACCTTGGCAGCACCCATGGGCATAACCAACCTTTGTGGGAGGCTGGGAGCACTGGTGAGGGCGGGGGCTGTTCCTGGTGACCTGGAACTTGGCTCCTGCTGTGAGCCAGGGGCTTTCTGCCTGCTGGGCTGGGGGAACACCCTCACTGAGCTCTGGGACACCCCCAGCCCCACACCCACTCCTTGCCACAGCTCCTCCCAGACAGCATCCGCTACGCACACGTCCCCCGCTACCGTCCCTCGGCCAGGGGCCTTGTGGCTCATGCCAGACCCTTCTTCCTCCCCAGGGAGTCTCCTCCCAGGAAAGCGGGAAGCCCCCCGCAGCCCAGGACTCTCCAGCTCAGCCCCCCTGGAGCCAGGCCGCCCTCTGAGTCCCACGTGCCCTGAGCCAGGTGGGGACTGGCGGCCGTCTTGGCCACAGCGACCACAAATCAATCGAGTTTCAAACCTCTGACAAGAGGAAAAGGGCCAGCAAAACCTCAGCTCGGGCCATGAGGAGAGCAGACTTCAGACTGCTCAGGGAACTGCTAAGCAGGGTCTCCAGGGACAATGTTTTTGCAGGTGCTGGGGTCCATCCGTGCTGGTCAATTTTGAAACATCACCTCCTAAGGGCACAGCAGCAGGAGATTCCCAAATGTCGAAAGCCAAGCAGGCGAGGCAGAAGGCTTCTTCTCTGGCAAAGAGGATGGAAAAGGAAGCTGTGTGCCCAGTGGAAGCAAGGTCACAAGAAGAATACGGATGTCAGGAAAATTAGTCCTCAAACACCACAGCTGTACGTCCAAACAAGAGACAGAGCAGTCCTGTTACTTTGATCGAATAAAGGGAGAGGTCATGGGCATTTCCCACGGGATCTCTCAAGTTGATAGAGGACGCAGCTTCCTTTATCTCCTAATTTCCCAGCTGCATTTCCCTCTCTCTTTCCCCACTGGCTGAGCTACTTGAGAGGTACAGACTTCCCAAATGGCTTAATACAAACCCCCTTTCTAATGTCTACCCCCCTCCCCCCCCCCCCCCATTCTTTTGCTCCTGTCTCTGTTCTTTTTCTCTAAATCCAGGGATTAGCAGAGTCTTGAGTGAGTAACAGTCTGTGTCAATTAGTGGAATTCCTATGGAATTTAGGGTTCCTCCCTTTGCTGCTTCTTTCACCTATCAGTATCTGGCTTTATCTACCATCAGGCCCACAGATAGTTTGTAAAGACACCTCCTTCTCATTCCTTCCCCAGAGATGTTTCTCGCCACTGTACGGAGAACTTTGGTGCACTGAAAGCTCAGCTGGAGAGGAAGGTGGCCAGAAATGTGGGGCCCAATAAAAAGAGTGGTTTTAAATATATGCATGGAAAGAAACATTGTAGAAGTAACATTGTCCCCTTCCAGGATGTGGATGGTCACCTGACAAACAGGGCCAGGGACACAGCACAGGTGTTTAATGCATTCTTTGCCTCTGTCTTCAACACTCTTCCCTCCCTTCGCCGTGGAAAACGTGCACTGTACCAAGGGACACTGCAAAGTCCCTGAAGAGGGCAAGCCCTGCTCAGCAGAAAGCAAACCACCCCTGTTTGATCCACAGCATTCCCATGGTGCATCTGAACCCAGTGTGTGCCAGCAACTGGGAAAAAAGGAACCCTATGCCCGTCAAAACCAGAGCAGTGAGAGCACCATGAGCGCTCCTTGGGAAATCCTGACTTGTTTAGAACAGAGGCAACGCAGAAGTCGGTGAGCTGTTACAGAAAACTCTTCCTGCCCTCGACAGCCAGTTCAGGAGAGCTCCCCAGAGACACAGGAACTTCAACTCCCTTTGTCTCTGGAAGATCTTCGCAGGCACAGAGTAGTGGCTGTTGCCAGTTGGTACCGCTGCAGTGTCCTGGGAGCCATGGGCTTGACACTGGTGGCAGCAGCACTCTTCCTGATGTGCCACTTGCTGCAGGGAATGATTCACTGCAGCAGGCTGAGCTCCTGTTCTTGCTGCCAGGCTTTTTCTGGCCATGTGCATCCTTAGGCATGAGCTGGTTCTGCTGATCCCTGAGGTGGGCCCAGGGCTATGACGGCACAAAGGGGCTGAGCGCTGGTGAGAGGCGGGGCTGGGATGTCACCCGGCTGTCCTGGCCCACAGCACTGTGACATCACCGCGCAGTCGCTATGTAACACGGGCCAGCACCTGCAGCTGCCAGTGCAGTCGCGATGGGACGTGCCGGAGCCATGTGTGACGGTGTTGTCCCAGTGATTGTGCTTGTCCTGCTGTTGGCCGCTGTGGCTGTCTGGTGGGCCGTTGGCCACTGGCAACCACGGAGGCGGCAGACAAGGACAGCGAAGAGGCGCAAGCGCCCCGGGGTGCAGCCCAGAGGCTCACGGAGGAAGCGAGGAGCCTCTGCGGCTCCCAGGTCCTCCAGGCCTCGGGCCACCCCTCGCAAGCGGCCACGTGCTCCCGCGAGCCCCCTGGACAGCCCCTGCAGCTGCGGCCCCTGCGTGGCAGTGGCCCAGGAGCTGCAGGAACTGATGCTGCTGCTCTGGGCTCGCAATGGGACATGGGTGCCGCTCTACTCTGGGATGTGGCAGGCCTTGTGGAAAGAACTGGAGGAGCTGCTGAAGCGAGGCCACCTGCCCTGCTGTGGCTCGGCCAGCTCCTCCAGGAGGCTCCATCCCTTCAAGAGGCTGCTCCCAGCAAGATTCTCCATCCCTGGGAGAGCCTCAAGCCTTGCAAGGATGGCACACCATCAGAGAGCCGCCATCCAGGCAAGAAGCTCAGGCTGTCAGAGATCCTCCATCCCGCCAGGAGCGTCCGCTATCTCTGACAGCCTCCATCGCCCGCAGACACTCCGTGAGACCTGCAGTCAGCCTGCAGAAAGTGCAGAGCCTGTGCACAGGTCTCCCAGCTCCCTTGGACTCATGGACTTCAACAACACGGGCACAACCCTGACAACTGACGTTGCCAGGGAAAGCCCAAAAGTCCAAGTGGGAGCCCAGCCCGATCCAGGGGAGCCTTGTCAGGAGCAGGTGCTGGAGCAGCGAGTGAGCTGGAGCCAGCAGTTGCCGGCCCACAGCTCCCAGGACGCTGTGCCGGCTGCGCCAGCTGGCAACAGCTCTTGCCTGGTGGCGGAGACGAGCCTCAAGACACCCAGGAGGTTCCTCCATCTCCAGGAAGCTGCTCCGAGACAGCCACCGACTACCAGGAAGGCCTTGCTGGTAGCAGGTGAGATCTGAGGAGCTCTCTGAGGCTCCCTTGGGGCTCTTGAGGGGCATCCGCAGGCCAGGCCAGGGCCCTTGAGAGCAGCCGAGTCCCTGGCTGTTTCCAGTGCTTCTGATGCCACAGCTTCAAAAAACCCCTCTCTGGTTTGCAGCTGCTCCTGACACCCCCCTGTGCGAGTCCTCGGGCTGTAGCCCCGGCAGTCCTCAAGAGCAGAGTCCAGCCCACGACGCCGGGGACAGCGACGGTGCCGCCCTGCCCCGCTGCCCTCCGGCTCCTGCAGCCGCCTCTGCGCGCTCCCCTGCCCCAGCTCTGGCGCTCGCCAGCCCGACGGCTGCAAGGCGGTGGCCGCTGCCCGGCGCGCAGCAGGAAGCAGGTCAGAGCAAGGTGGCCCGCGGTGGCTCGGCCCGCTTCACTCGCGGGCACTTGGCCGGGGGGGCCCTGGGCGCAAGGCTGATGGCTCGGTCTCGGTCGCAGGGCAAAAGAAGAAGCTGCAGGAGCTGTACCAGCTGGGCCCGCAGCTGGGCAGCGGTGGCTTCGGCACCGTTTTCTCGGGCATCCGCCTCTCGGACGGGAGCCCGGTAAGTGGCCGGGACGGCGGGGCGCGGGACGAGGGCCAGGGGCGGGGCAGGGCTTGAGCTCAGCCCCGTCTCTCGTGGGCTTGCAGGTGGCCATCAAACGCGTGGCCCGGGAGAGCGTGGTGCAGTGGTACGAGCTGGTGAGTGAGTGAGCGGGGCCACGGCGCCAGAGCGCCAGAGCGGGGCGTGGCGGGCAGGGATAAGGCCGGGCCCCGAGGGCGGGAGGCGGCGCAGGGCGGGGGGAGCGGGCGTGGGCTCAGCGTGCGAGCCGGAGCAGGGCGGGCCCGGGGATGCCAAACACCGGTGGTGGGGCCGGGCAGGGGGGCACCCCCCAAGCATCCCCTGGGCGGGAGGAAGCCCAAGCACCAGGGAGGCTGCCCAAGGGGGCACTGGGGCATCCCAGGCACGGGGCAGCACAGCAGCCCCAGGGCAGCATCAGGCCTGCTGGAGGCACTGTCTCCTCCCCACAGCCCGACGGCACCCGCGTTCCCATGGAGATTGTGCTCATGGAGAAGGTGGGCTCTGGCTGCCACAACATCATCCAGCTCCTCGACTGGTTTGAGCTGCCTGACAGCTTCCTGCTGGTCATGGAGCGTCCGGAGTCATCGCAGGATCTCCTGGACTTCCTGCTGGAGCAGGGCTTCCTGTGCGAGGAGATGGCGCGCTGGCTTTTCTGCCAGGTGCTGGAGGCCGTGCGGCACTGCACCGCCTGCGGCGTCCTGCACCGGGACATCAAGCCGGAGAACCTCCTCGTGGACCCGGAGAGTGGCGACCTGAAGCTCATCGACTTCGGTTGCGGCACCTTCCTCCAGGAGCAGGCCTTCACGCAATTTGCCGGTGAGCCCACAGGCCGGGCCCCGCTCCCAGTGCCAGGCACTGCACGGCCCCGTTCCCTCCTGGGCTGCGGGCTGCGGCATTCAGCCGGCTGCCGGCTGCCCTTTGGCACGGGCCAGATGCTGTGCCCCAGGAGCCGGCTGCCGGCCCTGCCCACAGAGGGGGGCTGCCAAAGCCAGGCCCCGGCCGCTCGGCTTGGCAGGCCCGCAAGGGCTTGGGCTGCTCCGCTGGCCTTGTCTGCCTTGCAGAACGGTTTCCTGGCTTTGGCCAATTGGCTGGGGGACGGCGGCTGGCCCCGGGGGGAAGTTGTGGCCACTGGTGCAGCCCCTGCTTCTGCCAGGAGGCTGGCACCAGGCTCTGGAAGGCAGCAGCCTGCGCCTGGACAGCGCCGCCTGTGTCCCCTAGGAACACACCTGTACAGCCCACCCGAGTGGATCTGCCTTGGCTGCTACCACGGCCATTCGGCGACCATCTGGTCCCTGGGCGTGCTGCTGTACGTCATGGTCTGCGGGAACGAGTCCTTCCAGGACGACCGTGGCATCGTGTCGGGGCAGCTCTTCTTCTGGCAGCAGGTCTCTCCAGGTTGGTGTCCGGCCTCAAGAAGGCAGGCTTTGGCAGATGGCACCGCGCAGCCCAGCGTGGCCCTCACGCAGCTCCGCGGGAGGTCGATCTGCCCTCAAGGGCTGGCCGCAGGCGGCGGCCCGTGACCACGGTGGGGTCGGTGTGGCCCGCTTGGCTGCAGGAGGTGGCGCGTGTCCTGCCGTGCCGCTGTCCCGCAAAGGGCAGAGTCAGCCGGGAGGCCGGCACAGCTCTGAGCACACGCAGCACGGCCCGGGCCCTGCGGGCGCCGGGAGCAGCTGGGCAGGAGCCTTCTGCAAGTGACCGGCGCTTTCTGGCTTCTCTCCCCAGAGTGCCAACATCTGATCCGCTGGTGTTTGTCCAAGCACCCCGCGGACAGGCCAGCGCTGGAGGAGATCTTGCGCCACCCTTGGCTGCGGGGCGGGCGTCTTTGATGCCTTGCCGGAGCCTCTGCAGCACCCGGTTGCCGAGTCCCACGCAGGAGTGAGGACTCGAGAAATAAAAGAACCACAAACCCATGCCGGGGTGTCAAGTCTGCTCCTGGTTAGCAACTTCAGCTAAAGAACCCTCTTGGGAAAAGGGGTGATCAGAGTGTTCCCTTCAGCCTTTGTCAAGCTTTTGATGCCTTTCCTCCAGGCATCATGGCACTTTTGTGTCTTCAAGCACAGGCTGTAGTCCAGGCAGGAGGGGCTGTAACAAGCCAAGAAATGCAACAGTGAAACAACAGCCGCCCTTTCAAACTGAGGCGGCCACTTGGCTTCACCTGAAGTGATACGTGGGCTCATGTGTGCATTCCAAGGGCCAGCGGGTGGCAGGGACAGAGATGCTGCTCCTCTCCAATGCTGGGAGAAGAATCAGAAATGGCAAAAGGTCATTTCAGGTTGAGCCCTGACAAAACTCTTCCTCTTTCTTCCCCTGAAATGGGAGGCAGGGCTGCGCCTTTGACCAGCTGGGTCTGCAGCCTCGTAAGCCATGGGCATGGAGCCCACAGGAAATGTTGAGATGCTGGAGTTGCTCCCATGGTGCTGGGCCCATTGCAGCCCTCAAAATACCTTTCTCTACCCTCAAAACAACTGGTAGAGATGGAAAGTGCAGTAACCAGTCTAGCCACAGGAAAGCACCCAGGTGCCTTCCCTGGCCCTGTGGGCAGGTGCCAGCTGCAAACCTGTGCCACCTTCTGTCTACTGCCCTGACCTACCACTACAGGCTTTGGGAAAAAAACATACTTCTTCAGAAATGAGGAAGGGGCAGTCAATAGCTAACTCATGGAAGCACGAGTTAACTATTGGGAGACAGCAAACGTTAGTTCAGACAGCAGACTGTAATTACAAAACCTAAGAAACCAAATTTGCCCTACTCTTGTCAAGATAGAGGGCACAAGGATCATCTCAGAGACCGCTGAAACATTCCTCAAAGGACTACGCATGCCCAGGGAGAAAGGTGAAAAAGTTCACTGAGAGGAAGACTACTGGCCTTCATCAGAAAAGACCCCCGAGGAAGAGGAGAGGCCTTCCTCAGCGCGGCCACCAGGACACACAGCGCATGCGTGGCCCATATGCTAATGACTTCCGAGAAATAATTTGTATAACCAC
Source organism: Aphelocoma coerulescens (assembly GCF_041296385.1). Taxonomy (NCBI): domain Eukaryota; kingdom Metazoa; phylum Chordata; class Aves; order Passeriformes; family Corvidae; genus Aphelocoma; species Aphelocoma coerulescens. The sequence goes on along the minus strand of NW_027183497.1, from coordinate 14,052 downwards.
ACCTGTCCCAAGGAATGTGATGAATATTCCTAATTTAACCCATAATACTTGTGTTGTAGAGAGCACCAGGTGTGTGTTTGGAGGAGCGATCCCCACACACCCGGCGCGCCGAATAAAGCAAATACCCGCTTCTCTGACTCTGTCTCTGAAGTGTCTCCTGGCCCGGTTGCGGCATGATTCAATTCCAATTAAAAGAATCCTCTAAAAAAATGGGACATTTCAGTGCCCCACTTCAGTTTAAACACTTTAAACATGGCATGCCTGCATGTTTCTTCTTTTTTCTTTCCCCTGGATCCTGCATTAGCCTTAAAATCTGCCGGGTAGAGCCGGTAGGGCACTGCAGCAGTGTAGTGCTTCCAGTCCTTCCCATCTTTGCTGCAACAACCGTGCTCGTCCCGAATGCAGCGCTGGGTGAGCAGAGTGGTCATGTAAACGATGTAGAAGTAAGGCAGGATGTGCTCAAAGCCACAAGCCAGGCAATAGGCCAGCGAGCCCATCAGGTCTCCCGTGCAGTTGAAATGACGTGCCCAGCCCCAAAAGCCAGAGGTCATCAGCTTGCTGTAGTGCTTGGGCCCATCCACGGACACGTAGGAGCACTCGATGGACTCCGGCTTCTTCCCCCAGATCCTGCACTTGCCATTGGTACGACGGAAGAGGTCCTTCTGGTGGTTGGTCATTCTGAAGATGGAATAGCCCAGCAAGCCCAGCATCAAGACCCCTACGGCATGGGCTGTGCACAGCTGGACAGGCTGGTAAACCAAATACAGACCCTGGGGAGCACAAAAACAATCAGACATTTACTTCCAACAGAGGCTCAGCATGCCAGACCAATTCCTTGACTACAGTGGCCCACAACAGACCAGAAGAAAGAGTAGAAAAATCTACTGCAACAGTAAAACTGCAGAAAACTTTCAAAAAACTCTGCATCCAACAGTTTCCTTCTCTCTTTCTCTCTCCAAAATTGCACTTCTTCCTGAAACAAGAAGAGAGAAGTTGCAAGGATGCAAACCGGACAGAAGGAAAAAGCAAGGAAAAAAACACAAACAAACCACTGCTAACCAAAAGACCCTCAACAAGCAGGAGTAAAAAAAAAAAGGAAACGGAAAGGATTTAGAAAAAAAGGAAACCAAAAGGATTCAGAAAAGTATACAGACACAACAGACAGTGACAGAAAGAGGCACAAAAGAAGGGCAGGAGAGGAAAAGATGTCCAATCTGGGCACGGACAGGAAGCCTTCCTACCCAGGAATTGTTACAAAGAATGTTGCAAGGATTTCTCAACAGTCAAACCGCCTAGAAACATTTAAGGTGCACATTAACCTGCTGAGAAGAATGTTTCTGCAAAGTTTCCTTCCTCTTAGCCCAAATCCACAGTGTCCACATTTTTACCTGCAAAGTAGAGAGGGAAGGCAACCAAACACAGTCTCCCCAGCCCAAATACCATCCCAAATGATCATGGCAGATAGCAATGGTTTTCAAGTACCAGGCTTCATTCCAAAAGAAGTCCAGAACAAAAATACCCTGCAACAGAATAATTTCACAGTAATAACAGAGCACTGTCACCAGTTACCCTGTTTAACAGCATCAGCCTAATGTCTGTGCTGCCTTGTGATGTGATCTCACAACTCATTGGTGTTTTTATGTTAGCACTTCAAAACCAGACGTTTCTGAACACAGTTAGGAAGAACTAGCACATAAATACAAGCTATGTGGATACACAATATCTACCTACCTATCTATCTATCTACACAGATAAAGCAACAGTAGGATGACTAAGGCAAGTGTACAACTCAAGGACGAACGCTTGGGAAGTGAACTCACAGTTGATCAGCCCAATCTCTCTTCAGCTTAGAGTCACAGCGTTACAAAGAGGGCCGATAGAGCTCCTATTGAGCAGGCTTCCATTTCCACAGATCAGGCAATAAATCCAAAGAAGTCCCAGCACACCATCACTGAATGAGCTTGTTTCAGGCCAGGAAAAAACACTTCATTTTCATTTCCATAGAAGGACTTCTTTTCCTACTTTAATATTAGTTTACTTCCTAGCTGGTTTCCTAATTTCCTCCTTGGAATTTACCTGAAGGACATTGACAAGGATCATGGAGTTTGTCGCTTCGCCATACAGCTCCTCTTGTTTGGCAGCAAAGGAAAGGTTGATCAGAGTCCAGGCCACAATCCCAGGGCGCCCACTGAAGAAAGAGCTTGAAATCAAACCACTTCCCTATTCGAGGGTTAAATTCAATCCCCATCATGTAGTCGTAAAAGAAGTTTCCAGTGAATTTGCTGTAAAACATAAAAAAATTGGAAATGTACAGAGTTCTACACAAATACAGGTAATTACTGCTCTGACTACACAATTCAGATTAATTTGATGTAGTGATAATAAAAATCATCAAAGCATGTAACGCTGTGCAAGGTAACAGAAGCTGACCCAGCTGAAGTATTACATTAATAGACATAAGTTGTAGAGTTTCAGAAGTGCCCGAGTTTACTCTTGCTAACACTTCTGAACAGTCTCACTATTTCTAGGATGGGTGTATCTGTGACACTGAGGCTGCCAGTCCCATGGTGTGCAGCATGAAACACGGGGGATGGTGCTAGTGAAGCAAAGAACTACTGTCATACACTGGCTCAGCTCTCTCTGCCAGTGAAATATATTCTGTCATTCAATTGATAGACCCGGTTTTTATTTAACAGTTTTAATCTCTGATTACCTCGTCTTCTCTCATTACTAAAATTCACATACCACTCTTTGGCATTGGGAGGGAAAAAGTAGCCTTTAATCATTGCAAACGTGGACACTGCATATCCCAAGCTATTGGCACACCACAGGAGAGGAATCCACTTGTCAAAAATGATGGTAGGTGAGAAGAAGTGGAAGCAAGAAGCATTTGCAAACCAAAGCACATGGGTCATGATCCAGGCCTGAAGTCCATTGATTTTCATATTTATTCACGACACCTAAAAGATGAAGAAAAAAAATCGAGTGTTACTGACCCCGCATTACTGCAGCTTTTAATTCACATGGCTATGCACAGAATACACAGAAGCTCAATCAAGCGCTCATGAAACAACTTCTCTCTCCTCGTCCTCCCAATTCAATACCTTAAAGCACTTTTCTGAGTGTTCCATTAAACTCTGCTGTACCCATTAGGCTTTGTTAGGCTGAGTTTTTCTCCTCACAAAACTGAATTTAGGCTTTCCCCCAAAACTGACCAGAGTAACAAACCACTTCTCCTAACAGTTCACATCCCACATTTTGTTCAAGTCCCTTGGCTTCATGGAGCTTGAGCAGGTAAAACTATCTTGTCGAATACCAGCAATAGTCCTGGACAGCTACAGTCAACTGACAATTTCAAGTGCCAAAGTCATCAACCAGTACTTTTTCACTGCTGGTATGGTGCCTACCAGATCAACAGTTATACGAATTCTAAGAGATAGAAATGCTATCACTTCTTCTAAAAGATGACATCGATTGCTTTCTATTTTTGTTTGAACTGAACACGGGAGGAAGGTGAGAGCACTTCTGCCCACGTTTCCTCTGGCTACACATGGGCTATTAAACACTCTAGGTACAGAAATACTATCATTTCAGAAGATTGCACGGTGTCCGTGTATTCCAAGGAATACCTTACCAGCAGGGGTGACAGCACCTTCTTGTACACCTCCCACATATCCAGGGAGAACTTTATGGCAGAAGTCAGGGATGGACATGTACAAAACCACCTAGAAGAGAGAGGATGTATTCACAGTAAATACAGACGAGACAAAATCCCTCAAAACACTATTCCTTACATACACATACCAAATAGAATGTTTCTATTAAGTTTCTATTAAGTATTGGGTAAGCAAATATGGCAATATTTAGCTGTTGGGATTTTAGACTAGTAATACATCTAAGCTTTGAGACAGCTCAAAGATGTACTTCATGTAAGGCTGCCATCCTTTTTTGGTGGGGAGGCAGGACAGTTGGTAACTAGATTCAGGTCCTCGTCGTTTTATTTTTATCTATTTCTTGTGTATGAATTTAAAACCAACGGATACTGCTATAAAGTTGCTTTTTCTTCAAAACCTCATTAAGGCATATGTCACACAAGGAATATTTGCGTATATTCCCTACATGCTTCTTTTCCAAGTACATAAGCTTCCTTTGGATTCCAAAAAGCCCTGGAAAGTGGGAAACACCAAAGAGTAAATGCCAGTTCAACATTCCACTATCCTTTGTGCAAAAGGATTCATCCAACAGCCGTGTGAGAAACCAGACCCGGCATCCAGATCATAACTCAAGAATGTACCTGGAAAGTGACCCAAAGGGAATAGATGCCAGCAGCCCTATAGGTCAGTGTGGGAGTCCTGTTCCAGATGTCAGACAGATGTTTATTCCCTGTCAGCAAGTCCAGCAGTGGGTCAGTCAGAGAGCACTGGTACTGGTCACAGGACATGATGAAGTAATACACGATCGGCGGTGCAAACACGAGCAGGAAAAGGATGCTTGCCAAGGAAAACCAGTCCACCTCCCTGTAATCCAAAACAGAGCATTTTGTTTGCCCAGGTTTCAGAGAGATGAGTTACATCAAATAACTTTTTCAGTGGACCTTCTAGACTAACTGGATGAAAACTGAAAATGTCTTCAGGGCACAGACATGTCTGGTGGTCAAACAGCCATTAAAAAATCAGCACAGAACAGACTTTACCACAAACTCCTCTAAAACTACACTAGCTGATCAGAGCAAGAGATGAGAGAAAATCTCCCCTCCAAAAACCAGATTATTATTACAGACTTCACCTTTTTGATGGCAATCATGGCTCTAACTGGTAGAGTATTCGGTTGAAAGTGATAATGGAATCCCAAGAACATGATGCAAAGCTTGGAAACTTGCAAAAGACAGACCTTGGACAGCCATACATTGAACTTGCTGTGCCAGCCACTTTTGCTGTTCCCAGCTGCAGTCCAATGCCCTACTAATACCTACTCAGCTCTTGGAGAACTGGGAGATGCATCCTCAATCTTGCTACAGCGGGACTGATCAGCTGGGAATGCCACAGATGCTGGGATGCTTGTTTTCCAGATCTCATGAAATATTTCTTTCCTAGGAACTAGAAATGTTACCAATTTTTACTTCCCGGCCTTTCCTGGCCATCTGCATCCTCAGCCACAAGCAGGCTCTGCAGATCGACGTGGCTCTGGGGAAGCAGGGACTCCTGTCTGTGGGCAAAGAAAACAAAGACAACTTGTAAGAAGAGAACCTGGAGCTTCTAGTTAGAAGAGAAAGGACTATTCAATCAAGGCAGGGGCGACAAAGGAAACTTTCTAAAATGGAACAAGCAGCAGAAGCACAGTAGTTTTGCAGAAGAAATTCTCCTTCCAGCACTTGGCTTAGGGAAAAAGCCTGATGTTGCTACGAGAGACACGAGTTCATGTCTAGTATTGGGTAGCAGACATCGGAGCATTTCGACTATTGGCTTTCCAGGCTCACGCTATTCGAACCTGAGAGTGAAACTCTTCTAAAAGCCAGAGGTGCTTGGAAGAAATGTTTCTGCTCACACCACGACTGGGGACCGTGCATCATTCATACCTTGCACCTGTCCAAAGGCCTTCCTCCGTCTGCGCTCCGGCAGCTCTCACCGAGGCTCTGGCAGGGACGGAGGCTCTTGCCAGAAGTATCGCAAGCGTGGAGATCTTCCTCATCCTGCTCCTCCACTGCTGACATCAGGGAATTCCCTGGAGCTGGGAACGTCTGCCTTTCCTGCTGGAGGATCTTGTTTGGCAGTTCTCTGACGTTCTTCACCTTTGGCAGTGCCGCAGCCATGGAGGTGTAGGACAGATGTTTCCCTCTCCCACTCCCCACTGCCACCAGCTCCCCCTGGGCAATGAGGGGGCTGCCGGCTGAGCGAGGGCAGCGCCAACGTGCAGCAGCTCAAGGATCCGCTCCCTGCGCGCTTCCCGGGATAGGGCTGCCCTGGGCCTTGGCATGGACAGAGGGTCCCCCTTCTCTGCTGGCCGTGACCCTCCTGCCCCAGCCTCGCTCAGGTCGATTCATGTGCCTCCCGTGAGGGACGCCCTCCACACAGATCCTGCTTCTGATTCCTTGGATCCACAGCACTGTTTCTCCTGGATTTTAGCCACGCCTTCCCCTCTGTAAAGCATAGGGATACATAGGAGGAGTGTGTTGGGCTCCCCTCCACCACTGTTAGTGGTTTCAGGCCCCCAGGAGCTCTTGTGTCTCCCTTTTTCCCAACGATATCCCCTCCGTCCCCTCCTTCCCGACGCTTCCCCTCAGCAGCACCGAGCCTTTTCCCGCCCTTTGCTCCCCTCAGCGCTGGCCCCGGCCCCGCTCAGACCACGGCCCCTCGCCGCCGCTGAGGCCCTGCCCACGCCCATCGTCCTGGCCACGCCCCCTCGGCTGGGAACGGCTCCCCGCCCTCCCCTCCCTAATTAGCGCCCTTCCTTCCTCCCTCCTTAATGCCTCGCTAATTCGGTCCCCTGCGGCCAAGGGCAGGGCTTTGGAGGAGCTCTGTGCGGCAGCCTGGCTGCGTGCGGCAGGCCAGAGACGCCCAGTGTTGTCCCTCCGCTCAGGGCAGGGATCCGGGGCACCGCGGCCACCCGGGGAAGATGCTCCGTTGCCAGCCCACACCTCCACCAAAGGGAGAGGAGGAAAGCAGGCTGCCAGAGCCACAGAAGCCCTCAAGACTTCCCCAGCTGGCTCTTCTCCGCCCTGCCCCGCCCCGCCCCGCCCCGCCCCTTCCAAGGCCGTTTTTACAGGAGCTCCGAAAGAGGCAAAAAAAGACAAACGAGCTCCACAGCGAATTCCTGAAAGAAAAATCCAGCAATGGCCAGGAGGCTCCTGTGGCTCCTTCCTGAAAATCAGGGCTATGGGGAACAGGGTGCAGGGTGTCCCAGGACACAGAGCTGGACACTGATCCCTCCTGGATCTCCTTGGCACCCCTGTCCCAGGCAAGGATGGTCCTGAATATCCTCCTGGAGCTGTCCCAGGAAAGTCCCTGCTCCCTGGTGCGGGATGGGAGGGGTAGAGGTGGTCCTCTCACACTCATCCCACTCATTCTCCCCTGCGCTGGCTTTGCCCCTGGGGTGTTGACCCCCCTTTTTAGGGTGTCCAGCCCTGTTCCCATGGGGAACCTTGGCAGCACCCATGGGCATAACCAACCTTTGTGGGAGGCTGGGAGCACTGGTGAGGGCGGGGGCTGTTCCTGGTGACCTGGAACTTGGCTCCTGCTGTGAGCCAGGGGCTTTCTGCCTGCTGGGCTGGGGGAACACCCTCACTGAGCTCTGGGACACCCCCAGCCCCACACCCACTCCTTGCCACAGCTCCTCCCAGACAGCATCCGCTACGCACACGTCCCCCGCTACCGTCCCTCGGCCAGGGGCCTTGTGGCTCATGCCAGACCCTTCTTCCTCCCCAGGGAGTCTCCTCCCAGGAAAGCGGGAAGCCCCCCGCAGCCCAGGACTCTCCAGCTCAGCCCCCCTGGAGCCAGGCCGCCCTCTGAGTCCCACGTGCCCTGAGCCAGGTGGGGACTGGCGGCCGTCTTGGCCACAGCGACCACAAATCAATCGAGTTTCAAACCTCTGACAAGAGGAAAAGGGCCAGCAAAACCTCAGCTCGGGCCATGAGGAGAGCAGACTTCAGACTGCTCAGGGAACTGCTAAGCAGGGTCTCCAGGGACAATGTTTTTGCAGGTGCTGGGGTCCATCCGTGCTGGTCAATTTTGAAACATCACCTCCTAAGGGCACAGCAGCAGGAGATTCCCAAATGTCGAAAGCCAAGCAGGCGAGGCAGAAGGCTTCTTCTCTGGCAAAGAGGATGGAAAAGGAAGCTGTGTGCCCAGTGGAAGCAAGGTCACAAGAAGAATACGGATGTCAGGAAAATTAGTCCTCAAACACCACAGCTGTACGTCCAAACAAGAGACAGAGCAGTCCTGTTACTTTGATCGAATAAAGGGAGAGGTCATGGGCATTTCCCACAGGATCTCTCAAGTTGATAGAGGACGCAGCTTCCTTTATCTCCTAATTTCCCAGCTGCATTTCCCTCTCTCTTTCCCCACTGGCTGAGCTACTTGAGAGGTACAGACTTCCCAAATGGCTTAATACAAACCCCCTTTCTAATGTCTACCCCCCTCCCCCCCCCCATTCTTTTGCTCCTGTCTCTGTTCTTTTTCTCTAAATCCAGGGATTAGCAGAGTCTTGAGTGAGTAACAGTCTGTGTCAATTAGTGGAATTCCTATGGAATTTAGGGTTCCTCCCTTTGCTGCTTCTTTCACCTATCAGTATCTGGCTTTATCTACCATCAGGCCCACAGATAGTTTGTAAAGACACCTCCTTCTCATTCCTTCCCCAGAGATGTTTCTCGCCACTGTACGGAGAACTTTGGTGCACTGAAAGCTCAGCTGGAGAGGAAGGTGGCCAGAAATGTGGGGCCCAATAAAAAGAGTGGTTTTAAATATATGCATGGAAAGAAACATTGTAGAAGTAACATTGTCCCCTTCCAGGATGTGGATGGTCACCTGACAAACAGGGCCAGGGACACAGCACAGGTGTTTAATGCATTCTTTGCCTCTGTCTTCAACACTCTTCCCTCCCTTCGCCGTGGAAAACGTGCACTGTACCAAGGGACACTGCAAAGTCCCTGAAGAGGGCAAGCCCTGCTCAGCAGAAAGCAAACCACCCCTGTTTGATCCACAGCATTCCCATGGTGCATCTGAACCCAGTGTGTGCCAGCAACTGGGAAAAAAGGAACCCTATGCCCGTCAAAACCAGAGCAGTGAGAGCACCATGAGCGCTCCTTGGGAAATCCTGACTTGTTTAGAACAGAGGCAACGCAGAAGTCGGTGAGCTGTTACAGAAAACTCTTCCTGCCCTCGACAGCCAGTTCAGGAGAGCTCCCCAGAGACACAGGAACTTCAACTCCCTTTGTCTCTGGAAGATCTTCGCAGGCACAGAGTAGTGGCTGTTGCCAGTTGGTACCGCTGCAGTGTCCTGGGAGCCATGGGCTTGACACTGGTGGCAGCAGCACTCTTCCTGATGTGCCACTTGCTGCAGGGAATGATTCACTGCAGCAGGCTGAGCTCCTGTTCTTGCTGCCAGGCTTTTTCTGGCCATGTGCATCCTTAGGCATGAGCTGGTTCTGCTGATCCCTGAGGTGGGCCCAGGGCTATGACGGCACAAAGGGGCTGAGCGCTGGTGAGAGGCGGGGCTGGGATGTCACCCGGCTGTCCTGGCCCACAGCACTGTGACATCACCGCGCAGTCGCTATGTAACACGGGCCAGCACCTGCAGCTGCCAGTGCAGTCGCGATGGGACGTGCCGGAGCCATGTGTGACGGTGTTGTCCCAGTGATTGTGCTTGTCCTGCTGTTGGCCGCTGTGGCTGTCTGGTGGGCCGTTGGCCACTGGCAACCACGGAGGCGGCAGACAAGGACAGCGAAGAGGCGCAAGCGCCCCGGGGTGCAGCCCAGAGGCTCACGGAGGAAGCGAGGAGCCCCTGCGGCTCCCAGGTCCTCCAGGCCTCGGGCCACCCCTCGCAAGCGGCCACGTGCTCCCGCGAGCCCCCTGGACAGCCCCTGCAGCTGCGGCCCCTGCGTGGCAGTGGCCCAGGAGCTGCAGGAACTGATGCTGCTGCTCTGGGCTCGCAATGGGACATGGGTGCCGCTCTACTCTGGGATGTGGCAGGCCTTGTGGAAAGAACTGGAGGAGCTGCTGAAGCGAGGCCACCTGCCCTGCTGTGGCTCGGCCAGCTCCTCCAGGAGGCTCCATCCCTTCAAGAGGCTGCTCCCAGCAAGATTCTCCATCCCTGGGAGAGCCTCAAGCCTTGCAAGGATGGCACACCATCAGAGAGCCGCCATCCAGGCAAGAAGCCCAGGCTGTCAGAGATCCTCCATCCCGCCAGGAGCGTCCGCTATCTCTGACAGCCTCCATCGCCCGCAGACGCTCCGTGAGACCTGCAGTCAGCCTGCAGAAAGTGCAGAGCCTGTGCACAGGTCTCCCAGCTCCCTTGGACTCATGGACTTCAACAACACGGGCACAACCCTGACAACTGACGTTGCCAGGGAAAGCCCAGAAGTCCAAGTGGGAGCCCAGCCCGATCCAGGGGAGCCTTGTCAGGAGCAGGTGCTGGAGCAGCGAGTGAGCTGGAGCCAGCAGTTGCCGGCCCACAGCTCCCAGGACGCTGTGCCGGCTGCGCCAGCTGGCAACAGCTCTTGCCTGGTGGCGGAGACGAGCCTCAAGACACCCAGGAGGTTCCTCCATCTCCAGGAAGCTGCTCCGAGACGGCCACCGACTACCAGGAAGGCCTTGCTGGTAGCAGGTGAGATCTGAGGAGCTCTCTGAGGCTCCCTTGGGGCTCTTGAGGGGCATCCCCAGGCCAGGCCAGGGCCCTTGAGAGCAGCCGAGTCCCTGGCTGTTTCCAGTGCTTCTGATGCCACAGCTTCAAAAAACCCCTCTCTGGTTTGCAGCTGCTCCTGACACCCCCCTGTGCGAGTCCTCGGGCTGTAGCCCCGGCAGTCCTCAAGAGCAGAGTCCAGCCCACGACGCCGGGGACAGCGACGGTGCCGCCCTGCCCCGCTGCCCTCCGGCTCCTGCAGCCGCCTCTGCGCGCTCCCCTGCCCCAGCTCTGGCGCTCGCCAGCCCGACGGCTGCAAGGCGGTGGCCGCTGCCCGGCGCGCAGCAGGAAGCAGGTCAGAGCAAGGTGGCCCGCGGTGGCTCGGCCCGCTTCACTCGCGGGCACTTGGCCGGGGGGGCCCTGGGCGCAAGGCTGATGGCTCGGTCTCGGTCGCAGGGCAAAAGAAGAAGCTGCAGGAGCTGTACCAGCTGGGCCCGCAGCTGGGCAGCGGTGGCTTCGGCACCGTTTTCTCGGGCATCCGCCTCTCGGACGGGAGCCCGGTAAGTGGCCGGGACGGCGGGGCGCGGGACGAGGGCCAGGGGCGGGGCAGGGCTTGAGCTCAGCCCCGTCTCTCGTGGGCTTGCAGGTGGCCATCAAACGCGTGGCCCGGGAGAGCGTGGTGCAGTGGTACGAGCTGGTGAGTGAGCGAGCGGGGCCACGGCGCCAGAGCGCCAGAGCGGGGCGTGGCGGGCAGGGATAAGGCCGGGCCCCGAGGGCGGGAGGCGGCGCAGGGCGGGGGGAGCGGGCGTGGGCTCAGCGTGCGAGCCGGAGCAGGGCGGGCCCGGGGATGCCAAACACCGGTGGTGGGGCCGGGCAGGGGGGCACCCCCCAAGCATCCCCTGGGCGGGAGGAAGCCCAAGCACCAGGGAGGCTGCCCAAGGGGGCACTGGGGCATCCCAGGCACGGGGCAGCACAGCAGCCCCAGGGCAGCATCAGGCCTGCTGGAGGCACTGTCTCCTCCCCACAGCCCGACGGCACCCGCGTTCCCATGGAGATTGTGCTCATGGAGAAGGTGGGCTCTGGCTGCCACAACATCATCCAGCTCCTCGACTGGTTTGAGCTGCCTGACAGCTTCCTGCTGGTCATGGAGCGTCCGGAGTCATCGCAGGATCTCCTGGACTTCCTGCTGGAGCAGGGCTTCCTGTGCGAGGAGATGGCGCGCTGGCTTTTCTGCCAGGTGCTGGAGGCCGTGCGGCACTGCACCGCCTGCGGCGTCCTGCACCGGGACATCAAGCCGGAGAACCTCCTCGTGGACCCGGAGAGTGGCGACCTGAAGCTCATCGACTTCGGTTGCGGCACCTTCCTCCAGGAGCAGGCCTTCACGCAATTTGCCGGTGAGCCCACAGGCCGGGCCCCGCTCCCAGTGCCAGGCACTGCACGGCCCCGTTCCCTCCTGGGCTGCGGGCTGCGGCATTCAGCCGGCTGCCGGCTGCCCTTTGGCACGGGCCAGATGCTGTGCCCCAGGAGCCGGCTGCCGGCCCTGCCCACAGAGGGGGGCTGCCAAAGCCAGGCCCCGGCCGCTCGGCTTGGCAGGCCCGCAAGGGCTTGGGCTGCTCCGCTGGCCTTGTCTGCCTTGCAGAACGGTTTCCTGGCTTTGGCCAATTGGCTGGGGGACGGCGGCTGGCCCCGGGGGGAAGTTGTGGCCACTGGTGCAGCCCCTGCTTCTGCCAGGAGGCTGGCACCAGGCTCTGGAAGGCAGCAGCCTGCGCCTGGACAGCGCCGCCTGTGTCCCCTAGGAACACACCTGTACAGCCCACCCGAGTGGATCTGCCTTGGCTGCTACCACGGCCATTCGGCGACCATCTGGTCCCTGGGCGTGCTGCTGTACGTCATGGTCTGCGGGAACGAGCCCTTCCAGGACGACCGTGGCATCGTGTCGGGGCAGCTCTTCTTCTGGCAGCAGGTCTCTCCAGGTTGGTGTCCGGCCTCAAGAAGGCAGGCTTTGGCAGATGGCACCGCGCAGCCCAGCGTGGCCCTCACGCAGCTCCGCGGGAGGTCGATCTGCCCTCAAGGGCTGGCCGCAGGCGGCGGCCCGTGACCACGGTGGGGTCGGTGTGGCCCGCTTGGCTGCAGGAGGTGGCGCGTGTCCTGCCGTGCCGCTGTCCCGCAAAGGGCAGAGTCAGCCGGGAGGCCGGCACAGCTCTGAGCACACGCAGCACGGCCCGGGCCCTGCGGGCGCCGGGAGCAGCTGGGCAGGAGCCTTCTGCAAGTGACCGGCGCTTTCTGGCTTCTCTCCCCAGAGTGCCAACATCTGATCCGCTGGTGTTTGTCCAAGCACCCCGCGGACAGGCCAGCGCTGGAGGAGATCTTGCGCCACCCTTGGCTGCGGGGCGGGCGTCTTTGATGCCTTGCCGGAGCCTCTGCAGCACCCGGTTGCCGAGTCCCACGCAGGAGTGAGGACTCGAGAAATAAAAGAACCACAAACCCATGCCGGGGTGTCAAGTCTGCTCCTGGTTAGCAACTTCAGCTAAAGAACCCTCTTGGGAAAAGGGGTGATCAGAGTGTTCCCTTCAGCCTTTGTCAAGCTTTTGATGCCTTTCCTCCAGGCATCATGGCACTTTTGTGTCTTCAAGCACAGGCTGTAGTCCAGGCAGGAGGGGCTGTAACAAGCCAAGAAATGCAACAGTGAAACAACAGCCGCCCTTTCAAACTGAGGCGGCCACTTGGCTTCACCTGAAGTGATACGTGGGCTCATGTGTGCATTCCAAGGGCCAGCGGGTGGCAGGGACAGAGATGCTGCTCCTCTCCAATGCTGGGAGAAGAATCAGAAATGGCAAAAGGTCATTTCAGGTTGAGCCCTGACAAAACTCTTCCTCTTTCTTCCCCTGAAATGGGAGGCAGGGCTGCGCCTTTGACCAGCTGGGTCTGCAGCCTCGTAAGCCATGGGCATGGAGCCCACAGGAAATGTTGAGATGCTGGAGTTGCTCCCATGGTGCTGGGCCCATTGCAGCCCTCAAAATACCTTTCTCTACCCTCAAAACAACTGGTAGAGATGGAAAGTGCAGTAACCAGTCTAGCCACAGGAAAGCACCCAGGTGCCTTCCCTGGCCCTGTGGGCAGGTGCCAGCTGCAAACCTGTGCCACCTTCTGTCTACTGCCCTGACCTACCACTACAGGCTTTGGGAAAAAAACATACTTCTTCAGAAATGAGGAAGGGGCAGTCAATAGCTAACTCATGGAAGCACGAGTTAACTATTGGGAGACAGCAAACGTTAGTTCAGACAGCAGACTGTAATTACAAAACCTAAGAAACCAAATTTGCCCTACTCTTGTCAAGATAGAGGGCACAAGGATCATCTCAGAGACCGCTGAAACATTCCTCAAAGGACTACGCATGCCCAGGGAGAAAGGTGAAAAAGTTCACTGAGAGGAAGACTACTGGCCTTCATCAGAAAAGACCCCCGAGGAAGAGGAGAGGCCTTCCTCAGCGCGGCCACCAGGACACACAGCGCATGCGTGGCCCATATGCTAATGACTTCCGAGAAATAATTTGTATAACCACACCTGTCCCAAGGAATGTGATGAATATTCCTAATTTAACCCATAATACTTGTGTTGTAGAGAGCACCAGGTGTGTGTTTGGAGGAGCGATCCCCACACACCCGGCGCGCCGAATAAAGCAAATACCCGCTTCTCTGACTCTGTCTCTGAAGTGTCTCC